>NC_140584.1:896390501-896710501 GCF_964204655.1 Triturus cristatus | reverse complement strand
CTCTTCTTGCTAGTTTGGTTGCTAATGAAATGAGATTGATCTTTCTGTCTGCAGACAAGAATGCTCCATCTTGGACAGTATCCAGAGTTGCTCCTGAGAAAGGTAATCTTTTGGGACGGTAGTAGAACAGATTTTTGTTAAAAGAGATTCAGCCGCAGGGAGCAAAACATCTGTAAGCATATTGAAGTTACCTTTGAGGCCTGCTGATAAGACGGTGCCTCTACTAGCCAGTCATCAATATAAGGAAACAGTTGAAGACCTTGCAGCCTGAGACAAGCAGTAACTGGAGCTAGGCACTTGGTGAACAATCGTGGGGCTTTGCGGAGCCCAAACGGGAGGACTTTGAATTGAAAGTGAGCACCTGCTACCATGAAATGAAGACTTTTTTTATGTTTGGGATGTATTAGGAAATGGGATTACGCATCTTGTAAGTCTAGAGTTGACATAAAATCCGCATGATTGAGAAGTTGAAGTATCTCCCAGAGAGTGATCATTCGAAAATACAGATATTTGTTTTGTTTTATGAGATCCAGAATGGGTCTCCATTCCCCTGATTTTTTCCTTATTAAAAAGAAGTGGTAGATTTCAACCAGCCCTGACGGAGAACTGCCGCTCCAGTTAATTGTCTAAAAGAGAAGCCATGTCAATGGATATATCGATAATCTCAGAGGCTGATCTTTCAACTTCAAGAAGAATTTTTCGTTCCTCTTGCTTTTTATCGTCGGGTAAAAATTCAAGATATGATGCCACATCCGACCACATCTGGCAATCATTTCTTCGTAGAATTGCTAAGGAATTGGCAGCATGCACTGACACACCTGCAATGGTGGTAAATCTTTTCCCACTACTGTCCAAGTGCCTTCAATCTTTATCAGGAGCAGCAAAAATAGGTACTGAAGGGGGAGGAGCCTAGCGCGCAACCAAGATGGCCGCGTAGGTGCGAGGCTCCCGAGGACCTCCGCAACCTCCTACGTTTATCCTGTCTTCATCCTGAATCGGTTGAGGGGACTGTGTCGGTGAGCCTGAGCCGGGGTGGTACCCGTTTTCCGTTTTCGAATTGGACCCCGGGTGCCGGAGTGAGCACCGACTGAAGTTTGCGGCCTACTTCTCTCCTGACCCCAGATTCGAGTTTGGGGGCGACCCAGTGGCGAAGTGAACAACAACGGCGGGCTGGGCCTGGCGAGTCGCGTACCCCACACTTTCACTTTCGCTTTTGAGTCCCCTTGCCATTATCGCAAGTGGGATCACAGCGCTTCTTTGTGTTGGGGTGGCCTCGCTGGGAGACCCTGCCTGCCTGCCTGCGGTGGCCCGCTCTGCCGTCCTGGGGTGGCCCCCGAGGCTCTCGGCCTGGATTGCCTGCTCTCCACTGCGTGGCTGGTGCGGGTGCGAGATACGCGACGATGGCCAAGAAGCAGGATGGGGATCGGTTGAAGGCCAAGTCGACCCGGCGTGGCACCGCACATCAGGCCAACGTCATGGACCGCTACACCCTCCCGAAGGGATCTCCTGGCGGATCGCACAAGTCCTCCGAGTGCCCCCCGGATGCCCCGGATTTGCCTACGGATCTGACTTTGCAAGACGTCATGGGCGCCATTGCTGAGATGAAGACCTCGGTGGGCCAGCAATTCGACACTTTGGCACACAAACTCGACGCGGTCCTCATTGATGTCAACCTTGTGAGAGCTGATCTCTCCAAGACGAATGACCGGGTCGACTCCTTGGCCCACACCGCGTCGGGCCTCACGACTGAGGTAGCGGCCCTTCAAACGGAGGTGCACCGGCTCCGTCAGGCAAGTGCGCTCATGGATCGGCGCCTGGAGGACTCCGAGAGCCGGGCCCGGAGGAATAATATCCGTATCATCGGAGTACCCGAGGGACGGGAGGAGTCGGCGGCGGATCTCTTTGTGGAGGACCTGATCTCTACCCATCTCCAGCCTCGAGGACTGAGTAAATTCTTTGCTGTGGAGGGGGCCCATAGAGTTCCCGGAGGCAGACCGAAGGTCGGAGCCTCTCCGTGGCCTCTTATTGCCCGTATTTTCAACTTTCGGGACAGGGATGCGATTTTGCAAGCTTCCAGACTGCAAGGGCCGATTAAGCTGGAGAACATGGAAGTGAACTTTTATCCTGATTTCACGCAGGCGGTCCAGAAGCAGAGACTGAGTTTCCTGGGCGTCAAGCGGCGGCTTCGAGGCATGAACTTAAAATATGCCATGCTCTTCCCGGCCAGGCTGCGGGTGGAGGCGGATGGTCGCACTCACTTTTTTTGATCGTCCTGAAACGGCCGGGGACTGGCTGGACACTTTGTCTGGGGGTCATGGTCGGAATGGGGGGGGGGGGGGGGGGAAGGGAGGAGAGTGCCCACCGGACCGGGTCTGAGGTACTGACACGGGGGCTCACTCCGGATGATGCCACTTCCGGCCAAGCTTAGGGTCTTTTGTCTGTTGTGTCTTGTCTCCCCTCCATTGGAGGAGGTGCTGGGTCTCGAGGGGGTTCTCCTTCCTCCTCTAGGGGGTCTTAGTAGTTTAAATCACATAGGGGCGACAGGCACACTGCAAGTTGGGGGGGCTGTTTGGGCTCATGCAGGGGTGCAGGGAGGGGGGAGTTTTGTTGGGGCTGTTGGGTTGGGGTTGGGTATTGTTTATTTGTACCACAAGGCAGAAGTATCGTTGTGCTATTTCTAAAGTGCTCTCTGGGGGGCGATTGATCGACTTCGGCTATGATGGGGGGTAGGGGACTGAGTCTTTTGTCCTGGAATGTCAATGGACTGGGGGACAGGATAAAACGGGGGGTGGTCCTGCAGTTCCTAAAACGAATTTCACCAGATATAGTCTTTCTGCAGGAAACACACCTCATTGGAAACTCCTTTCGTGCCATGAACAGACGGGGCTATCGCCTTATGGCCCACTCGGGCTTCACGTCTGGTTCGAGGGGTGTGGGCATTATGGCTAAGACCTCGCTCCCGTTGGAAGTTGATGAGGTGCTCCATGATGACAGGGGACGATACACGGTTCTGGTGGGTAGATTGGAGGGTAGAGTGATTGTTTTTGTTTCTGTTTATGTCCCGCCAGGGTTGCAAACGACTACTTTTGCGGATCTGGGGCGCCTCCTCCTTGGCCTTCCGGAGGGGATTCTAGTGGTTGGGGGGGGGATTTTAACGCTGTGGTTTCCGGGACTGAGGATCGTCATCCTCCTAGGGATCTCCCCCGTGCCCAAGCGTGGTTGTCCGGCCTCTTGGATACCTTGGGGCTGGTGGATTGTTGGCGGTTGAAACATCCTACGCAGATACAGTACACCTTTCATTCCGGGGCTCATGGCAGTCTTTCGAGACTTGATTATGTCCTGATGCCAGCGGTACAGGCGGGGCGGGTTGGGGAGGTACGACATTTGGCGCGGGGTATTTCAGACCACTCCCCGCTCCTGTTGCACTTCGACATTGTCCCGAGGGGGGAGGGGAGGGTGGCCCCGATTAATCCCTGGTACCTGCGTGACCCCACAATTCGCGCAGATTTGGTTAAATCTCTTAAGCGATATTTTGAAGACAATGTGGGGTCTGTGTCGTCCGCGGATTCTCTGTGGGAGGCGTTTAAGACGGTACTCCGGGGGGAGGCCCTGTCCCTTATTTCCCATTCCCGGAGGCGCGAGCTGGAGGAGGTGACCCGTATTGAAACTGAGATAACCGAGTTGGAGGGTGATTTGGAGTGTGGGGTGACGGACGACAAATTGCATGCTCTCCGACTCAAGCAGGCGGACTACAAGGCCCTCGTCACGGAGGCAGCCAGGGGCCTCAGTAGAGAGCAACAGGGGAGACTGTATCATGTGGGTGATAAGGCTGGTAAACTGATTGCGTGGCTGGATAAAAAGGAGAGAGCGAGTCGAGTTGTCCCGTCGATTGAGAAATTGGATGGTGTGTGTGTCACTGAACCAGGAGAAATTGTTGATTGCTTTGCAGAATATTTCCGTGGGGTGTATTCCCCGGTATCTTCCCGCTCGGAAGAGGATTCCCATGCTCTGCTTAAAGACATTGCGCTGCCTTCCCTTTCGGAGGAGGATAAAGTGTTGTTGGACGCGACCCCAACATCTGAGGAGATTGCCCTCGCCATTCGTTCGGTCGCCTCCGGCAAGGCCATGGGTCCTAATGGCCTTCCCATCGAATTGTACAAACTACGACCGGATACGCTGGCGCCGCATCTCCGTGCTATGTTCCTCGCGGCCCGCTCGGCGGGTTCCCTCCCGCTGGACCAGCGTCTGGCCACTATCGTGGTTATTCATAAGGAGGGGAGGCCGCGGGATCGGGTCACGTCTTACAGGCCCATTTCGCTGTTGAATGCGGAACCCAAAATTCTCGCCAAGGTGCTGGCTAATCGGCTGGTTGGCGTGGTGTGCGATCTGATTCACCAGGACCAGTCCGGCTTTATCCCTCATCGCAACACCGCGCTCAACCTGCGGCGTTTGCATGGGGTGCTCGCGCGGGTCCCGTTCATACGAGAGCCGGCCATTTTGGCGTCCCTGGACGCCACTATGGCGTTCGACACGCTTGAGTGGCCATATATTTGGGCGACACTGGCTAAGTTTGGTTTTGGCCCGGGATTTATTGGTTGGGTGAAACTGTTATACTCCGGACCGCTGGCGCAGGTGGCGGTGAACGGTAGAGTGTCGGCTCCGTTTGAGCTGGGCAGGGGCACGCGGCAGGGCTGCCCGCTATCGCCGCTCCTCTTCGCGCTTGCCTTGGAGCCCCTGGCGGAGTGGCTGCGGTGGCACCCTTCTATCCGTGGTCTCCGATGGACCCCCGAGTTTGAGGATCGCGTATCCCTTTACGCTGATGATATTCTCTTATACCTTGCTTCCCCGCGTAAATCGCTGATTGTACTTGTGGATGTTTTGCATTCATTTGGCCGCAACTCCGGCTTAGCATCAACTGGGCTAAATCCTGTGTGTATGTCCTTTCCGGGGAGGCTCCTATCCTTCCGCGGGGTTGTCCTATCCAGATCGCTCCGCAGGGATTTAAGTACCTGGGTATCTTCATTACCCTGGACGCTGAGGCCCGATATAAACAGAACTTGCTCCCCCCCCTCCAGCGCCTGAAGGAGGACGTGGCGCGTTGGAGGCGCTTGCCGCTCTCGCCGCTCGGCCGTGCGGCATTGTTTAAGATGATGTCGCTGCCACGTTTCCTATACGCTTTACAGAACACGATGGACGTTGTCCCGGCGCGCTACTTTCGCGAGGTGGAGAGTCTGAGGCGACGCCTGTTCTGGGAGGGTAGGCCGCGTCTCGCCCTTGCGAAGCTGACGCTCCCGTGGTACGGGGTCTGGGGTCGCCCTCCCAGACATCAAACGATATTACTGGGCCTCCCAGCTGGCTGCTATAAACCACGGCCTTTATGGGCCCGCTCTTAACCCGGCCTTTGAAATGGATAAACTCTTACTGCCGGGTGGCGACTATAATCGGGCGCTTTATTCTAGATCGCTCGACGCACGTCTGACGGGCCCTACGCGGGTCGCGGTACGGGTGTGGCACGCGGCAAACTCGGCGATGGGGTGGAAGGATCGGTTGACCCGGGCGACGCCGCTGTATGCATCTGAGCGGCTGGGCTCTCTGTGGACCTCGAAGGGCTTTGAGAAGTGGGACATGATAGGCATCAGCAAGGTGGGCGATCTCTGGACGAGGGGGGGATTCAAAACGTTCGATGTGCTGCAGACTGAATTCCAGTTGCAGGACAGGGAGTACTTTCGATATATCCAGGTCCGTCACGCGCTGTGCTCCGTATTCCCGGATGTTGCCTCCATCCCGGAGTATTCCCCTCTGGAAGATAGAGTGCTAGATGGGCATGTACCGGACGGCACGATTTCATTGATTTACAAAAAGCTCATCAACGATCGCTCGGGGCTGCTGACTAGCCTTCGTGAGGTGTGGGTGGCCGATGGATTGGAGCTGGATGACGAGGATTGGGTGTCTGCGGTGGCCTCCCCGAAAGAGGTGGCCATACCGGCTCGCCTTCGCTTCGTCCAGCTCAAGATACTCCATAGGGTCTATGTTACGGGGCCGGGTCTGATGCGTATGGGATATGCCGTGGATGGGTTGTGTAAGCGTGGGTGTGGTTCTTTAGGGACCTTCCTCCATATTTTGTGGGAATGCCCGGAGGTGGCGCGATTCTGGCGTGATGTGCACGCGGTGTTGCAGGCGGTCACGCATGTGACGCTGCTTCCCGAGGCGAGGAGATGTCTGCTAAATGTGTGGGAGCCGACTGACTACTCAGTGCCGCAGACGTGGTGGGTGACTCTGGGATATATGGTGGCCAAGCGTGACATTGCGCAATTGTGGGGTTCCCAGAGGTTGCCAACGGTCTCGGCGTGGAAGGACAACATGGATTGGTGTATGTTTCGGGAAAAGGTAGTGTATGTTGCGAGAGGTAAGCCTGGGTAATAGGTGAAAGTGTGGGGCCCCTGGAACACCTACCGTGGCGGAATTTGTACCCCGCCGCT
This sequence comes from Triturus cristatus, assembly GCF_964204655.1. Lineage (NCBI taxonomy): Eukaryota > Metazoa > Chordata > Amphibia > Caudata > Salamandridae > Triturus > Triturus cristatus. The sequence continues at coordinate 896,704,022 of NC_140584.1, read as the reverse complement.
GACGCATGATCTGGCACTGGCCCCGTCTCCTTAGTCTGCTTGTCGCCTTGGTTCTGGGCTTTGAGTCCACTTTGTCTCCTATCCCCACCCGCTATTCCTGTGGATCGGTAGGGTCCTCCCCAGGGGAGCTCATACTGTTGCTTTGACTTTTGGCTGCCTTGTGGATTTGTTTGTCGTTTCTTATATAAAAATGGAACCGCCATGTGGGGGGTCCGGACGGTGTGGCCGCCAACGCTTCTTTCAACTCCTGTGACCTCTCTCACGCTGCAGCGACTGTTTACTGACTGTATTCTATGCTCATACTGTTTGCTAGCGGCCGGCCCGAAGGTTGTAGGCCCATCTTTGTATATCTTTTGAATTCTGTAATAAAGGTTTAAAAAAAATAAATAAAAAAATAAAAAAAATAGGTACTGAAGGGTTTCGTGATCTTCATTGTGCAGCTTGAGCAATCACATATACTGGCCTTGGCTGTCCCACTAAGCAGGCTAGTGCATCATCAAGGGCCTTATATTTTTTATAGATCCTGGGAAGGACTGCCGGCACTGAATAGGGTGCTTTCATAATTTTGATCCCTTCCTCCCAAATGTGATCAATAATCAGAATTGCACGTACTGATTTTCTATACTGATCCTTAAAATCATACAAAAAACAGTCAGACTGTTTCACAGGCATCGGTAAATGAAAACGATTTGCAGCTCTTCCCATAAAAACATGAAGCCCACCAATACCCTCAGGTGGAGAGCCAATAGCCTGAGGAGCTGGAGTCGAACGCCTATGAATTAAGTAGTCTTCCCATTCATCAATAACAGGTGGAGCTTTTTGTATTTCACCTTCTTCTACATCATCGTCCGGTGGGACTTGGTCTTGCTGCACAGGTATAGAAGCCTGTGATTTCGGAGGAGGCGTTACAGATGACCGAGACTCCGCAGCAAGAGGTGGAGATTTCGCTACTTGCACTGATCCCGCTGCTGTAGGGAAACGGGTATGATAGTCTTGCAACATAGCTGTCAAATCTTGCACTAATGCAACAGGCAGTTGTACCATTGGTTCCTGGCGTGGCATAAAAAATTGAGAATTGGCCGTAGGGTGGTGATACTGTGGCCCATAATATTCATCCTCCTGAAACTTGACAAAGTTTTGAAAGACTGTGAGCTGGACTGAACATTCCGTCATCATCAGACTCCTCTAAGAACGGACTAGGAGGTAAAAGCTATATATGTGTAGGATCGTGGAAAATACCTCTCAACTACGGCATTGTCGACGAGAATCTCAATGATAAAATAGGTGTAATATGCAGGGTAGAAGGTCTCTTTGACTTTCACATTAAACACTAGTGATAATAGGTAATAATATAGATGCAGTCTATTTTTAAGAAATGAATTTTGGAAGTCAAAGATTAATTATGCTTATGCCATTTCAACGGTTATAGAAATCATGTATGAATGCCCAAATTCGGGCGCAATTATGGACTAGATGACTCTGGATCGCATTTTTCACATATGACATATCATGAACTTTCATCAATGATTGTAATTACTTTTTTGCGCCATTCAGTGGATGAACTGTTAGTATATGACTGCCCATTCAGGGTGTAATTGTGGAGAAAGGGACACTGTGAAATTGTCGTAAGTCATATGGCATAAGGGTATATATGATTGACATGTACTTGAGATTGATTTAAATGAGGATAATTATCCCTCAATGCAATTCGATAAGAGAACCAGAAATGGTGTGATAATTGTTATTATATTTATTATTTGCACTTTTTATAACACACACTAATGTTTTTGAGCACGTTTTAAGATGGCCACCGTGATTCTGGAAAAAATTTGAGACCAGTGGCCCGTTTTGTTTGTTTACTATTATTACGTGATGCACTTGTTTTGATGAAATAAGCTCTGTGACAAAATTGATACTGACATCGAAAAAGGCTCAATGGCGAAACGCGTCTGTCAGTGCAGGAGGCTTGCACATTAAAAAGTATTTTATTTTTAAGAGTCCGTGAGTGCGCCTACTTTTTGGCTGATTCTGAGTATATCGCCATCGTGGATGTATGTTTAGCAGTTCACCACCGCTGGGGCAGCACCCGGGACGCGTGGAGCGGCGGAGGTGATCCTTGACCTTGGAAATATATATATAAATATATATAGATATATATCTATGGCCTGTTTTTCTGGTGCACATGTACTTTGCAAAAAGAAAGTAAGATAACAATTCAATAAAGAATTTGGCAGAAATCATCATACTTCCATGTGTGCCGTCTTCCTGTATTGCCCATAAACTGATCAGTCAGAAGGATTGCTTGGGCAGTATCTGGGAGTAGGTATCATATATATATATATATGCCACAAAGAGATACTTTTGCTTGAAAGAACCAGAGGGACACCATGGGGTACTTCAAACAGGGGATTTATTTAAAAGAGCATGGGCATGACGTGTTTCGGACATTGCCTTTCTCAAATGCCCGCTCCTCCCCCGATCAACCACAGTTCCGTTTAAATTCCTCCAGTCGTTCCGCCATTGGTGGCTCTCCATATAGGCCAGTTAAAAGTCACACACAGACCTGCAATCCCAGTAGTAAACTGCAAGTCCCAGCATTCTCTCTCACCATGCTAGGCAAGTGACTTCAGCCGGCAATGTCTGTAAAACAAAACCATCAGGATAACATTAAGAACGTTGTTCAGGGCTGTGGTAGTCGAGGCAGTTTAAAACAAATACTCCTCCAGAGTCCCCAAAACGCCTCAAACCACACTGATCTGCTCCTTGGGTGGCCTGGAAAACGCGGATACAGTGATCCGGATTCCTTCGTGGAGTCACGAACTGCAGTTAACAGCGGCACAGATACAGCGGGCGGGTGTGGTGGGTCAGAGCCTATCCATTACCATGAATACAAAGAAAGTGCCGAAGCTGCCCCGGATGACTCTGTCCTCTTGTTGAGACGGGTCTCCTCCATGTGCACCCAGGACTTGCACACAACATATGCCACGAAGAGATCCTTTTGCTTGAAAGAACCAGAGGGACACCATGGGGTACTTCAAACAGGGGATTTATTTCAAAGAGCTTGGGCATGACACGTTTCGGACATTGCCTTTCTCAAATGCCCGCTCCTCCCCCGATCAACCACAGTTCCGTTTAAATTTCTCCAGTCGTTCCGCCATTGGTGGCTCTCCTGATAGGCCAGTTAAAACTCACACACAGACCTGCAATCCCAGTAGTAAACTGCAAGTCCCAGCATGCTCTCTCACCGCATGCTAGGCAATGTATATATATATATATATATATATATATATTATTCACTGAAAAAACCATAGGTTTCAGGCACGTTATAGTTAGAAATTAGCATTAAAAAAACCTTAGAAATTAACTGAAAAAAACATAGATTTCAGGGACATTATAGTTAGTTGGACATTTCACTCGTATAAAACCATAGAAAGCTAACTATAACTTGCGCCCCCGCAATGCACTGCTGATGACGTCACATATTACAGCACTCATGACATGGTCAGTGACATCACTGATGACATCACTGAAGACATCACTGATGACATCACAGTCGCAGTGGGACGGTGAGAGGTACACAAAGGCCATGCCCCCTTTCTCCACCACTCTGCAAACGTGCCCCCTGGCGCGTAGTAAGTTGGGAGATTAAGTCCCCTTGAATCTTGAGGGTCCCTGGGGTCCAACTAGCCCACTAGGTACCTCCATTAAGCGCCAGAGAGCTGCGTTGCAGAGAGGTATAAAAAGGGGCGTGGCCTGGACCACCTCTCAGCAATGCAGGTCTGTGGCGCTTACTGGAGGTACCTGGTGGCCTAGTTGGCCCCAGGGGCCCTCAGGATTGAAGGGGAATTAATTCCCCAACTTAAAACGCGCCACAGGGCGTGTTTCCACACATGTCACCTCGGGCCCCTCCCTCACTTCACCACTGTGCAAACACACTCCTTGGCACGTTTTAAGTTGGGGATAAAGTCCCCTTGAATCCTGAGGGTCCCTGGGGTCCAACTAGCCCACCAGGTACCTCCAGGAAGCACCACAGATATGCGTTGCAGAGAGGTGTAAAAAGGGTGTGGCCTGGACCACATCTCTGCAACGCAGCCCTGTGGTGCTTACTGGAGGTACCTGGTGGGCTAGTTGGTCACCAGGGACCCCCAGAATTGAAGGGGAATTAATTCCCCAACTTAAAACGCGCCACATGGCATGTTTGCAGAGTGTTGCTGGGAGGGGGTGGGGCTTCCGGCACGATCGTGTCTTTTTAAAAAAAAAAAAATTTAAGAAGGGGGGCGGTGTGGGCCACTTCCTTTCCTATTTTATGGGCCCTGTGGACCCCATCCCCCAGGGCCTGACCCCTATTTTTTTTTTTTTAAATGGAAGGGGGCTGCATAGCCCCCCTCCCGAGGCCATATTCGGCCCTGGGGACCCCATCCCCCAGGGCATGGCCAGTGTTTTTTTTTTAATATATATTTGGAGGGGGCTGCGTGGCCCCCCTCCTCAGGCCATTTAGAGCCCCGGGGACCCCCATACCCCTGGGCCGGCCTTTACTTTTTTTTTTTTAAATACATTTATTATGGGGGAGGGGGCGCGTGGCCCCCCTCCCGGGCCCCTTCTGGCCCCGGGGACCCCATCCCCCAGGGCCTGGCCACTTCGTTGGGGACTGTGGGGAGAGCCCCAATGCCCCCACGGTCCCCGACGGCTCCCGCCTCCCGCCTCCTGCGGGAGCCGGCATTGCTTTTCCACACAGGGAGCTGCTGACATGCAGCTACCCGTGTGGAAAAGCAATCTGGTTTGGATTTCGGAACAGAGAGCAGGTTTCCTGCTCTCTCTTCTAAAATTCAAGCCGCTCCCGCCCTGCCGTAGCAAACAGCAATGTCCCGGGGGTGGGCACCCAGGGACACTGCAGGATCCAGCCCTGGGGAGTGGTGGTACCCAGGGCCATCACAGGCTCCAGGAGGGGGGCCGCGCGGCCCCCCTCCCATCACATGTACAGGTGGTGGTCCCTGGGGATCGGGGGTCCGTTACGGACCCCCGCATTTAAATGTTAGTGCCCCGGGGAAGTGGTGGTCTCCGGGGCGTTTGGGGAGATTGCCCCCCCACACAATGGTGTATTATTTTTTTTTTAAAAGCCCCGGGGGGATGGCAGTCCCCGGGGCAGCGAGGGAGCCGTGTGCCCCGCTAATTAATTAATAAAAGCCCCGGGGTGGCGGTCCCTGGGGCCGCGTGCCCCCCGCAACTCACTAATATTGCCCCGGGGAGGTGGCGGTCCCCGGGGTGGTGTGGGGGGGATTGGGGCCCCCCCCACACTTTTTTTTCCCCTGCCCCCAGGACCTGGCCCACCCGTGGGCTTAAATACAACGAAGCACGGGAGCCCACGCTGCGTTTTGTTTTTTTTCTCGCCCGGATTTGCGCACCCAGCACAAATTCGGCCATTTTTTAAAAAAATGCATTTTTGGGACCCCCCTGAGCAGGTCTAGTGTGTCAGGGTGTTTCTACCCTGCCCCCTTTTCTTGTTTTTCGCATTTGTTTTTCTGTTTTCTTGTGCCTCGGTTACCGAGACACAAGATGGCTGCCAACACTTCCTGGTTTGGAGTGTTGACAGCCAATTAGAATAAAGCTTGTGGCCGGGAGGGTGCGCGGATCCTCCGTGCCTCTAAATATCAAAACTTTTATTTTTTGCTTTTCTGAGCAACTACTGAATGGATTTACACCATTTATAAACAAGCATTGGCATAGCCAATAGGTCTTGCCTTTGGGACCTTATAAGTGTTTAGTTATCCAGCACAAAATCCTTGGTGCAACAACATCAAGTGTTGCATGGCTAAACACTTATAAGGTCCCAAAGGCGAGACCTATTGGTTATGCCAATGCTTGTTGCTATAAACTACACGAAAGATATGAAAAAGTGGTGTTATCGAAAGAAAGATAAAGCTGGCGAAAGAGGCAGGGTCTAGAGACGGAGAGAGACATACTTGTCTTCAAAGGAAGTCATGCACAGAGTATTGCCTTTTGCTGTGGAGTTAAGAGATGAGAGGGGCCGTGGCCTGGATTCAGTATGGCAGACTGTGTAACCAAGAAACCTTACGTCCCGGCTTCCCCTTGAACACATTGTGTCAATCTGGACAAGTCATTTTATCTCGAAGTATCTACAGTGAATTCAGATCACGGTCCGCTTCACATACCTGCCTCACTCGCATATGGATGCCCAAATATAATTTTAAGTGTCAGTTTAGAGCACACCACAAACTGCACTGTTTCCACTCTTATTTATGTCAAAAATACGTGTGACGCACTTGTCGTCCCCTTGCAGAAAGGTGAAATAAATAACATATCACATCATTCAGGGACTGGAGCGTTCTGAAGCTAGGTAAACTTACAGAGATGTACGTATGATGTGGGAGGGAGTTAGACAGCTAGGGCGCCTCCGGTAAACAGTTACACTGAAAAAAATAACCATTTTGTACCTAAACAGCAGCCCTAACTAAAAGCCTCTTGGCAGGGTGACACCGGGGTCAGCAGCAATGCCTTGCCCTGGGCCGCCATGTTGGGTGTAGCGCCCTATACCAGTAGCGTAGCGAGGATGCCATGGGCCACGGTGCAAGCAATGAGAATTGAGGCTGTTGTTGGGATAATTACAACAGCAACTATGGGGGTCCAGTACCCCCTCGGAGCTTTGTAACCTGGTGACACTGCACCTGCTGCACTAATGATAGCTATGTCCCTGCCCTCCATGTACCTCTCGGGTGTGACAAAGAATTTCTCTACGCAGGGAAGGCAGTTTGAGGAGGAGGCCCCAAGATCAGGTTGTTATGTATGCACTGGATAGATAGCTCAGCTCAGCGGGTGAAAGGTCGCCCCCATTAGGATTCAAGGGCTGATGAGTATATGAGATAGAAAACAAGCAGCAAAACTAATATGGGGGAGAGAGGTATAAAATGAAAGGTCTATGCATCTCGGGCAAGGAGAGCGAGCTACCCTCAGAATCAGCGCAGATGGCTCCAGAAATGGCAAAATAATGGTCATGCTCGTTACTGCACGCTGGTGGGGAGTGGGAACGTGTCGATGTGCTTGCCATCCAAAGCGCTTTGAGTTGGCTCGCTAGGCCTACTGTATTATGCTTTCTTGTTTAAGCATTACTAGCTACGTAAAACCATACACAACATACCAGGCAGAACAGACCCCTACCAAAACGAGCGCCTAGGTTAAGGAGCGCTACGGTGCCAAACTGGTTATAGAAGGCACTATACAAATGTTGATGCCATAACAGAGGAGCTGCCCTCGCTTTGCGCGTGTACCCACACTCTTCGCATGCATTTATTCTACCATGCTGTTTGAACACGCAGTGCTGGGGGCAAGGCCAGCTTTAGTCATGGGCGAGCTGGTCCCAGGCCCAGAGCGCGAACCATCTGAGAGGAGCAGAGCTGTCTGCTTTGTTATTCCCCTTCACCACACACCACCAGCACCACCCAGACAAAACCATTGTGATGGACCTGAGTTGTGAGTGATTCAGGTGAGTTGGGGGAGGCGCGGAGATGTTAGTATTCAGAAGCCAGTCACTGCTGTGATGTCATCAGACAGGAGCTGACCTGTGGATACAAAAGGGGCTCCATACTGCTTTGTTTTATTCACCTTCAAAAAGGACAAGGGAACCCAAAAGGTAATTAAGGACCTTGGGTAATAGTTAATTATAAGAAACAATGGTCCTTAATTGATTTGAATAAAGGTGGAATAAATATAGTCCAGAATCGATACTATATTTTGGATGTCCAGCCGGACAACCCGTTTAATTCTTTAATAAACTTTGCACATATAGAACAACATATTACTTGTGGGACCCAGTCCTGTATCCAATAGGAAGAATGACATCGCAAAACACACAAGGACATTTCAGGCAAGACAAAAGAGCTTGTTTGCATTATCCAATGTTTTAAGCTTTTTTCAAAACAACAATTGCACTTTTTTACACAATGGATTGATGTGCATGTTGTTTAACTGAGGTCGACGACGTTTCGATCCTATTAAAGGGATACTAGGATCATCATCAGGACATAAATGTGTGCTACCCTGATTATAAAAGGAAATTGCCGTGTTCAGGAATCCGTAAGAACAAAGGGATCAAGGCCTCGGAAACAATTAACGCGCTGGAGACGTGAGATGGTGCGGTCTGGCGGTGATATGGAACGTTAAGTCTACTGTGATGAAGGAGATCGAGAGTATAGTCCACTTGTTGACAATCCAACGGAATCGTGGCACTAGTTCGTGTTGCCGTGACAATGCACGGAGTGGAGCCGGGTCCTCTGATAAGATGATCCGAATGGACCTGAGCTGTGAGTGATTCAGGTGAGTTGGGGGAGGCGCGGAGATGTTAGTATTCAGAATCCAGTCACTGCTGTGATGTCATCAGACAGGAGCTGACCTGTGGATACAAAAGGGGCTCCCTACTGCTTTGTTTTATTCACCAGCAGCAGGCAGGCCCCCAACTTTCTTTGGGCCCAGGGATCTATCCCAGCAAACAAGGCAGTGGTAGCCAGGCTAGAGCTCTTAGCCAGGATTTGCGTTTGACTATTGCGCCAAGAAGCCCACGTCAGCCAAAAAATTTCTATCTGCCCAGGGCGCTATCCTAGCAAAGGCGTGCTCTGACAGGGGTTCTCAGTCCAGCAGCACAACGGATGGCATTCGACCAAAAAGTTCCCTGCAGAGAGAATGCGAGAATGAATGTAGATCAGTCAGTCATAGACTGAGTCAAACCCGTTGCCATTGTGCACAGCCCTTCTGTATCCAGTTAAAGTCAGTCGCTGCAGATATACTCCCGGGTTGAAGACAGTGCGAGTGACGTCGGACGGGTATATAGGCACGGCGGTGGAGGGGACGTAAGTTTACGCACTGCCGAATTTAGGGACTTGGGCTCAAATCACAGGTGTCGCTGTTTCACCAAAGAACCGTGCGACCCTGGGCCAATTTATTTCACCTTACCTCAGACTGTAAATATGTTTAAAATGCTAAAGTATCTTATTTGATAGTTTCCCACGCCGACACCTGGCACTAATGTTGACGAAACATCAGGTCGGAAATGCTCTTGCTACAATAAATATGATTCTGTAAAAAGCTAGGCTGCTCCCCCATGGCAGAAAAATGGAGAGGCGAGTAGTCATGGAACAGTATCTCCACCTGTTTACAAAGGTAAACTTACACTTTCGTGCACATTTACGATTATTTGCTATTCACAAAGGGATTTATGTGCAGAATCTCAAGGTCCCGGCATATAAAAGTATAGGTATTTTTATGTGCGAAGACTCCGCACTCCTAAAGTAAATCCCTTTTGAATAACTAACAATCGTAAACTTATAGGAAAGTGTAAGTTTACTTTTGAGAACCAGGCCTTCATTGTGTGATCCTGGGCAAGCCACCTACTGCACCCCTTTCGTCATATAGTGGAACTCTGCAACACAGGGACTTCTCTGAAAACCCCGTCTGTGTCAGATCACACCCAGCCCCCAACCTTAGCCAAGACAGAAATCAAGAGTTTCTCCAGTAGGGGGCGGCATGCAGTGCGGTGAAGCAACCCCCCCCCCATCCAACAGAGCGCAGTTAAGAGTAAACAGGCAAGCAGATACGATATCTGCATTTGGGTTTCTTTATAGGGCGGAGCAAAACAGCAAAAGAAACTGAGATGGCAAACCAACCCCACTCGCATCACTGAGCGCTTGCTCTCTTCGCAACTGCCTGCAATATTCCCTTTATCTCCTGCCTTGTCACGTTTTTTGATTCGACCCCCCTCGTCACTTGCCCGTCTCTGTCTTATCTGATTATCTAGACAGAACAGTCTGACCTTAAATCAGCAAAGTATCGCATTCCGGGGCAGTCTTAACCAGAGCAGGTCTCTGTGCGTGTGTAATTATCCAATTAAGCGCCTCCTCTGTCATTAGTGGCGCAGCCACTCACCCGGCGCAGGAGGCAGAGCACCGAGCGCTGCATTTGAAGGAGCCAGCCCGGCTGTGCTGCACCCCCACCTCCCGCCCCACACACAGTCACCCGCACCCCCCTCCAACGCCCTGAGAGACAGCGCAAGTCCTGGGGAGATGCTGGCCATAACACCTCCTGGAGAGCCCCCCTCCCCTTAATCCCAGGGGCTTGGATTCCGCCCAAGGGAACAGGGCTCATTGTTTCAAGCACAGATTGTACAGAAACATCAATTACATATCCGGGAACTGCAGTCGCTCGATGTGGGGCTAAAACATAGCAAGCCTAACAAAGGAGCAGAATAACGGGTGAGGCGGGGGGTTTATTTAAAAGAACGGCCTAAAATAGATCAGTGAGTTGGTGCGCCTGCTGCACTGATCAAAGTAGAGTCAGAGTAGAGTCTGAGTAATGTCCAACATCATGCATGGATTACAATCACTGAGCTGCACACAAGCAGGAAAGCCCCATGAAACACACGAGTGCCACCACTAGTACCAGACTGCTCTAATATGGGTATTTAACTTTGTATTAAGAAAACGGCAATAAAAATAATATACTAAAATTAACTAACTAGTTGTGATATGGGGAAATTTGCATTTACTTCACTTTCGCGCGGCAGCAGGGGGAGGGGCGCACCTCGCATGCCAGCAGGGGGGAGGAGGAGGGCCTGCGCGATTCCCTTGCAGGAGCGATAATTGCTACCATATGGCGCTGCTCGCTCCCGCAAGTGAATCGCCACTGAAAAGCCGAAGCGATTGCAAAAGGTCTTTTGCCTACGCAGCGCATGCACGCTGCGTAGGCGAGACCTAAAAAGGGCACTTTTTCAACCAAGCACTACCTTTTTGCCAAATTTGGTGTAATTCTGTTCAGCAGTTCGAGTTGTAGCCATGTCTAAAATTTCCTATGGGAAATTCATTTTTCGACCTCTTTGTTTTGAATTTCTCAGGAACTACTGAACGGATTTACACCATTTAAAAAAAAGGTCTCTTTCTGAAACAAGGGCTACCTTTTTGCCAAATGTGGTGTAATTCCGTTCAACAGTTCGGGTTGTAGCAGTGTCTAAAGTTTCCTATTGAAAATAACATGGAGAAAACATGTTTAGGGACCCCCCTTTTTTCTCGGCCCCCGCTTGGCGAATCATCCCAAAACTTTCAGGATAGGAGCTGACCGGAGCAGATAACAAGTTTTAAAAATTTCGCGAAGATTCATCAACCGGTACCAAAGTTACTGGGAAAAGAAAAAACGCTTTTCCTATGGAAACTAGGTCCTAACTATAACTATCTACTGGCGACCGCCAGTAGATAATATATATATATAATATATATATTTATATATTATATATATATATATATATATGTATATATATATATATATATAACCTTATATATACTTACCTTGCGGTGTAGAGGCATGCATCGAAAAGGCATATGCGTGGAAATGGCTTCCACTGTAAAGGCAATATGTGGTAAAGGCATTGAGTGCTAATGGATACTTCAGTACTTAATTCTGTACATCTGATTCTCTACATTGCTAATCCCCTCTTTAACATGTCTTTGTTGTTGGGGCGTGTGGCTAACCACCCGGTGATCCGCCCAGATGCACCATCCTGCAGACCCACCCCCCCAAAATATAGGTTCGGGGGCCCTGGGGACAGCCCAGGAGTGCGGAGACCGGGAAGGAAGGAGCCAGGGTAGGTCCTGCACACCGAAGGCGGAGAAGGGGATCGTGAAGGTCAAAAATGGCGGCTGCCCGCTCCTGAGAGGGAACTAAAGGCCCATGAAGAGAGAAAGAGTGAGGAATTACCTCACCGGCGGATGAGGAGGAGAATACCGGATGGAAGCACAGTTGCGAGGGTGAGAGCTGAGACCCAGGTCTTCGGGAGGACTGAAATCGTCTCTGGAAACCCTCCAGAGCTGACGCGAAGGCCGGCCGAGGTGAGCGCAAGCAATATACCAAGGCATACATGGGACAATAGGCTGGCCGGAAGAATGGAACGCTGGTTGAATCTCAGACGGATGGGAGGTAATCGAGCCATCGGCAAGAACGCGACCGTTGGGAGGCAGAGGGACACCGAGAGGGCCGAAGAGCAGGGGAAGGTGGCGGCCCCCAGTAATGCAGGAGCGAGATGCCTCTGAAGACGGCGGGGGTAGTGAACACTCATCCACGCACAAAGAGATGGCAGTGAGAACACCGGTTCCACAAGTAAGCACTGGGGCAAAATAGGTGGAATGGAGCTGAACGATGATGCAAGGGGGCCCCAAGAGTGGACAGTTGGGACTCCTGGAGAGAGGGAGTCAGGCTACTGAGTCGGGACAAGGATAATCCGGCAGAAGATTCGAAAGAGAGGACGAAGAGCAGAGGAGTGGAGCTGTGGCAGTGGGGGAACCCTGAGACTGCAGTAGAAGCAGGCTGTGGCAGGGCAGGCTTTAGCGCTGGTGGCGCCCTGTGTGTCAATGTTTGTTGGCGTCCCCCCAATGACCACCTCCACCAGAGATTCTCTCAGTAGCACCGTTTAACAGTGACCAAGTCTCTATAACCACACTCTCTCAGATGCATTGAATTAGTTATATAGCACCACTCATACCAGTGTAGGGTGTCCTAGCACTTTGCATCTCACACACATTACACAGAGACAATCGAGCATACCTGTGTAAAACAGTGTATAGGAAATGTTACCTAAAGCCAAAGGAATTAAAGTGTAGAAGTCACATGTCATCCATACTGGTAGGCAGTATAGTTTAAGAGTGCTTGGTGTGGAGAAGCACAAACTGAGAGTTGAAAAAGAAACAGCATAGTTGGGAGTTTTCTTTAATAATACAAATCGATTTCTAGCCAAATTAAGCCTTTAATCAATGTTCTAATTAATACTTTGCAGTGTGTATGCAATTCTATGATGAAATTAATCGCTCACTGTTGAATATTAGGACATTAGGTTATAAATTGCAAGTAACTAAAGGATGCCTCTTTTAAAAGCAGTAACCTGCTGATCTGTTTACATTATATGCACTCTGTAATCTACTTGGTACACGTTCTTTGCAGCAGGCATATTAACCCTCTGCACTAACGTCACACAAGTAAAAACCTCAACTATACAAAACTCTGATCTCTCTCCAGGTAATTGCCGGAGGAAAGAAACGCTGCAGCAGGTGCTTCAAAAACATAATAAACTGGCAAATACGGCACCCCCAGGAAGCCAGCAGCCAGTGCGGTGGCACTGGTCACACTGCCCGAGAGCCGGCCCTCGGCTGTGGTGAGGTGCAGGCCCTGGGGAGCTCGGGAGAAGCAGGAAGATGAGAGATTGACTTGCTGAGAGGACCCGTGGGCGAAGACAGCCGGGCTCGAACGGAGTAGGCGAGGTAGATACCTGAAAGGGTGCTGGTGTCCCAAAGGGGTGAGGCAGTTATAAGACTGCATGGCAGCTGAAAATGGCGAAAACTGAACTAAGGAGGCCCTGAAGGAGGCAGAGGTGAGGCGGATGAAGTGGCCTCCCAACTGTACAAGCAGAGGCGATACACTATCGAGAAGGTCAGTTGAGACAGCAAGCACTGGGGCAGAGAAGTTGGAGGGGAGCAATATAGAAGAGAGGGAGGCCCCAGTGCTGCCATGTGAAATGCTCGGGTTGTGGAGCCGACCCTGGGGAACGCAATAGTAAGTGGCCATAAAGGGGAGCACAAGAGGAGAGCGGAACGCGACAATGGAAAGAGGATTACGGACTCATAGTAGTAGAAGTGTAAATACGCTTCCAAGGTATGGGGAAGATCACCAAAAGGAGACTACAGTACACTATGGCCCAAGGAAAGGGACACGAGCAGGCAGAAGAGGAGGAGAATACTGGGGGAGACTCGGGGACGGCCTCCCACTCCAGTACCATACTGGAAGACATAATGCAAGCAATCACGGCCTACGAGAAGCCCTTGAGGCCAAGATAGACACTATAGGGATAGACTTGAGCCTCTTAATAGATGATCATCGCCGTCTTGTGGAACGGGTGACCAAAAATGAAAAGGAGATGGCTGATATACCGTCAGAGGTGACAGTGTTGAGGAAATCCCTGATGGAAGTGATGTACAGGGTGAAAACTCTGGAAGCAAGGGCGGAAGACAGCGAAGGAGGATCAGGAGAAATAACATTTGAGTTATTGGGATTCCGGAGCGCGAGGAAGGCAATGATATGATACAATACCTAAAACGCTAGCTGAAGACAGAAGTGGCCCCAGAGGGGCTGTTGCAGTTCTATGCTCTGGAAAGGGCCCACAGAGTAGCAACGTAATCCCCTAAACCGGATGCCCCCTGCGCCCAGTGATTGCACGCTTCCTCCACTACAGGGACCAGGATCATATCCTGGCACAAGCTCGGAAGTCAAAAAGTCTCCAAATTGTGAATAGTAAAATACTGATATTTCTGGACTTCACAAGGGAGGTGCAAAAGCAGATGGCTTCCTTCCTGGCGGTGAAGAAGCGTCTCAGACAATTTCAATTGCCCTATGCTATGATGTTCCCGGCCCGACTACGGGTGGCTACCATGACGGGGCCCCAGTTTTTCCAAACTCCTCAAGATGCGTCGAGCTGGCGTGGAGCGGGCTCGACACCTTCAGGAAGTCGAGGGAGAACTACCCTGGTACAACCCCCAGACAGACGTAGAGAACCCAGGAGCATGCCCACACGCCATCATCTACAGAGGCCAGAGAGGACAGGCAAAGGGTACTTAGGGAAGTGGCGGAGATGAGTCAGACGGGCTCCAGTCATAAATCTGTGAGGAAAAAGAATCAGACAGCTCTCAAGGGCCCAGCTCGGCGGAGGAAGAATCCGACACGGAACTGCCAAGTATCACCCCCAAGTCAATAGATGAACTTATCTGATGTAACTGTCCTCAGACCTTATGAACATGGTGAGAGGAGAGGCGATTGACAGCTGTCTCTAGTGTCACTTCAGGTCCCTGTCCCCCTGTTTGCGCTTGAAAGCAGACACCACAGGGAGACCTGGGGGTGCAACTATAAACTATAAGAGAATGCAAGGGAGGTGTGGGAGCTCAGCTTTTATATGCAAGGGAGGGGGAGAGCCAGGAGGAGGCAGACCGGGAGATGACTGGTCGAAACTCCACCCCCACAACACAACAGTTACTAGGTAATACCGAGTTTGGATAGGTTCTGAACTATCACCTGTCCTGGGGTTGGGGCATTGGGAAGTTAAGTGTTTAAGGAGGTGTTTGGGTGGGACTAAGCGTGCTTGTGCTGTAATGCTAGGAGGTGAATTACTAAAATCACTACAATGCGATCTGCCGTAGACATAACATTTGTCTCCTGGAATGCGAGAGGAATACACACTGACAAAACGCCATAAAATTCATGCATATTTAATTAGAAGGGACGTGCATGTATCGCTGTTGTAAGAAACGCACAT
Organism: Triturus cristatus; assembly: GCF_964204655.1. Classification (NCBI taxonomy): domain Eukaryota; kingdom Metazoa; phylum Chordata; class Amphibia; order Caudata; family Salamandridae; genus Triturus; species Triturus cristatus. Next base: position 896,688,676 of record NC_140584.1, on the reverse strand, counting down.
TGTGTCCATGGAGGGCGAGGCCTTAAGGAGGCGATGGAGAGGGCAGGTATATTACACAAACTATTCCTCCTATGCTAGAGGGGTCCTCATATGAAATCAGATGGTAAGGATGTAACAATAGGGAACGTGTATGGGCCAAACATAGATCAAACCTCATTTCTAGCAACTTTTTCCAGAAAACCAGCACCGTACTTGACAGAATCAGTGATACTAGGGGGGGGGGGTTTAATTGTATTACAGACACAGAGTTAGATCGCTCGCATCCACCGCTGGTAGACTCCCCCACATTGTTAGAGCAGCAGTAGCTAGACAAGGATGGCAACAACAATGGGGACTGATAGATTCCCGGAGGGCGCTACAGCCTAGAGGCAGAGACTACTCATTTTTCTCAGACCTTCATGACCTCCATGTTAGACTGAACGCCAAACTTTGCTCCCCTGACGTACACGAGCAGGTGAGGGCAAGCTAGTACCTAACGATCTCTGATCATAACCCCCTCCTGCTAGGGTTCCAGTGGACAAAGGAAAGACCACGAATCCCTACTTGGTGGAAGACATGGACGACCAGGGCTTTCAGGAGATAATTAGAACAGAGATTGAACAATATTTTGAGAACAATACAGGGACTGCTACTAACCCAGTGATAGAGTGGGATGCTTTTAATGCGGTGATTAGGGGGAAGTGCATCTCTGAGGTAGTAGGAATCGGGGGGATACTTTTAAAAGACATAATGAGAGCAGAACAAAGCCTTAGAGAGTTGGAGAGAGAGCAACCTAACCACAGAGAGCTGCAGGACCAATTCAAGAAGCCAAAGAGAAAGTGGCGGAGCAGGTAGAAAGACTGCGCTGCTTTGACTTCACGATCTATATGGTACAAGCCCGTGCAGAAACAGATAAAGTGGGAGCAATATTAGCATGGTTAGCCAACCCGGCAAAGAGGGGGTCGATCATTCTGGAGATCAGAGAGGGGCGGGAAGGGACATCATACAAGCAACAAGATATAAATAGGGTGTTCTTTAAATACTATGAGGAGCTGTACAGTAGTAAGGTGAGTGGTACTGACTTAGAATTTGATGTGTTCATGGGACCCCAGGAATTACCATCTATAAATGAGCAAGAGGCGGACACGCTGGGAAGGGACATACAGGAGGTTAGAGCAGCTATTAAAAACATGGCCAGGAATAAAACCTCAGGTAAAGATGTCCTCTCAGTCGAGTTTTATGCAATGTATGTGGACATCCTGGGACCGAGACTAGTAGAAATGTTCAATCAAGCTAAACAATGGGGACTGCTACCGTCCTCAACTAGGGAAGCATTGAATATCCCCCTGCTAATACCAGGGAAGCCAGCAACAGATAAAACAGCCTACAGGCCACTTTCCATGTTAAACTTAGTTTACAAGATTTTGAGCAAAATCCTAGCGCCGAGGTTACTCTCACATGACAGGACTAATTCATCCAGACCAGGCTGGGTTTATCCCCACACGTAATACAGCATTGAACATCAGGAGGCTCATGCGCATTCTAGAGGCAGACTCGTATGATAAAAATGAGGCAGTCGGGGGGGGCGTGGCTACGCAGCGTAGTGTGATGGTCGCTCACAAAAAACTCCGTCCAAACTGTTTCTCTCCCGAATATCCGCCACATTAATCTGACCCCTGAGAGGAGAATCCACGGTCGGAAGGTATACTGAAGAGCAGCTGCAGTGGTGAAAATCGAGGTGAGGTGAAAAACCTTCTCCTCCCCCCGGAGTCAATCCTGTCCTGGCATCGGCAGTGGAGCCCCTCCCCCCCCCCGGCACAGTGGTGGCGTCCCGCACTAAACTGAGTTTGGTGGAGGCAACGAATCTTTGTTACACGAATAGGGAGTAAAAGTCAGTCCATCAAATGGCCCAGAACTGAGTGCTGACTGGTGCAGGCGGCAGTAACAGACTCGGAATAAAAGTACAGCATACAGATGGCTGCCCTCTCTGCAAAATAGGCATCAGTGGCAGGAGCTCGGTGGGTGCCATCAAGTGAGAGGCAGCGACAGCAGCATTAACTGGATACAGCATTGGTGGAGATCGGGAGCAGCCCTCCAGCCTGTCAAGCGCCACAGGGGGGCAGATTGTTGGGGGATCGTGACCCACATCCCCTTTCTTTTTTCTCCTACCCCCACTGCTCCATAAATGTGCAATTCTCGAGGGGCTGGGACTCGTACAGAGCTGTATCTCCCCACACTGGCATTGGAGGAGAGCAGCGACGAGACCCAACGTGCATTACCGCCTGAAAGCGCAACAAGAATCGTTTCAGAGAGGGCTAGGATGTCATCAACGAGGGGTCCTAAGGTTATTCAACACAATAAACTGGATAGGTATACATTCCCTAAAGAAACGCTCCAGGACCTACAACCCAGGGACAAACCAACGGGGGATCAGAGGGGGACCTCCCGGAGTTCACCTTGAAACATGTTATGGAAGCAATAATTGGGGTCAAAACTTCGCTGGAGCAAAAGATGGACACAATCTCGTCCGAAGTGACTCTCATTAGGGCAGACCTCACAAAAATCAATGAAAAGGTCAAACAGATTGAGATTACAACGGCGAGCTTGTTGGGAGATACCTCACACCTACAAAGCGAACTTCAAGAATTGAAACTTTCCAAAAGCTCGCCGAAAGTAAGCTAGATGATTATGAGGGACGCCTCAGGAGGAACAACGTATGCATTCTGGGAGTGCCGGAGGGAGCGGAAGGGCAGTCGCCAGACATTTTTGGGGAGGAACTTATCCTTAAACATCTACAACCCAAAGGCCTGGGATTTTTTTTTGTAATAGAGAGAGCACATAGAGTTCCTGTGGGACGTCCGAAACCGGGCCCCCCCCCCGCCCAATATTAGCAAGGGTACTCAACTTCCGTGACAGAGATGTGATACTCCAAGAGGCCAGAGTGGCCCGCCGATCCGCTACGAAAATGGCGAGATCACCTTTTTCCTGGACTACACACAAGCGGTACAGAAGCAGAGACGATCTTTTCTAGCTATCAAAAGGAAGCTCAGAGAAAGGGGTTTGTCGTACACAATGCTGTTCCCCGCTCGGCTCCGGGTGGAAGCAGATGGAAAGGCCTGGTTCTTTGATCACCCAAAGTCAGCTGCTGAATGGTTGGAGGTTCGGAAAGAAACAAACGACAATACTCTCCACGCTCGTGGCAGACGAACGGGGCGCTGATCGTGGGGGCGAGCCAGATCCAAGGAGCTACAAGGACTCTCCGCCCAACGTACCTGGTTAACATCTGCGACAGGAACATGTATCCAGGAACAATGATAGACTCCGACTGGTTGGGGTCACCCTCCATTGTAAAGGGGTGATAGTCCTGTGACTCTTGGGGACTATTCAACTGTAGCAGTAAAGGGAGGGACAGATGGATGAGGCACCACATCCCCCGCACTTCTTCTTTTAGTTCGTACGTTGGGCGACAGGCACTCTGCATAGTTTTATAAATGAGCAGTTTCACGCCCAGAGTGCAGGGAAGTAGGGAGGAGGGTTGTTGGGTTGGGGGGTTCAGAGTTTTTGCATGTTGTTGTTGTTGGCTCGACAAGACAAATTTGCCTCTATCAAGAGGAATCCATGATTTATACAGGGCCTAATGAGTACACAGTGGGACAAAAGTGTAAAAATGCTGAGTTGGAATGTCAACGGGCTTGGAGATAAGGTCAAACGCTGCGTGGTCCTACAATATATTAGAAGGCAAGCCCCAGATATTATCCTGCTCCAAGAAACGCATCTGGTGGGTAACTCCTGTAGGGCATTAAACAGGTGGGGCTACAAGTTGGCGGCACACACAGGTTTCACCACCGGCTCAGAAGCCGTAGGTATAATGTTGAAAAACTCCTTTCCCCTCACCGTATGCTCCACATGGTCAGATGAATGGGGTAGATATATAGGAATCTCGGGGTAATGGGAAGGGACCACACTAACGCTCATGTCAGTCTTAGTGCCACCTGGCCTTCAGAAATGTACGTTTAAAGATCTGTGCTCCATACTACTCTCGCTTCCGGAGGGTCTTCTGGTGGTGGGAGGCGACTTCAACTCAGTGGCTTAAGGCATCTTAGACCGACACCCTCCACGTGAAATTGGGGTTTCCTATCGTTGGCTACCTGACTTTCTGGAGGCATTGGGCCTAGTGGATGGGTGGAGAACCCAGCACCCGGACAGTATCCAACACACCTTCCACTCGGGGGCACATCACAGTCTTTCCCGTATGGATTATATCCTAGTCCCTGCATCTCAGGCAGCGAACATCCAAGAAATCAGACACATGGTGAGGGGTTTCATCGATATTTCCCCGGTGTGGGCACAGATGGTCCTGGGACAGAGGAGGGTGGGTAGAATCGCACCCATCAATCCGTGGTATCTCTGAGACCCAGGAGTCCGAAAAGCACTGCTCCAGGCCTTTGACCACTACTTCTGAGAGAAGGAAGGGTCGGTTTGATCCACCCAGCTCCTGTGGGAGTCATTCAAATCAGTAATATGGGGACAAGTGCTGTCACTGATAGCCGGGACGCAAAAAGAGAGATTAAAAGAACTTGTGGAGGCGGAAAACGAGGTCCCCCAGCTGGAGGCAGACTTGGAAGTAGAGGTTACACAAGAGAAACTGCATGCACTACAACTCAAAAGAGATGAATATAAAGCGTTGGACACAGATAGGGCTAAAAGTCTGGGGAGGTAAAAACGGGGCAGAGTGCATGACCAGGGAGATAAGGCGGGGAAGCTAATTGCTTGGCTTGATAAGGAGGAGTGGGCTAGTAAACTGGTACCAGAACTGGTAGATACCGATGGCAGGTCCATGACTGACCCTCAAGAAATTGCAAATCAGTTTGCTGCCCACCATAGTGCAGTCTACCGAGCTAGTGCACCATATACTGAAGATGACTCCCAGTCGCTAATCAAAGACATAGTGCTCCCCACCGTGTCAGCAGAAGACCGGAACCTATTGGAGAGCGATTTTACAAACGATGAAATAGCGCAAGCTATCAGGACTCTCCAATCAGGCAAGGCCCTCGGTCCTAGCGGCCTACCTTACGAGCTGTACAAACTCAGACCAGACAAATTAGCTCCGCACCTGCGTGCCATGTTTGAAGAGAGCAGGGAACTGGGGATGCTACCACTGGACCAGAGGGTTGCCCATTGATCACTATTCACAAGGAGGGTAAGCCAAAGGCTGCCTGCGTCTCCTTTAGGCCGATTTCCCTACTCAATGCGGAGCCCAAAATTCTAGCCAAACTCCTGGCAACCCACCTCGTTAAGGTAATTGGTGGGCTGGTTCACCCTGACCAGTCAGGCTTCATGCCACATCGAAACACCGTGTTGAACTTGCGTAGAGTGCATGGTGTGCTGGGGAGAATGGCCACGCTCAAGGAAGCAGCGATAATTGTATTGTTGGATGCGACCATGGCATTTGATACCATTAAATGGCTGTATCTCTTTGCAACCCTCGCAAAGATTGGGTTTGTACCAAGCTTCATCCAGTGGGTCAGGCTCCTCTATTCGGAGCCCCTGGCACAGGTTGTGGTCAACAATAAAAAAATCAGATGTGTTCAAACTGAGTCGGGGGAATCGCCAGGGCTGTCCTCTCTCCCCTCTCCTGTTTGGCCTTGCCCTGGAACCACTGGCTGCATGGATTCGTAGGGATTCAGTGATACGAGGTCTGCGCTGGTCCTCAGAGTGGGAAGACCGCATCTCCCTATACGAGGACAACATTCTGTTATTCTTAGCCTCCCAAAAGCTTCACTTGTAAGTGTCCTGGACATCTTTGCAATATTCGGAAGATACTCTGGGCTCTCCATTAACGGGAGTAAGTCCCTCCTATACGTCCTCAGCAGTGAACCGCCCACCCAACCCAGGGTTGCCCTAAACAAATCACTGCAGTGGGCTTCAAATATCCGGGGTTTTTTGTCACCTCAGACCACAAACTCCGATTTGACAGCAACCTGCTCCCGCCACTGCAAAGGTTGAAGCGAGACATAGCAAGCTGGAAAGCGCTTTCACTCTTGCTGCTGGGTAAAACGTCTCTTTTCAAAATGATGTCGCTGCCCCGCTTTCTTTATGCACAACAGAACTCCCTAGTCCCAGTTACGGCATCCAACTTCAAAGAAATTGAGGGCCTGCAGAGAGATTTGTTGTGGGACGAGAAACCACGTATAGCATTGGCCAAACTCACTCTAAATTGGTATGACGGAGGGATAGGTCTCCCAGATATAAAGAAGTACTACTGGGCGGCCCACCTTGCAGCCATCAATCATGGCACCTACGGGTGATACGGGATATGCCATGGATAGGTGGCTCCTACCGTGAGGAAACTACAACAGGGCACTCTATTTGAAACCCCAGCGATACTCCCTAACGGGGACGACTAAACACTCAGTCCAGATCTGGCACACTGCGAACAAAAGTCTGGGATGGGAGTACAAACTCATGTTGGCAACTCCCATTTGGGATGCAGAGCAGCTAGGCAGTTTGTGGAGGTCGAAAGGGTTTGACAAATGGGATCTCATTGGGATCTCAAGAATTGGAGACTTGTGGGTGAAAGGCGAAGTTATTACGTTTGTTTCCCAACAGCAAAAACATGAACTAGCCAATTCTGAACACTTTAGATACCTACAGGTTCGCCACGCCCTACAGTCACACCTCTCATAAGGTTCCACTCCCCCAGAATCCTCACCACTTGAGGATAGACTGCTGGATGGCTACCTGCCAGAGAAAGCCATATCGCTGACATACAAGAAGGCAGACCCTCTCCGGCAGACAAGGGAGAACTGGGAAACGGATGGCATTGAACTAGACGACGAAGCGTGGCAAGAAGCAGTAGCCTCCCCAGGGGAAGTGGCAATCTCTGCCAGACTTAGGCTAGTTCAACTCAAAATTCTTCAAAGAGTATGCGTCACGGGGCCCTGTTTGGGGAGGGTGGAGGGCGGAGATTGCAGAAAACAATGTGGTCGAGAAGGCACGTTTATGCACATAATATGGGAATGCGATTGCATCCAACCATACAGGCGCAAAATACATGATACCCTTAGTGAACTGCTAACACTCGTCCTCTGCCCTGAAGCACGGAGATGCCTTCTGAACGTATGGGAACCGACATACCTGAATAGTAAAAGCAAGCATTGGGTCACTCTGGGTCTAATGTTAGCGAAGAGAAATATTGCGCAATTGTGGGGAGCCGCACAGCCGCCTAAAATAGAGGCCTGGAAAGCAGACTTAGATTGGTGTATGTTCAGGGAAAGACAGTTTATGTAGCACGGGGCTGCCCGAAAATGTGGTCCCAGATTTGGGACCTCTACCGAGGGAACATCTGTAATCCCCCACACAGCACCATTACTGAAGATTTACCCTCCCCGAGAAAAATGTCCTTACATTGTACCATTGCTCTGTACTGTTTGACTATGTATCTGCCACTAGAATATAGAATTGATTCCTCTATTCTGTATATTGCTTGTCGATGAATATGTTTAATAAAAAGAAATAAAAAAAATAAAAAAATGAGGCAGTCATATTTTCAGTAGATATCTAAAAATCATTCGATATTCTAGAATGGCCGTACCTTTTTAAAGTGATGAGGACATTTGGGCTGGGAGAGGATTTCGTCCAGGGGGCGGCACTGCTATATGCTGAATACAGGGCGCGGGTCAAGACTGGAGTTCTAATATCGGAGGCGAACACAGTGGGGAGAGGCGCAAGACAAGGCTGCCAGCTCTCCCCACTGCTATTCGCCTTGGCCATGGAACCTCTGGCAGCCAGAGCCAGAACGGGAAGACATTATAGGGGTCTGGATGCGGTGGGATGTGACCAGCATATAGTGTTACACGCCAATGATTTACTGCTGTTCTTACAGAATGCAGGAGAGGACCTTGAGGGAGCTCAAGAAATTATGGATTTTCTAGCGAGAGTATCAGGACTCTGAGTTAACTGGAGGAAATCATGCCTTTTCCCCACTGGGGCAGGGCGTGAAAAGTCTCAAATGAGAGTGGACACGGAGTGGGAGAGTAGATGCCTTCCTTACCTGGGGGTGTCCATATATCACGAAACGGCGGACTTACTGGAAGGGAATTTAGGGAAAGCGATCAGGGGTCCGTTACGGGAAGAATATCCCTATTAAAAATTGTGACACTGCCAAAGCTCCTTTACCTGTTCGGGATACCAGCGGGAACATTCAATCGTCTGGGGTCACTGGTGATATCCTTTATATGGGGCACAGGGAGACGACGAGTGGCTTGGGCCACGCTAACGAGACCAAAGCGGATGTGGGGCCTGGCGCTACTGGATTTCAAATACTACTATCTCTTAGCCCTGTTACAGTGGCTTACGAATTGGATTGCCTGCAGGGTGAGGACTACAGAACAACAAGGCAACGAAGTCCCTAGTCTGTCAGCTTTAGTTAATATTATACTTCGAATACAGAGACAGGGGAACGGAGACTAGTGAGGTCGGGGTGATCCGGATATTTTGGGTTAGGAGCTTACAGAGATCCAAGATAAAGAAACCATATGCCCCGGAAAAACTGCTGGCCATATGTGAGGCACTGCTGCATCGGGGGAGTTGGAGAGGCCTGAGGGAATGGGAGGACAGAGGGGTGTCCACAATAGGCATGCTGTATGAGGAGGGTAACCTGCTCCCCTTCCATGAATTTAGTGAAAGGTACTGATGTAGCGCCTAAATGTATTGAAAATTGTAGGGGTGCATCATATTCACTGTTAGTTGGCACCCGCATATAATGAACGTACCTTTAGTTGTGCTGTGCGAAATGTATTGAGAAATGTATCAGCTATGTCGCAATGTAGAAGCATTAGGAGACGCGGAAAACATATAATGAATGTATTTGAGAAAATATAAACGATAAGTTTCTGTTTAATGCAATGTACCAGACTAAATGTGTAATTCGATTGGATTAATTCATGTATGGCGTTTATTCATGTATGAGAAAGTAAAAGCACGAATGTTAGAATGTAATTTAATAGTGTATTTAACCTAGTAGAGGCCCGAAGTCACATATATCGTGGAAGAGAAAGGCCTGGTATTTCTTATGTTAGCTGCATGCGGTAGGCCGCAAGTGATTTATTTTAGCAGAGGTTTTAGGCTGCAGTAAATTGTAGAAGTAAGGGATGCGAAGTATTTCTTCACTCTGTGATCTCACCGCAGGTGCAAGGACAGTTGGTTTGTTAGTAAAAAGGTCTTTGTTTAACTGTTGAATTATGGAGAAAGCCAGACATGGGAGTGCATTGGAATGTGCCAATCGTAACTCCTAGTGCCGACGGTGTCTGGGACTCAAGGCCAAGCTGATGGACGAGGGAAGATGGACGGAGCCGAATGGAAAATTACTGGAAGAAGACCTGGTCGAGGAGGTGTGCCAGAAGGCGTGTTCTGTGTTTTGGGGTTTCGTATTAGGGACAGCACCCCGAGGGTTGAGCAGGGAGGAGATAGGCGAGGAGCTAGAAGGAGCGTTTTAGATCGAGCTCTCCAAGTGAAGACTTCTTAGGAAGTTCACTTCTGACACCTTTTCATGAGTTCTTGGGTCTCAAGGGAATGGTAAGCAGGGATGTCATCCAGCATAGAGTAGGGACAGAAATGCTTTGGTTTAATGATTCCTAATATCGACATTAGCTTGGTAGTTATCTACCTCATGCTTTTAAAAGCTGTGCTTTTGTACATATTCAGTCGTATGTGGATTCTTCGTAGAGTGGCATTTGTATTAGTACCCATTTATTTGTTGAACCTTGTGCTAAGGTGCTTGTATCTACAGATGTTTTTCCTGATAGTAAAATTCCGAAAGGAATAGAAATTGACCTTCGAGTCTTCAATTATGTCAAATTGTGGAAGGTATTCTTTGATAATTGTGTTTGCTCCCTCCACGCTATTGGGCAAGTAAAAAGGTTAATTCGACCAGAGTGGGTTCTTGAGATAAATGATTCAAGAAAATTGGGCCCCAGCAGTACGACATACCGCAGGGTAAGTTTTTACTCTATAATGTCCTCACGAAGGCAGTACGGAAACACTGGGGAGAGGGTCTATTAGAACCACCAATGTCAGGGAGATGCCAGTATATGGTATCAGCAGCCGGGACTTCTAAAGCCGTTACATGCTTACACAGACGGCTCAGGAACAAGACACTGCCGGCACTCACTAGAATTCGGGAAAGATGGGAGGAGGATTTGAGTAGTGTGGTAGAGGATAAAACATGGGATATACTAGTGGAAAAAGCAACGAGGGTTTCAAGAAATGCCAGATTCCAACTAATCAATTTATATGTGCTACATAGAGGTTACCTTACCCCACCGAGTATCAATAAACGCTTTGGGATCCAAACGGCCGTATGCCCAAGATGCCAGGAGCCAAATGCAGCCTTTCCACATATGTTTTGGGACTGTCATAGGATTGAAGACTTCTGGAGGGTGGTGACAACTCTAGTAGGGGAGATAACAGAGAAGGAGGTACAACTAACACCAGGTCATTGTCTCTTACACTGGTTTATGAATTCCTCAAAAGTTAAAGTGACAATTTAGATTTAAAGATTTGGCATTCCTTTAAGCTAAAAGAGAGATCGCCAGAAATTTGAAATCACAGGAAGGGGCCGAGAATAATTGGAAGAAGGAGTCTATGAAAGGGGCGGCCTACGAGGGAGAGTACGGCTGAGGGAGGCCAGGCGGGACAAGGGCTCACCATAAAAAGCTAGAGCTTGGGAGTATCTGGTGACACTTCTCAAGCACCCACCGGAAATGATGACTGAGGGAGAACAGGACAAGAACCTGGAGGAGGGGATCTGAGAGGCCACCAAACACAGATGACCCGCACAGCAATGGGAGGACCAACCCTAGAGGGGTCGAGAGTATCCCTGAATAAGGAGGACTCCTCTGAAACACATTTGAATAGGCCAAGGAACGCCTGTAGGGGTGGGGGGGGGGGAGGGATTTGGGCGGATACATGTTATAGACAGGCTGAGAAACGATGCATACATAGGACAGAACTGGCACAGGAAATGGAGAGAACGGAAGGGACTGAACCTTTAGACTGAATCTAACAGGAGGTGAGGTGCCAGGGGGAGGCAAGAATACTGCTTCTGTAAATGTGAACGACCGCAGGGTTCACTATATCACTTATGTTCGAATGCCAGTACCATATATGCAGGCTTTGCACAGCCACACGAAACACCTCAGAATATTTGTAAGATGCTATGAAACATTGAATAAAATTTGTTTTAAAAAAACGTCGTTGTTGTTCTTTCAAACTAACTTTCACTTTTTCTATGTACTAATGTTTTTGATTTGTTCTATTCCCATTCAATGAATTTTGACAGATTCTGTTCATTGGCAGAGACATCCTCCTTTAGTCCAAACTGATACTTCATAGGTTATTTATTGATGCGGATTTTATATGCCCAAAACGTACTTGAGTACAGTCTTTCAACAAAGGAATTTATACATGCAGCCTTTTTCAGAAATTGGTTCCTCTAGAACACCTCTGTGCAGAATGTTCTAAACTTTCTTTTAAGCCTTCAAAAACCCAATGACTGTCCTTTTCTTTTATAGTAGTGTAATTTACTGAATATTTTTTCACTGATCTTTGTAATGTATTGCATCCTTCTAAGTCCTCCTGGGATCTGATGGCTACAGAGCAGGGGTCCTCCATAAAAGAGGCTGGGCTTTGGAGGATTACTCAACAGTTGAATTGCATCTAAGAGTTTGTGTAACCATCTGTTAAGGTTTTTCAATTGCTCAGCAAGGAAATGGAGAATGAAAATGTTTGAAATGTTCAGATAGGGCAGACTTCAAGATGTCCGCCGACATTCCGTAAATCAGTGTGCAGAAAATGTTACATAAGACAAAGGGGGCTACAAGGTGTAGGATTCACAAGTCATCCATACTGGTAGGAATTCTTCAAGAGGGCTTGGTCTGGGGAAGCACAAACTCAGGATCCGGAATGCAACACAATGGTTAAGGTTGACTTTACTAATAAGAATGTATTTCTACTCAAACAAATCCTTTTTCGCAAAAACAGAATAATGAAAGACTGTGAAAAGAAACTACCTTTCTAACCTAGATTAAAATTGTAACTTATAGACTGCACAGTAACAAAAAGATCTCTGTGACAAAAGCGATAAACCACTGAGTTATGCACATAAAATACTGTTCTGTGATCTGCATAGTACACGCTCTTTGCAGCAGGCATATTAACGCTCTATGCTAACTTAGATGAGTCATTAATCACCAGAGTTATTTTGGCACTATTATTGTTGCCTGAAAACTGCTAGATATACAAGGAACTTTGCAGTGCTTTTAAAACTGCTGTACTGCTACAAATGCGGCCCCCAGTAAAATCAAACATTGGCATAGCCAGTAGGTCTCGCCTTTGAGGCCTTATAAGTGTATAGGCAGAGCTATTGACTTTGCCAATGTGTTTAAGCTGTGCTGTAGAGAAGTATGGCTGCTGTGCAGCATGCAAAAAAATTTTAATAAAAAAGTGCCACTTGAGTGATGCTGTGCTGGCCCTGTGCTGGCCCTGAGTGATGCTGTGCTGGCCCTGAGTGATGATGTGGTGGCCATGAGTGATGCTATGGTGGCGCTGAGAGATGCTGTGGTGGCGCAGAGTGATGCTGTGGTGGCGCAGAGTGATGCTGTGGTGGTGCTGAGTGATGCTGTGGTGGTGTTGAGTGATGCTGTGGTGGTGCTGAGTGATGCTGTGGTGGCGCTAAGTGTTGCTGTGGTGGTGCCGTGATGCTGTGGTGGTGCAGTGATGCTGTTGTGGTGCAGAGTGATGCTGTGGTGATGCAGCAGAGTGATGCTGTGGTGACGCAGAGTGATGCTGTGGTGGCACTGAGTGATGCTGTGGTGGCGCTGAGTGATGCTGTGGTGGCACTGAGTGATGCTGTGGTGGCGCTGAGTGATGCTGTGGTGGCGCTGAGTGATGCTGTGGTGGTGCTGAGTGATGCTGATGTTGCGCTAAGTGATGCTGTGGTGGTGCAGAGTGATGCTGTGGTGGTGCAGAGTGATGCTGCAGTGACACAGTGTATTTTCTAGTTACAGTGGGTAGAAGAGGGGTAGAAGAGGGATAGAAGAGGGGTAGAAGAGGGGTAGAAGAGGGGTAGAAGAGGGGTAGAAGGGGGATAGAAGGGGTAGAAGAGGGGTAGAAGAGGGGTAGAGGGGTAGTAGAGGGGTAGAAGAGGGGTAGAGGGGTAGAAGAGGGGTAGAGGGGTAGTGGGGTAGAGGGGTAGTAGAGTGGTAGAGGTGTAGATGGGTAGAAGAGGTGTAGAGGGGTAGTAGAGGGGTAGAAGAGGGGTAGATGGGTAGAAGAAGGGTAGTAGAGGGGTAGAGGGGTTGAGGGGTAGAAGAGAAGTAGAGGGGTAGAAGAGGGGTAGAGGGTTGGAAGAGGGGTAGAGGGGTAGAAAAAGGGCAGAGGGGTAGAATAGTAGAGTGGTAGGAATTGCAAACAGTGCAACTCCATTTACCATGGTGCAAGGTTCCTTTTTGTTAGTCCAAGCATGAAGGATAGGCCCTATGCTACCTCAGTGCTGCTTGTGAAAGAGCCACGCAGCGCTTTGCATTAGTCAGGATATGTACAGGAAGACTACTACAGCTTGACATTTACACTGTGGCCTGGTACACTCTGCACAGACAATCTCTACACGCTTTGGGCACGTGCAGGCCTGTTCCTGTTCAGGATGCCCAATTAAGGTCAAACTGCTTGTCTTCTGCAGAAAGCCAATAAGACACATGTGCAGTCATGTGATGAACGACCTGCAACTGAAAATAAAATACTGAGAGAGTCAGCTTTTTTAAATACTGCACTCCATGGAAGAGGTTTTGAGAAGTAAAATGTCAACCCTGTTTTTATTTGACTGGATTTGATGCTTCAAAAGAATCTAGGTTTAAGCAGGTAAACGGGGTTTTACATGTTTTTGGTTTTCTCCAAACTATTGGAATGCAATACTCAGAAAAGTGGTGGATGATTTGAATGACCCATGGGGGATAAAACAAACTATAGGAAGCGTGTGCGATGGTTCTACGTTCCTTTTTGCTGACTCATGCAGCCTCAGATGTATTCCTTGGAAAAATAGCTTCTGTTAATAGTCTTTAAAAGTTCTTCCGTTTATATTTGTTTATTTAAAACAGCAAAACTCTTGTGAAGTAGAGTCACTTATATTTCCTGTTATCGTTTATTTAGCTTAAGGAGATTTATTTTGCAGTGTTTGCGGTTGTGCTTTTAGGGAACCCAGACCATGTTGGCTACCCAGTTGCAGCTGACAAAAAATACCTCTTTGACCCTTCTGATTGTGCAGACTCCTGCAGACTGTAAGGGGGAATTAAGTGCGCTCTGCCGAGAATTTAGTTCATGAACACTGTAGCAGCCCCTTCTATTCTTGTGAAGGTCTCTTCATCGTCTCCTCAACACTATTTGTGGCACCTTCATAACCACCACCACCATTATCATCAGCAGCTCACTACTAACTAGGCCTGGGCAAAAATTTCGTTCCGTTCGCGGAAATTGCGATAATTTGACATTTTCGCGTTCCGCGGAGAGCGCGAAAATGTCAAAATTTCCGCTTTCCGCAGCTTGGCGATAATTTGTTTCTTGCTCGCGCTGTAAAATAATACATTCTCGCACGCGCGCGATCGCCTTACCTGAATCCCTGCGTTCGCCGACAAGTTTTCTTGATCCGGTCGCGTTCTCCATGAGATGTTGGATTGTTTTTAGCCATTTGGGCTGTCTCGCGACAGTTCGCGCCCGCAGTGACGTCATGCGTTGCGCGATCACGTCTTTCTTCTCGCGATCATGCACCGCGAGACAACTCAAAACAAGATGGCCGCGCCCGCGAGCAACCACATGGGTAAGTTGGCGACCCGCAACCATGCACAAAATCTCGCGAACATGCGGGGAAAAAAATTCCGCATCTTCGCGATATTTCCGCTTGTTTGCGATAATTTTAAACATTTTCGCGATAATTTGCGAAAGTGGATTTCGCAAATTCCGCCCACCCCTACTACTAACCACTCACTTTGCCATAAGCTGCAGAGAATCTAGACCCTGAAAGGTGCACATGTTGTTATCAAGATTGTGCTCAGTGGCAGCGAGTTGTCAACATTAAAAGAATCATCTTGCACCATCTTCCTCGTTGTCAATATCAAAAACCCAACCCAGACAGTGCAGGTATGCACTTAACCACTGCAGCGCCATCTTGGGCGGAAGTCCATTGGTTTTGTCCACAGCATGGGAGCCTGTATCAGCAACAGCCAGCGCTGTAAACCACCTCTCTTTCCACTGTAAGAGTACGCTGACAGTGTTATAGTGAAACACTTCGTCACGGAGCCTCCTGATTGGATGAGCAGGACGCCCTACTCTATAAACCAACCTATTTATAACCAGCCTAGCTGCGGCAGCAGTGCCCCTGATAGCTCGCGCCTCACAGCGGCCGTGGCGCAGAGTCTTGAAATAAGGCGCGCCGGCTGCAGGGAGATTTATTTCAAGCGTCGAATGGGAGGACTTGATGAACAGCTGCGCTGCCAGCCACCCGGCGAGGATGAGCTCGGGGGGGGGGGGGGGGGGGGGTAAATGATCCCACACAGGGGTTTGCTTGAAGTGCGCAAGAATTAAAGGACTCTGCAAACTAAAATAAAAAATAAAGTAATTGAAAAAAACAAAAACAATACGACTCGGGTGGCCCCGGCACCACCCGGGCAACATTGTTTGGACAGTTATGCCAAGTGGTGGCAGACCAAAACCGAGAGAGGGGCATAATTCAAGATGGAACAAACTGTTAACACGAAGATAACGCAAACAAAAACAAGTGCGTTCCTCGCGCTAAAAGGAGGCAGCAGGGGGAGGGGGCGAGTGCTGGATAAAAAAAAGTGAAAGCGCTTCACTTGCGAGGGCGAGCAGCGCCAGGAGCGATAATTGCTACCATATGGCGCCACGCGCTCCCGCAAGTGAATCCCCACACGTGCACGCGTTGCCACTGAAGGCAATGGAACGTGTGCACGTTTTTGGCTGAAAAGCCAAAGCGATCGCTAAAGGTCTTTTTGCCTTTGCAACGCATGCGCGCTGCGTAGGCGAGACCTAAAAAGAGGCCCCCTACCCTACCAGCGTCCTAGAGAAATGCCTGATGCCCAGTCCCACAAGTTCGACCTTGGATTTAAGAATGAAGGGGATGTCAGATAAGCAAAATAGGTTGTCCAAGTCAAAGCTTTCTTCTTGGGATTTAGAGTACTTTATAGAAGTGAGAGCTTTTCAATAGGGCAAAGCCAATGAGTGAAGCCAGTGTGGGTCCCTCGAAGTTGGACATGCCATTGACTAGCTCCCTCTGGATTTCATAACTGTTGAGGTTGGTTTGCTGTTGGGGTAGAATTTCTCACTCGCCCCGGTCCAAAGTTTTACCTTCAGGCCTACTCACATTTTTGTTTCTAAAATTTAAAAGCAGGGCCAAGCTGTAAGCTGGAGCCCGGCAGGTATCCACGAGGCTAGATACTATTACCACAAGCTCATGCTAAACCTACTGTCAGCACAGCAAAAAGGTCAGAGTGGGGAAAGGTGGTCTGCTTCTCATTCTGGGAAACTCGAACAAGAGCCTCAGTCCGAGAAAACTGGCAGATTGATTATACTTCTTGACAGGACTCTGGCTCAGGTTCCACAGTTTGCTGAGGTAATGCCTTATGGTTGTGTTGTCTGTATGAAGAAATGGATGATGCCAGTATTAATAGGAGGAGCGACTTCGGGTCTATGTGGACTGCCATCAGTCCAGCTACAGCTTCTTTGCAGGAGACAACTACTCATAAGAAGACGGTTCACCATGGGTGCTCCCAGTCTCTACATTGAAACAACCGCTAATATTGTTTAAAATTATTGAATAGCACTCCCTGTAGTATGTTTGATTAACTGAACTAAAAATGGAGGGTTTCAATGGCATTGTTGGATATCTGAATCCTTTCATCTCATTCTCCTTTTTTCTAAGACCACTTACTCTACCCGCTTCTGAAGACAGTGTGTGCAGTTAGGCTTTAGGTACAAAGGAGATGCAGGAAGCCACTCTACCTGAGAAAGAGGAAACTTGTCCAATCAATGGAGTTGGAGCCTTCATCAGGGTAAGTAATGTGCCAAATTTGACTGCTAGGTACTGTGTACTCTGAACTGGCTGAATGATTGATTTATAAAAGGTGATCTGCAGTCCGAGGTCCAGAAGAAGATTTAGGAGGAATGGGGTGTGGTATTTACCACAGTAGGCAAACACCATCACCCTTGGGTGAGGTAAATCAAAGAAAGAATATAAACATATTCCCTTTTTCATAATCGGTTTGTATAGTAAATCTGTGTGCAGAATCTTCTAGACTTTTGTTTATTCCTTCAAAAATTTCGTGACTTTCCTTTCCTTTTTTAACAATATAATTCACTAATGGTTTTATTCACTGGCCTTTGTACTGTGTTGTTTCCTTTATAGGTTGTACCAAAAGCTGCTGATCATATGTGGAACAGGGTTCCTAAATGCCAGGTGATAAACTGTAGAACAGGACTCCCTATTATAAAACAGAATTGAAGGTAAGAGTTTGGGTAACCATCTGCTGCTATTGCCAAGGTAGGAAATGGGAAAGAGAGTTGTTTAAATATTTAAATAGGACAGAACTTAGGATGGCTGCCGATATCTTGGTGCTCCTCCCAGAGTCTGGGAAACCCCAGCCTCACGAAAACAATGAGGCCAGAGCACAGCAAGACCTGATCTTTCAACAATGCAGGTTCCAAGCAGTTTCAGGAGGAGTAGGTTTGCTGCAGGTTCATCCTCCAATGATGCTAATTTTGAGCAGCACATCACTGCCCTCCCTTTTTTTTCCTGACTGAGACCAAGATGGTAACCCTTCCAAACCTGTGAGAAGGACAATAACCTGATTTCACCCTCAAAAATGACACATGGTAAAAAGTTCCTATTCAACTTACAAATTAGGTATAACATGCAGCATTGAACACACCAAATTCTGCATGGTGTGACTTTTTTGAAGGTCTTTACCCAAATAATTTTCAGCAGGCTTTACCGAGCAACCCACTCGGCGGAGCACTGATTGGATGAAATCTTCTCAGACCATCCCAATCTTTTATGGAATAAAGCCCTACCACTGATTTGGTCAGACCATAGAGCAGTACTGTTTAAAATCTGCCTACCCCCCAAAAAACCCACCTCTTTAGCTAAGAAGGTTCTTAGCTCCGGGCATTTGCATAAAATTGAGAGAGTAGAACTCTGCAAGACACTACAAGGCACGCGTAAATCCACACCGGTAAACCTAGACGACGCAGTGACAAACTATCAGCCCTGGATCGACCACGCGGGGCAACAATTAGCCCCCCAACTACACAACATTCCAACAGACGGTCGGAACCCTGGTTCAATATATCCCTAAAAGAGCAAAAACAGACCTGCAGAAAATTTGAAAGGAAATAGAGACTCACTGATAATGATGAAACTAAATCAGAATATAACCTGGCCATGCAAACTTACAAGCAGCTCATTCTCAAAGCCAAATCTGACTTCATCAAAGAAAGCATTGAAAGATCTAATGGGTGTGCAAAAAAACTGTTTGCTACGGTAAAAAAACTTTCCAAGCTCCCTGAAATCCAAAGACAGGGTAATAGCCAGCAATTCTGTAACAAGCTGGCAAACGCCGTCCAACTAAAAGTCAACCGAGTCTTTGTCGACTTCACTCCCAAAGCCAACTCATCTGCACACTTTGACATAAACACAAGTACTAACTCATCCCACCAAATTAACACAACCTGCCCCCCTATCACCACTCTAAGTATGTTTTGGACACTTTCTCTTGACCCTACTATTGAATTGATCTCCCTGGTTAAGTCAGGATCTCCCTCTGACCCATGCCCTCCCAAAATCTTGCATCTGGTCCCAGAAATCGTAGGACTCACTCTTTGGCCTATTTTTTTTTTTTTTTATAACAACAAATTTTATTTGGTCATTTTGCAATATATTGGGCGGAAGCCCCACAGTGGCATATATGAGTATTTGAACAGCATATGCAGTAATAACCATTTCCACCAAAATAAACAGCCCCTGCCAAACATGCCGATAAACCAAAAACAAAAGCAATATAAACAATATACAGACAGTGGTCAGATCCCGAGATATAGTACATGATGCAACAGATTCCCAATATTCATTCCAATAAGACGGCGCTACAATCAAACGACATAGTTCGGGGTGATGCAGAGCGGAGAGCAAAGGGTAACTTTTATGGGTCTTCCTCAGGCAGGGGGGGCAAGTCAATTCCCCGATAAGTCGCCCATCGTCTTTGGGCTATTTTTAACACTATGATTTCTTCGGGAACTTTTCCCACTGACTGGTAAAAAGTCTCTATACTACCACTCCTGAAAAAGCCAAATTTAGATCCAGATGACACATCCAACTACAGGCCAATCTCGAGAATACCGTTCCCAGCCAAAATCATAGAAAAATATCTTAATGAAGAACTGTCCACCTTCCTCCTGGAGGGCGATATCCTGGATCAGTCGCAATTTGGCTTCCGCACCCACCGCAGTACAGAACTGGCTTGATTACAGCCACGGAGGAACTTAGGTTGACTCTTGACAAAGGTGGAAGCACTGTCCTCATACTTTTAGATCTCTCAGCGGCATTCAATACCGTTTACCACGATGTGCTGATTGATCGTCTTACCTCACTGGGAATCAGGAATAAAGCACTCCTCTTACTCAGATCCATCCGGTCAAATAGGATTCAATCCGTAGCGCTTGACCCATTTGTCTCCCCAGACTTCACACTCCCTTGCGGAGTACCTCAGGGTTGATCGCTGAACCCCACTCTTTCAATCTCTATGTCACCCCGCTGGCCAAACTTATAAAAACCTTTGGATTCATGCTGGTATTTTATGCGGACGACTCGCAAATCATAGTGTCTATCAACAGCTCGTCTGTAGACCCAGCGTCCCATTTTAAAAGCTGCATAAGTCATGTTGAGAAATGGATGCAGACAAACTGTCTTAAGCTCAACACCTACAAAACAGAAGTTATGCTTTTTCGTAACACACCTATTGTTTGGTCAGACAACTGGTGGCTAAGTCGCATGGGCCTTCCCGCCACTCCAGCAGATAAGGTTAAGAATCTGGGAGTCTTGTTTGATACCAGGCTCTCCTTCGAACCCCAAATTAACCACACTACAGCAACATGCTTCTTCATCCTTAAAATCTTGGAAGAAAATACTTCCTTTCATCTCACTTGAGCTCGGGAAAACAGTAGTCACAGCCTTGATTAGCTCAAGACTAGACTACTGCAACGCCCTTCTGACCAGTGCAAGCAAACGCAGTCTACAAAAATTGCAGACTATTCAAAATGCCGCCGCTAAAGTTCTGCTTGGGCTCTCTCGGTTCGACTCAGCCTCCAAGGCCCTCGCAGAGTGACATTGGCTGCCGATCGTCAAGCGCATCCAATTTAAAGCCCTTTGTATTGCGTTCAAGGTCATACATGGAAAGGTCACTCGACAATTATCGCAACTCCTCAGACCCTACACCCCGGGCAGGCCTACACCACCACTAAACTGTGGAACTCCCTGCCCACCAGTCTGAAAAATTAACATAGCCTGCTCCAATTTAGGAAGCGCTTAACGACCTGGCTATACCAGTAACATCATTCAGGAAAGATCTGTCTCCTGGTGTCTCCAGCGCCTATATACCTCCGGGTCATGTCACGCTTTACAAATTCTTCATTTAATTTCATCAGAGGAAAACTGCTAGGATGAGATAATTATCACAGAGCTCATAACTCTGATCCTTTTGCAATCAAGTAATTGCACTGGGACCATCATTTAGCCCTGAACCTTAAATGAGGCACTTAGTGTTAGATGTAGGTCCAGTTGAGTGTCTGCACTGAGTTGGTTTTTACCAGCCATTTGTCTAAATATGGATGGATATCAATGCCCTTACACTTTAGAGCTCCTGCTACCACCACTGAGCACTTAGGAGAGCATTATTGGGGCTTAATTGAGACCAGACAGAAGAATTGGCCGTAGGAGGCTCCTATCCAAAAGATTATGAATTTCCTGTGATACTTGAAGACGGGGATTTTTTTTTTACATTAGTCAAAGCCATCCAGTCTCTATGATGAAGGTGAGGGAAGAGCAACATTAAGCGGGTTGGAAATGAGTGGTCTTTTAATACATATGTACATCAAGGGTATATTCATCATATTTATTTCATGTTTATTGGTATTCTTCATACACAGGTGGATTTTTCATTCTTAAGATCTTGTGTTTAAAAGATGTAAGTATTTTAAATGTACATTGAGCCTGTTATAATCATTTTATATTTCCTGCTCATGAGACTGCTTAAAAATTGGCATTCCAGACCTTTGCTACAATGTTATAATCACCATATAGTTTCTCTTCTAACTATTCCCCTTCTTGAATTATATATGCTATTTATTTAGATATAGGTTTCATATATAAATGCCCATGTATTCATGTTGATATTCATTGCAACATGATATTTATGTCTGCTTCATTATATGCATGTTTTTCTATAACAACTGAATTATTTTTTGAATGTTTGTTTTCAAATAATGAACACACATTGAAGCTGATAACTTTACTTCTCATTTATGTTTTTTTTTTTAAAACACAGGCAAGAACTCACAGAATGTAAATGCTACAAGGCCTTTAATGCAAAGAGTTTGTTCTGAAAATGTTCAACTATCTTCAGATACAATATATAAACTAAGAACAGAGTGTAATTAGCTAGAAAGGAACTTCATTTCAGAGACTCAAGACTAATGGTCATACAGGGGGTCAATCACTTTCCCTGAAGGATACAGGCAAAGTACTTCCATCCTTCAGTTGCCCTCTCGCAGAGACAGATAAGAATAGCAGATGCAGATTCTTTGATGTACATAGAAATAATGCTGGTGTGAATCATCTATGAAACTCAAAGAAGGCAGCTTTTGGTGCTAACTGTAGTCAGTTTTAAAAAAAAAAGGAAAAAATAGTGAAGATCCTAACTCATATCGCCCGATAACGCTTTTAAATTCTGACTACAAATTAATTACTAAACTCTTAGCCAATCGTTTTAATGGGATCGCCTCGCATTGAATCCATCCTGATCAGAATGGAGGCAACTCAGAACCGATACGCATTTTTTAGTGGAGGCACTGGACTATTTTGAGACCAGGAAAATTCCAGCATTAGTACTTTTTTTAGACGCCGAGAAGGCATTTGATTTGGTTATTGGGGAGACTTTATTTTGTATTTTAACGAAATTTGGCATACCCTCTAACATTACAGGGTTGGTTGAGAAATTATATACGAATGCAGCGGCAAATATTATCATTAATGCCACTCAGGTCGGCCAAGTAAAAGTTAAAAGGCGAACCAGACAAGGATGCCCGTTATCCCCGGTGCTATTCACATTTTTTATTGAGCCTCTCGCGATAGCAATCAGGAATAATACGGATATCTGCCCTCCGCTTCCAACCATGGGTAAAGTTAAATTATACGCCGATGACATTATGCTTATAATTAAGCCTGAGGAGGAAGTACAGGCAAAAGGCTTCCAGATATTCGACCTTTATGAGTCGTTCGGTGGCTACAAAATTAATAAAAAGAAAAACAGAAATAATTTTGTGTGGGTGTGCATATAGGGTGTTACACCCCAATATTTTTCCGTGCTTAAATTCTAATCCCAAGAGGTACCTAGGGGTCTATTTATCGCCATTAATTTCGGAATTATACTACCTGAATTTCGTCCCATTGCTACGAAAAGTCCAGGACCTATTTTCACGATGGAATTCTCTCCATTTAACCATTTTCGGTAGGGTCGCTTTGATCAAATTGTCGGTGCCTCCATTGTTCAATTCCCTTTTTTCAGCAATACAGTGAACTCCTTTTTTACGAAATTAGAGTCAATGTTTACATCGTTCCTGTGGGGCAAGAAAGTTCCCCGAATTGCACTTAGCACTTTATATGAGAAATTGGAAGATGGTGGCTTAGCCCTCCCCAATTTGAGGGAATACTATTTTGCATATTTTGCTCAGTACATGTCTAGATTTAAGCAGGGTCTACAGTCGGGTCTGTTTATTAACTTCTTTATGAATTTAATATGCAAAGAAAACAACAGTATAATTGTCACCACTGTGCTATTTTGTAATAATATTAGTCGGTTGGTGACAATTATACTGATGTTTTGTTCACTTTTTCCGTATACATAGAGCTTAAGTGACGACAATGATCAAGGTCCCCAATATAGAATTATAAGAGCAATACTTGAGTGGAGCCTACTTTGAAAAAGGACCCCTACAAAATTGTGGAACATCAAAGTAGAATAACAGGTAAATATGCCAAAATATAGGATAAGAAAGCTGCATCTAAATAAGCGTGAGAATCTAACTGACAGATATGTTTTCCTATTATATCAAAAAACAGAGTCAGAAATCAGTATTGGAAAAACAGGATCTATCACATAACGACAAAACGTGGAAGGAGCACTTTTAGATATCCACACACTTTAAGGTAATTAATAGGAAGGTAGCGAAGAGGTTTTGGAAATTCTACCTCGTTTTCGGCAAATTTGTCTGGACCTATGGAACTTGGGTGTATCCATGTCTCCTTGGACACCGTTTTCCTGTCTATACTTTTCTTAGTGAAAAAATTATGACTCTCCTGATTATGATACACATCTGCCTAGTTAAAAACGAGAGAAAAAATTCCTCTTTGTTACATGAGGGACAAGTACCTCATGTGAATATAAGACAAAGGTGAACACACATATCACTTGGTTTTTTGCTTCACCATCTGCCTTACATGTCTATCATGGGTGTGGGCCTTTCAGCTTTTATAGTGAACACCTTAGAGTGGCACATTTGCATTTTTTGAGTAGATATAGAGGTATAATTTGTATGGAGAAATGTAAGATATCTTCCATGGGGCCGATCTGAATTAGTAAAATAACTCTTTGCATTGTCATTACAGAAAAAAAAAATGTTTCCCTCCTTCATCCTGCCCGTTACAAAGTCTGAAAGTAACAGGTCCTGAAGAAGATGGTACACAAAGCAACATAAGCCATCGAAACGCGCGTTGACCAGTCTGAGTGACAAACCCCAGCTCTCAGCACAGCATTCAAGGGTTGAATTTCATCTGTGCATGCAGTCTGGTTCTGGGGTGGTTAGTATGTATGTCTAGTGTGATAGTGATATGGATGTGGAGTGATAAGAGGTGTGCATGGGGATTTGTAATTTTGATAGTCTTATCAACTGCCAATATTCATTTGGTGGCTTCATTTGCCATATAATTTGTATCATGCTTTGCATAATTCTTAAATACATATATGTTTGTGAAGTTGGTCTTATTTTTAATGTTGTATGGTTTTGTACAAAATAACATGAAAAATATGAATGATTTATAAAAACTGATGAACAAGAAATAAAATATAAAAGAGAGAAATAATGACAGTGTGTATATAAGAGTGTTTTTCTTGTGCCCTAAATATGAGCTTGTGAAAGCCTTATGTAAAGAAATATAGGTCTAGAGGGACAGTATTTATTTGTTTTTTTGTTTCCTTCCCCCTTTCCCCTGACCTCTAAGTTACTTATGTTTTAGGGGGTAGCCTCACTCCTGCACTATGCCTTTAAGGCCTCCAGGAGCCCCCTGCTCCCATCATGCACCACAGGTGACAGTTAGGTCAGTTCTTTTGTGCGGTATAGGAAACCTGTAGGAACCTGCATCAAAGATGCAGGAATACCAAATCAACTGTTAATGCTCGTACGGGGAGGCGGGAGGGTTGCTTATGACTTTGATGAGTATACCCTTGAAAGAGAACTAGGATTACAGGTAAGTAACTTATCCTTCTCTTCCAGGGGATACTCATCAATAGTCATAAGCACTGAATAGAGTAGCAAGCCCATACCCACTTCCTCGCGGATGAGCAAAAAACAGCAGACAAAATTGACGTACACATGTTAAACAGTATTAGCAAACAAGTTTCTCAGTGAGGCTTGCCCAACCTGAGCATCTGCCTGCGTGTCAGCATCTAAACAGTAGTGGCGAGAAAACGTATGAACTGATCGCCATGTAGCTGCTTTACAAATCTCTTGCCATGGGGACATTCCTCAGGAGAGCCGTGGTACAGGCTTTCCCTCTAGTGGAATGGGCCTTAGGCTTCCCCGGGAAGGGATCTGTTGGCCAATTGGTATGACAGTAGAATACAAGAAACTATCCATCACGAAACGGATCTTTTGGAAGCTGCAGAACCTGTGTTAACAGGACCATAGTTAATAAACAAACGTTCTGATTTTCTCAGTGTCTTTGTCCTGTCCAAATAAAACATCAGAACCCTCTTGAGATCTAGAGAGTGGAGAGATCTTTCCGGAGGATTCGAAGGGTTCGGAAAGAAGGTAGGTAGAGTGATAGTCTGATTAATATGAAAGTCAGAGACTACTTCAGGCAAAAAACTAGGATGTGTTCTGAGAACTACTCTGTTGGCGTGAAACACAGTGTAAGGTTCTTTACAGCAAAGAGCCTGGATCTCACTCACCCTGCGAGCAGACGTAATAGACACCAGGAACGCAGCTTTCCATGTTAAATGCTGTAAGGAAGCTTTATGAATAGGCTCGAAAGGGGCCCCCATCAACTTCGTTAACACAATGTTAAGCTCCCATGGAGGTGAGGGAGACCTGACTGGTGGGTAAACCTTTCTCAAGCCCTTAAGAAAATCCTTTACCACAGGAATCATAAACAAAGAAGTCTGTTTGGGGGACATTCTATAGGCTGTGATAGCTGCAAGGTGGACTTTGATGGAAGGTAATTGAAGACCAGATCTAGCCAAATGCAGCAAGTAGGATAAAATCACCTGCTCCTGACCCCGGATGGGATCATGTCCACACACCATAGGAAGAAACGCTTCCACTTGAAGGGATACGATCTCCTCGTGGAAGGTCTTTTCGCTTCTTTGAGAATAGCCATACAGTCTGGATTCAATTGTAGGTGTCCATATTGTATGACTTCAGGAGCCATGCTGTCAACCGGAGGGAGGACAGTTTGGGGTGGAATACTCTCCCTGCCTGTTTGGATAGGAGATCCGGGCGGCATGGCAAACTCCTGTGTGGCACTTCAGATAGTTGAAGGAGGTCCGGAAACCACCACTGGCGAGGCCACTCCGGAGCTATTAGGATCATCCTGGCGTTGGTCCTGTACAGCTTGTTGATTACAATTGGGATCAACGGAATCGGTGGAAAAGCATACAGTAAGCTCTGAGACCATTCGATCAAAAGGGCATTCCCTTGAAATCCTTGTTGGGGAAACCTGGATGCGAAGACGGAGCATTTTGCGTTTGCCGCGTCTGCAAACAGGTCGATGTCTGGCATTCCCCATTCTCGAAAGATGCTGTGAGCGACCTCGTTGTTGAGAACCCAATCATGGGCTTCGACAAAGTCTCTGCTGAGGAAGTCCGCCTGGGAGTTGATAGAGCCCGGTAGATTAATGGCTACTATTGACAGGTCTCTCGCTAGAAGCCAGTTCCATATTGTTTGAGACTCTATGGAGAGTGTTCTCGATCGGGTACCGCCCTGTTTGTTCAAATAATACATCGTCGTTGTATTGTCTGTTTGGATTAGAATGGACCGAGACTTGAACGACGGAAACAGGGACTTGAGAGCTAGATGTACGGCTCTTAGCTCTAGCAGGTTGATGTGGTAACTCTTCTGAGTCTGACCATAGACCTTGTACTTGCAGAGGACCCATATGAGCACCCCAACCCTGGAGAGAGGCGTCCGTGACTATAGTCTAAGTTGGAGGGTCCTGGTGGAAAGGAACTCCCTTCATCAGGTGTGATAGCTTCATCCACCACCGGATGGAGTCTTTGGCTTATTGGCGGAGAATTACCTGATCCTCCCAGCGCACTGATACTTGCATCCACTGGTCTTCCAAGTATTGTTGTAATGGACGCATGTGCAATCGTGCGTTTGGTACTATAAAGATGCATGATGCCATCGAGCCCAGTAGTGATGACACCTGTCGAACTGTCGGTAGATGCGTGTGAAGAAGGTTCAGTAATTTCTCTTGGATTGATGACAACCTCTCTTCCGAAGGACACACACTTGCTTTTTTGGTGTCCAGGAAGGAGCCTAGGTAATGCATCTTTTGTGTTGGATTTAGTATGGATTTCTTGAAATTGACATGCAGGCCCAAGTTGTTGAGAAGCTGAAGGCAGCACGAGAGATGATCCTGCAGCAGAGTTGGAGAAGAGCTCTTCAGGATCCAGTCGTCCAGGTAAGGATATATGAATCTTTTCTGCTTGCGGAGAAAAGCGGCCACCACAGCCATACATTTGGAGAATGTCCGGGGGGCTGATTTGAGCCAGAACAGGAGAACTGAGTATTGGTAATGTTGAAATGACACTCAAAACCGTAGAAATTTGCGATGTTTCTTTTATATTGGTACGTGGAAGTATGCGTCTTGTAAGTCTATGGAGCACATCCAATCCCCTTGATGAAGCTGAGGGAAAATTTGATTGAGTGCTAACATTCAAAATTTCTCTCTGCGAATGTATTTGTTCAACAGTCTCAAGTCCAGTATAGGTCTGTATTCTGTGGTGGGACCGCTTTTTTTTACAAGGAAGTAGCAAGAGTAGACTCCTTGATTTCTTTGAGGAGCCGGGACTTTTTCTATAGCTCCTTTCTTCAATAAGATGTTTACCTCAGTTTGTAACAATTGGTGGTCGCAGTGAGAAATGCCTCTCGGAGGTATAGATGGAGGAGTTCTGAACCTGAGAAGATAGCCATTTTGTACAATATTGATGACCCATTTCTCTTTTGTTATACGTTTCCACTCCTCCAGATGTAACGAAACACTTACTCCCACCGTGGACAACAGCTTTGGAGGAAGACACACCTCATTGCTTTTGTGGCTGCTTTGGTGCTGTTGACTGCTGTTTGTTTCCACCTCTGCCACGTCCCGATCTACATTGTTGGAACTGGGACCTTTGTTGCGTCTGATCTTGGGTCTGCGATGACCAGTTAGAGGTTTGACCCCGCTGCTGGAAAGGGCGTTTGTCATAAGAACGAACGCGACAACAGAATTCTTTCTTCTTTTCAAGGCCCACAGCCTTGAGGGTATCCAACTCAGTTTTCATTTTTGCCATTTCGTCATCCGCATGTGAACCGAACAACGACGAATCATTAAAGGACAGATTGACTATCTTTCGTTGAGTATCGGGTTTGAGACCCGTGAGTCGAAGCCATGCTGTACTAATGATCTGGTTTGCTACTAGACCACCTTCCTGTACAATCTCTAGAAAATCCTGTTGATCGTCTTTGGGTAATTTTTCTGTAAATCTTTTTAAATAGTTCCATAAAGACCGATCATACCGTCCCAGTAGAGCGGCTGTGCTAGCCACTCTCATGACAGACCCAGAAGTACTGCACATTCTCCGTCCCAAAGAATCCATGTTTTTGCTATCCTTCTCTGGAGGAGCAGACAAAATGGAAGTATTGGAATGAGCCTTTCTGGTGGCAGCAATTATAAGGGAATCCGGTGGAGGGTCAGACCGCAGACACAAAGGATCTTGGTCTGGGGATTTATACTTTTTTGAAATTCTTGCGGGACCCGAGCCCACTGTGGCAGGTGTCAAAAAGGTTTTCATTGCAGGTTCTAATAATCCTGGCACCAAAGGAAGAAGGGGCTTTGCCGAAGCTCGATGGTGCAGGGTTTCAAATATGATGGAAGTAGTCACCTGCGGAACAGTCATGGTTATATTCAACTTGCTGGCACCACTACCGAGCACCTCGTTGAATGTCCCAAGATCATCACCTGGGGAAACCCTGGATGGTGGCGTTGATGAGATAGTCGGTGAGTAATCTCTATACGAAGACCTTGTTGATAGGGTCGTTGTAGGAGACCTCCGTCTTCTCCTTGGTGTATGCGATCGGCGGGGAGTAGACCTTGCGCGCTCTCTTGAGCGTGAGCGCCGTCTGAAAGGAGATCTGGATCGCCTCGGGGACCTACCAGCGGAAGGCCGTGAGCATTCCATGGGAGGAGGTTTCTCAGAAGGTCTGGGTTGGATCTTCCAGTGCCTGATGTCCTCCAACCATCTTGGTGACATGTTGATAGGAGGAGACTTGTTCCCACTAGTCGGACAGCCCTCCGGTGTAACCTGTATAATAGTTATACCAGGCGAGGAAAAAGCTTCCCTCGACGTCGAGCGCCGTGATCTCGTCGGTCTTTCTACGTCTTCAGCAGGAACAAATTGCCTGTCTCTCAACGTCAATCGCCTCGATGTCGAACCGGAGTGAGCCACCATCGACGACGACCGTGGCGGTGACACTCTTGGCGGTGGAGATCTGTGAGAAGAAGCCCTCGACGTCGGAGTCTTCGACATCGACCGCTGGTGTGCATGTGGCTTCTTCGACGTCGACCGTGCCCTCGACGTAGACCTCTGACGGGTCCGAGAGGGTGATCTGGAGTGTCTCGATGCCGACCTTAGAGAAGGGGGCGGAGATATCGACGTCAACCTCTGAAATGATGTCAACGGGCGCTTCAACGTCGACTGAGGTCTATCATGCTTCTAGACCGAAACATGCTTCGACGTCGACTTACTTGTCGACGGTGATCTTGTCTTCGACGTCGATCTCACTTGCGTCGTTGGTCTCGACATCGCCTTACTTCGCGACGGTGATCTTGTCTTTGACGTCGATCTCACTAGTGCAGTTGGTCTCGACGTCGACGATGCGCTGTGATGTTTTTTCTTACTTCTAGCTTCTGGTGATGTAGAACTTTGCCGTTTTCTCGGAGAGGAGGGCTCTCTAGAGGACTCTCTGGGCAGCTTTTATGGTGTTTTCCTCTCTCCATCAAGCCTAGAAGTCTGATCTTCTCTCTGTCTTTCAATGTTCTTCTTGAAAGTTGAAGACAATGGTAGCATGTCTCTGTGTCGTGAGAAGAAGGTAGGCACACAACGTAGACCGAATGAGGATCAGATTTGGCCATCTTCTTCCCACAGGAGGGGCATTTGTAAAATAAAGGTGGCATTTCTGACGAAAAAGAATGACCAATTTGTCAGAAAAAGACTGGTAAATACCACCAGCAAGAAAAGTCGAATAAAGTAGTTAGAATATCAATTCTGACTGAAAAAAGTCAAAATCAGTTAAGCTCAAGCTCCAGGTTCCTCACAGAAAGAGCCGAGAAAAAGAACTGACCTAACTGTCACCTGTGGTGCATGATGGGAGCAGGGGGCTCCTGGAGGCCTTAAAGGCAAAGTGCTCAGGGTCTCTGAGGCCTTAAAGGCGAGGTGTCAGTTTCCTTTTCTGTACAAGGATGTTATTTAGTTATGCAGCCTTCTTTAGGATAATTGCCTGCCATTACCTGTTTTCTTTTAAGAAAATAAAAGGTTATTGCGGAATGCTATTATTGTACATGTCCTTCTCTTATATTATATGTATATGTGTTATTTTCATACTAGAGAAATACATGTAACTCTGACTTCTTAGCCTATTGGATATGTATAGGGCTGCATATTTTTTATGTTATACATGTATATGTGTGTGTTTATTTCGTACTTTGTACTCCTTTTTCTACAACATACACATATATATTATTATTTTTTTTTGTATATGCTTGCACGTGGGCGGAGATAATTCAGTGCTTATGACTATTGATGAGTATCCCCTGGAAGAGAACCATAATTCTTTACTAATTGCACATGGGGGGTACCTATGGTACCCCCCTGCATTTGCATGCACAATGCGGCAGGCACCGTGCGGTGCCTGCCACTCTGTGAATGCAAATGCACAACATGCATTTTTACCATTGCGGCGGTGCTAAAGCACCGTCCACCGCAATGTTAAAAATGTGATGCGCTCGCCAGTGTGGCGGGTGCATCCTAATCTCCCCCACGGGACCGCCGCACATATGGCGGGCAGTCCCGTTTTCTATCAGGATGGCGGGCAGACTTTCCTAATGATGCCCTATACATCTATAAACCACACAACCTGCACCTAAAAAAATACAAAATTACTATAATTAATTACCAATTAATTAATATTAATTAACAAGCTATTTATAATTAATTACAAATGAATTACTTCCCACAATTAACACCATAAATTCTCAATGAAATAAATATGAATAAATAAAAAAATAATCATTAATTTATTATAATTAAATTACTTCCCTCCCTATTCCCCTATAAACCCACAATCCGCTACGGTACTGAAAAACACAAAATTAAATTAAAATAAAATTGATAACAACTAAAAATGTAAAACATATATTTAAAACATACTCAATACTTATATAAAAAACATACATCACATGCATTTAAAATATAAAATAAAATACATAACACTAATTTAAAAAATCGATATTTTAAACAACTATATTTTTGTAAACAATATTAAGGACTACTATAGTTTTGAAAACGATATTTCTTAACCTAAATTCGATATTCTTGACCACAATATTCTTGCTGTTGATATTTCTGTGTCACGATAATTCCAACTCGATATTTGTGTAAGTTGACATTTCCAACTCGATATTCTGTCTCAATACCAGCTGAAACTCCAAACTAAGGTTCTACTTTCTAGGAGATATCAATAATATTAACGCCCATCCTTCAGCTGTAGTGAGACAGACTAAGGGAGGTATTTAATTTTTGGTTGACAGAAGACCTTTATTCGGTCTCCTTGCTCGAAGACAACCTGGCATCATAAAAAATCCGAACCGGCGTTAAGGTAGCTGAGCTCAATGGCAAACAAGTGCCATTGTTTTTTTTGGGGGGGAGGGGTGGGAGGGTTGAGAATCCTAATTTGTTTTTTTAGAAACTCTCAAATTGGAAAACAAATCAATTACCCTGACCTGAAAGGAGTTGTAGGAGAGTAGGGTCTGCTTTCTATGTTCACCCCCACTTTTTGCTTTTGCTTTACTGGTTTTCGACTTAGATGTGGCTGTGGGCCTGCTAATCAGACCCACAGCCCTGCTGTTCTCTCTCTAAATTAATACTATGTACTTTAGGTGCATAACCCATTTGGATAGGATCACCTTATTGGCCCCTGTACAGTGTACCCTAGGTACCCAGGGCATAGGTGTACCCTAGGCCTACCAGGGGCTGCAGCATGTATTATGCCACCCCTGGCCTGGCCTTCCATTTTGACACAACTGGCTGATCACGCAGCTGGGGCAAGGTCGTGTAATCACCCCTTGCTTAGGTGTAGTATTCCTATACCTAACTTACATATAGACACATGTGTACCTATCAGTCACTCCTATGGCAGGCCTTGACAATCCTGGAGGCAGAGTGCTTGGTAACATGTGAGATGGTGCTCTAGCATGAGCTGAGCCTGTCTGCAGCTTTCGGAACCTTGTCCTTATAGCTGTTCTATGATATAGCCTACCATATACTCTTAAAGTGCCTTATAATCTTAGACGGTTATGGTAACTATGGTTTGGCTTTATCAAAACATGTCGTGTAAGGTGTCTAACACTAGGGAATAATACCCCCATGCGATTTCTGGACATGAGAATATTATTCCCCCCTTCTAGAGGGAAAGACATGTTAAAATCATACTTCAACTGTTAGCCTCTGACCAAAGCCTCAGCATCACAAAATGGATGCTGCTGCCACGACACAAGTCTGACCTCCTGCAGCTGGGAGTGATCCCAGCCAGGGAGGCCTGGACAATAGGTTTCCTGCTTGGGGAGGTGCTAGCACCTCTCCAGACAGCCTTTAGTGTATTGGGGCAGGGTGGGCTGAAA
This sequence comes from Triturus cristatus, assembly GCF_964204655.1. Lineage (NCBI taxonomy): Eukaryota > Metazoa > Chordata > Amphibia > Caudata > Salamandridae > Triturus > Triturus cristatus. Next base: position 896,655,927 of record NC_140584.1, on the reverse strand, counting down.
GGAATGAGACATGCCTGGGGCACACAAGGTGTTCCTTGCATAGTCCAGTTCAAACCGGCGCTGGGGCACTCCAGCCCCAGCTCTGGCGCGAAACTGGACAAAGGGAAGTGGGTGTAACCACCCCCTCCCAGGTCCCACCCATAAGGCGTGACCTAGCAGGTATCCCAGCCCCCCAGATTAGTATAAGAGTGGGAGTTGGGCCTCGAGACTTTAGATTATCCTGAACCTGCAAAACTGAACAGAAACTCTGGACCTTCGACATTCGACGAAAGAAGAAGACTGAAGAATCTCCCTTGTAGCCAAGGAGTGGCTACCCTGTGCAAACAGGCACCATCAAGAGACTACCCTTTGCTTTGCGACCGTTCTACGAGGAACCGACTGCAGAGCCCGACCAGAGCCTTGACTTCCAGACTTCTCCGACCCTCATCCACATCTGCAGCAGAGCTGAGATCCGTGGAGGCGACGAGCGTCGTGGGACCGGCTACCTGGGAAAAGTGGCTAGTAACTTACAGCGCAGCTTCTGAGGTACCCTCAAAGTTGTGCACCGGGGATTGAGAAGCCCCAACCCCAAGCACCATCTGCACCGAAGATCAGCCCCCCACACTCCACGAGTCCTGCGTGGGGCCCTTCAGCATTTTCCTGCTTGCCGCGTCTGTCCGGTTGCTTGCCCGCTGGCTAGTGGCCTCTGTGACGACGCACCCTGAAATCTTCTGCGCTGGTTTGGCTCCTCCAGACTGGCTCCCGCTTCTCTGCAAAGAAGAAGCACCCCAGACCTTCCTGGTCTGCACCAGAAGCAAGTCCTTTGTTCTTCGTGGGTTCCGCTTGCCAAGGCTTGGTGAGTCCTAGTCCAACTTCGACGCCGCCGACAGCAAGAGCCTTCGTGGGACAGCTCGCCTCCTGGTCCTGGTCGTCCTCGACGCTTCCTGGTCCTCCTGGCTGCAGCGACAAGCTTCACCTTCACCTGCAACTCTTCACGACATCACCTGGTTCCTTCCTGGTTCCACGTGGTCACTGGCTAGTGACCTTGACTCTATCCCTTCTGCTTGCAGGTTTCTTCTCTTCTTGATCCCAGCCTTGGGATCCACCGGACACTCTCCCCTGACTGCCTGTCAGCATCTTTCTTCAGGCATCCATAGGAGTCGACGACGAAAACGACGCATCTTCACCCCTATGCACCCGCAGCCTGTGGGCTAGGTAACTTGGGTACTCCGGTGCTCATCAGGATAGTGACTATCCTAGTGTCTAGTTTTCAAGTCTCAACTTCCTAGCTACTCCGGAAGTGTCCTAAATCTACCGTTTTCTAAACTGTACTATTGCTATTGACTTTTACGCATTACGCGTGAGTGTTTCCACTCTGCACACGAATCCCGTGGGCCTCCCACTTCCTAACTAACGCTAGTGTAGTGTAGCCCCAGCGATTCCCTAGGCCTAGGCCTATTCTATTTCCGTGACAGTGGTTCTTATACCACTTATTTAGTATATGGTTTGCGTGGCCCCTAGGGCCTAACTGTATTACTTACCTGTGTGACTTACTGTATGCATTAATAAGACTGTGTTGTACTTACCTCTAATCTCATAAAGAGTGCTGAGGGTTTGCTTAGAATAAATACACTTTATTTTATATATATATCTGTTGTGGTGTCCTTTCATTTGGTATTCAAGGGATTATATATGGTATCACAGCTGGCTTCACATGCCATTCAGAGTTTAGCCTAAGACTGCTCTTGTCCATGCTACCACTAGGATAGCTGGTCTATAAGGTTGACTTTACAACCAATCACCATAAGGGTATTTGGACTGATATAAGGTGTACACTATAACTAGTGACATCATACATCAGGCCAACTTCTCACATTGGTGAGCAGCGGTTGGGATCTGAGCTTGCTGTTGTAATACCATTGTAATCTTGAGATACTAAATTGAAAGATCACACAGATATTGTCTAGGTACATATAACATAGATTATTATACTTAAGTCCTACTGGACTTTGTAGTTGTAGGTTGAAGGGAGTAACACACCCTGACTACAACTACTAGAAAGGTTTAGTAGATACAACTAGTGTAGGTAGGTGCACACACCACACCCTCACTAGATCATGTCTCTGAGAGTAGATCAAGTAGATGCTCTCTCAGGAGGATCAGGTCTGCAAAAGATCCCCTCTAGATATGATACCTTAACATTCCAGGAGATGAGACACTTGTGTACCTCCAGAGGAATAAAACAGGGTGCAAACCCTACCCTCCTTCAGTTAAGGCAACTCCTAGAGGAGTATGATGCTCAGAGGGCATCTCAGGCAGGTGCCCTAGGCACAGAGGAGGGTCTACCCACCACAGAGGAGTCACATGGGGCTTCAGATGGGGAGGTAGACAGCCAGAGCCAAGTAAGGAGACTTAGCCAGGCTAACTTAAGTTTACATGGGAGTTTGCATGGGGTCCCCCCATACAGACCCACAAGTAGGCATTCACAGAGAAGCAGGAGGGACAGATCCCCTTCAAGGGAATCCATCCACTCCCATGTCTCTAGCATCTCTAATGCTTCCTCTCACAGGGGAATGACTTCACCTGAGAGAAAGGAGCATGCAGCCAGAATGAGGGAGGCTAATCTGAGGATTCAGAGGGAAGAACTTGCCCTTGCCAAAGAGAAGCTTGCTCTGGCTAGAGAGCAAAAGTTAAGTGGGTTAGAACCCACTGGTGGCAGCAACATTCCTAGAGATAGAGACAGGCACTATGATAATAGAAACCTGAGCAAGATTGTCCCTCCCTACAAGTGTGAGGATGACATCCACAAATGGATAACTGCTTTGGAGAGAGCTTGCAAAGTACAGCAGGTACCCCAAAGTCAGTGGGCAGCTATCTTGTGGCTCTCCTTCTCTGAGAAAGGAAGAGACAAGCTCCTCACAGTTAGTGATGAGGATGCAGATAATTACACTGTCCTGAAGAGTGCTCTGATTGATGGGTTTGGCCTAACCACTGAACAATACAGGTTGTTGTTCAGGGATACCCAGAAGACACAGACTCAGGACTGGACTGACTTTGTAGATTGTGCCACTAAGGCTCTGGAAGGCTGGCTAATGGGAAGTAAGGTTAAGGACTATACAGGATTGTATAATTTGATCATGAGAGAGCAAATACTTAACAACTGTCAAAACCAGCTATTGCATCAACACCTGATTGATTCTGATCTGACTTCTCCCCAAGAATTGGGAAAGAAGGCAGATAGATGGGTCAGGACTAGAGTTAAGCAGAAAAACCAGAACCAGGGCGGTGATCAGAAAAAGGCAGACCAGAAGGGTAATGAGCAGAAACAAAAAGACCAGAAGTCTTCACCAGGCCCCCAAAAGGCTCAGGGGGAGGGTGGTTCCAAAAAGGATAAGAAGAAAGATGGCCAAAAGAAACCATGGTGCAACTATTGTAAGTCCAACTCACATTGGTTTAGTGAGTGCACCAAAAAGGATAAGCCCCCAGCCACCATTGCCCCTAAGGCAACTGTACCCCCTAGTTCAGCTGTAAGTGGTGGTTCCCAGCAAAAGGGTGTAGTAGGGTTAACCCTGGGAACTGAGGAGGACTCTGGCCTAGTCAGAGTACCTACTCAGGCTGTTCTGATCTGTGATGGGGACTTAGCTTTGTCCTCTACTGTAGGCCCCAGTAACCTGGGCAAGTACAGACAGACACCTTTTATCAACCAAAGAATGGCTCAGGCCTACAGGGACACTGGAGCTAGTGTCACAATGGTGACACCTGCTTTTGTGGACCCTGGACAGATCATACTAGGTGAGAATTACCTAGTGACCAACGCTAGCAATGCCACTACCTCCCATAGTGTGGCTATTGTTAACTTCTCCTGGGGAGGGGTAACTGGCCTCAAGAAAGTTGTTGTTAGTTCAGACCTTCCTGTAGAGTGTTTACTGGGCAATGATCTTGAAACTTCAGTTTGGTCTGAAGTGGAGTATAGGACCCATGCAGAAATGCTGGGGATAGATGCACATGTCCTTGCTGGGACCAGGTCACAGGCCAAAAAGTGCAACACTGAACAAGTGCTGGATCCTGAAACTATGGACCAGTCACAATCCAAGAGAAAGAGCAGTAGGGTTAAGGCTGTGCCTTCCCCCCTGCCTCAGGTGGTGGATCAGCCCTCCCAGGAGGATGATTCTGAGAGCCCTGAAGGAACTGTCCTAGAAGAACTTGAACCTGATCAGGTTGAGTTTCTTGGGACAGGGGGACCTCCCAGGGCATATCTGAGGCAGGCTCAATTAGACTGCCCCTCTCTTGAACCCCTCAGACAGCTGGCTGCTGCTGAGGCTGCAGGGAATGCTCAAGGTACCCATAGAGTGTATTGGGATGAAGGGCTACTGTACTCAGAGGCTAGAGACCCCAAGCCTGGTGCATCCAGGAGGTTGGTCATACCACTGAAGTTCAGAGGCTTCCTTCTAACCTTGGCCCATGATATTCCCCTTGCAGGACATTTAGGCCAGAACAAGACTTGGGACAGGCTTGTCCCTCACTTTCACTGGCCCCATATGTCAGAAGATACTAAGGAGTTTTGTCGCTCCTGTGTCACCTGCCAAGCCAGTGGCAAAAGAGGTGGCACCACAAAGGCCCCCCTCATACCACTACCTGTGGTGGGGGTCCCCTTTGAAAGAGTGGGCATAGATATTGTAGGACCAATGGACCCACAAACAGCATCTGGGCACAGATTCATACTGGTGATAGTGGACCATGCCACCAGGTACCCAGAAGCAATTCCCCTGAGGACCACAACAGCTCCTGTTGTGGCAAGGGCCCTGCTTGGAGTATTCTCCAGAGTGGGCTTTCCAAAGGAGGTCATTTCTGACAGAGGTGCCAACTTTATGTCAGGATACTTGACTGCAATGTGGAAGGAGTGTGGTGTTAACTATAAGTTCACCACACCCTATCACCCACAGTGCAATGGGCTTGTTGAGAGATTCAACAAGACCCTAAAGGGAATGATAAAAGGATTACCAGATAAGCTTAGGCGAAGATGGGACATCCTTTTACCCTGCCTTCTGTTTGCTTACAGAGAGGTCCCACAAAAGGGGGTTGGCTACAGCCCTTTTGAGCTTTTGTTTGGGCATCCTGTAAGAGGACCCCTGTGTTTGGTGAAGGAAGGATGGGAGAGACCTCTCAGACAACCCAAACTAGACATAGTGGATTATGTACTTGGTCTCCGCTCCAGGATGGCAGAGTATATGAAGAAGGCTTCTAAAAACCTTGAGGCAAGCCAAGAACTCCAAAAAGCTTGGCATGACCAAAAGGCTGTACTGACTGTTTACCAGCCAGGACAGAACGTGTGGGTGTTGGAGCCAGTGGCCCCAGCAGCACTCCAAGACAAATGGTCTGGACCCCACACTATTGTTGAGAAAAAGGGAGAAGTCACCTACTTGGTGGACCTTGGGACTCCCAGAAGCCCCCACAGGGTGCTTCATGTCAACAGATTGAAGGCATATGTTGACAGGGCAGACATGGGGCTACTCATGGCTACAGATGAGGGGCAGGAGGAAGAGAGTGACCCTCTCCCAGACCTGTTGACTCAGAACCCTGATGATGGCTCAGTTGATGGTGTGGTCTTTTCTGACAGCCTCACTGTCCATCAGCAACAGGACTGCAGACAGGTTCTGCAATCCTACAGACATATGTTCTCTCTGACCCCAAGTCAGACAAACTGGTGCACCCATGAGGTGGACACTGGTGACAGTCTGCCTGTGAAGAGTAAAATCTACAGGCAACCTGACCATGTCAGGGACTGCATAAAAGTTGAGGTACAAAAGATGTTGGAGCTGGGAGTCATTGAACGTTCAGAGAGCCCTTGGGCTAGTCCTGTAGTCCTTGTGCCAAAACCTCACACCCAAGATGGTAAGAGAGAGATGAGGTTTTGCGTGGATTACAGAGGTCTCAATGCTGTCACTAGGACAGATGCCCACCCAATACCTAGGGCAGATGAGCTCATTGACAGACTGGCAGCTGCTAAGTTTTTGAGCACATTTGACCTAACAGCAGGCTACTGGCAAATCAGACTAGCTGAGAGTGCAAAGGCCAAAACTGCTTTCTCGACCCCAGGAGGACATTATCAATTTGTGGTAATGCCCTTTGGTTTGAAGAATGCACCTGCCACTTTCCAAAGGCTGGTGAATCAAGTCCTTACTGGGTTGGATGATTATTGTGCAGCTTATCTTGATGATATTGCTGTCTTTAGCTCCACCTGGGAGGATCACCTGGTCCACCTGAGGAATGTTTTAGAGGCCCTGCAAAAGGCAGGCCTCACTATCAAGGCCACTAAGTGCCAGATAGGGCAGAGCAAGGTTGTATACCTGGGCCACCTAGTTGGTGGGGGTCAGGTTCAACCACTGGAGAGCAAGATCCAGACCATAAAGGACTGGGCTCCTCCAACTACCCAGACTCAGGTCAGAGCTTTCTTGGGCCTGACTGGGTACTACAGAAAGTTTGTTAAGAACTATGGGTCCATAGTGACACCACTTAATGACTTGACCTCCAAGAAGATGCCAAAGAAAGTTCAGTGGACAGTAAGCTGTCAAAAAGCATTTGATGACCTGAAGCAGGCCATGTGCAGTGCACCTATTCTGAAAAGTCCAGACTACTCCAAAGAGTTCATTGTCCAGACAGATGCTTCTGAGTTAGGTGTGGGAGCTGTTCTTTCACAACTGAATGTAGATGGTCAAGACCAGCCCATTGCTTTTATAAGTAGAAGGCTGACCCCTAGAGAGAAACGTTGGTCAGCTATTGAGAGGGAGGCCTTTGCTGTGGTTTGGGCCCTGAAGAAGCTGAGGCCATACTTGTTTGGCACTCACTTCAAGATTCAGACAGACCATAAGCCCCTCTTGTGGCTAAATCAGATGAAGGGTGAAAATCCCAAACTTCTTAGGTGGTCCATTTCCCTACAGGGGATGGATTTCACAGTGGAACATAGACCTGGGACTGACCATGCCAATGCAGATGGACTCTCCAGATATTTCCACTTAGAACATGAAGACTCAACTGGTCAAGGTTAGTTTAATGTCCCTAAGTTTGGGGGGGGGTTGTGTAGGAGAGTAGGGTCTGCTTTCTATGTTCACCCCCACTTTTTGCTTTTGCTTTACTGGTTTTCGACTTAGATGTGGCTGTGGGCCTGCTAATCAGACCCACAGCCCTGCTGTTCTCTCTCTAAATTAATACTATGTACTTTAGGTGCATAACCCATTTGGATAGGATCACCTTATTGGCCCCTGTACAGTGTACCCTAGGTACCCAGGGCATAGGTGTACCCTAGGCCTACCAGGGGCTGCAGCATGTATTATGCCACCCCTGGCCTGGCCTTCCATTTTGACACAACTGGCTGATCACGCAGCTGGGGCAAGGTCGTGTAATTACCCCTTGCTTAGGTGTAGTATTCCTATACCTAACTTACATATAGACACATGTGTACCTATCAGTCACTCCTATGGCAGGCCTTGACAATCCTGGAGGCAGAGTGCTTGGTAAGATGTGAGATGGTGCTCTAGCATGAGCTGAGCCTTTCTGCAGCTTTCGGAACCTTGTCCTTATAGCTGTTCTATGATATAGCCTACCATATACTCTTAAAGTGCCTTATAATCTTAGACGGTTATGGTAACTATGGTTTGGCTTTATCAAAACATGTTGTGTAAGGTGTCTAACACTAGGGAATAATACCCCCATGCCATTTCTGGACATGAGAATATTATTCCCCCCTTCTAGAGGGAAAGACATGTTAAAATCATACTTCAACTGTTAGCCTCTGACCAAAGCCTCAGCATCACAAAATGGATGCTGCTGCCACGACACAAGTCTGACCTCCTGCAGCTGGGAGTGATCCCAGCCAGGGAGGCCTGGACAATAGGTTTCCTGCTTGGGGAGGTGCTAGCACCTCTCCAGACAGCCTTTAGTGTATTGGGGCAGGGTGGGCTGAAAGGAATGAGACATGCCTGGGGCACACAAGGTGTTCCTTGCATAGTCCAGTTCAAACCGGCGCTGGGGCACTCCAGCCCCAGCTCTGGCGCGAAACTGGACAAAGGGAAGTGGGTGTAACCACCCCCTCCCAGGTCCCACCCATAAGGCGTGACCTAGCAGGTATCCCAGCCCCCCAGATTAGTATAAGAGTGGGAGTTGGGCCTCGAGACTTTAGTTTATCCTGAACCTGCAAAACTGAACAGAAACTCTGGACCTTCGACATTCGACGAAAGAAGAAGACTGAAGAATCTCCCTTGTAGCCAAGGAGTGGCTACCCTGTGCAAACAGGCACCATCAAGAGACTACCCTTTGCTTTGCGACCGTTCTACGAGGAACCGACTGCAGAGCCCGACCAGAGCCTTGACTTCCAGACTTCTCCGACCCTCATCCACATCTGCAGCAGAGCTGAGATCCGTGGAGGCGACGAGCGTCGTGGGACCGGCTACCTGGGAAAAGTGGCTAGTAACTTACAGCGCAGCTTCTGAGGTACCCTCAAAGTTGTGCACCGGGGATTGAGAAGCCCCAACCCCAAGCACCATCTGCACCGAAGATCAGCCCCCCACACTCCACGAGTCCTGCGTGGGGCCCTTCAGCATTTTCCTGCTTGCCGCGTCTGTCCGGTTGCTTGCCCGCTGGCTAGTGGCCTCTGTGACGACGCACCCTGAAATCTTCTGCGCTGGTTTGGCTCCTCCAGACTGGCTCCCGCTTCTCTGCAAAGAAGAAGCACCCCAGACCTTCCTGGTCTGCACCAGAAGCAAGTCCTTTGTTCTTCGTGGGTTCCGCTTGCCAAGGCTTGGTGAGTCCTAGTCCAACTTCGACGCCGCCGACAGCAAGAGCCTTCGTGGGACAGCTCGCCTCCTGGTCCTGGTCGTCCTCGACGCTTCCTGGTCCTCCTGGCTGCAGCGACAAGCTTCACCTTCACCTGCAACTCTTCACGACATCAACTGGTTCCTTCCTGGTTCCACGTGGTCACTGGCTAGTGACCTTGACTCTGTCCCTTCTGCTTGCAGGTTTCTTCTCTTCTTGATCCCAGCCTTGGGATCCACCGGACACTCTCCCCTGACTGCCTGTCAGCATCTTTCTTCAGGCATCCATAGGAGTCGACGACGAAAACGACGCATCTTCACCCCTATGCACCCGCAGCCTGTGGGCTAGGTAACTTGGGTACTCCGGTGCTCATCAGGATAGTGACTATCCTAGTGTCTAGTTTTCAAGTCTCAACTTCCTAGCTACTCCGGAAGTGTCCTAAATCTACCGTTTTCTAAACTGTACTATTGCTATTGACTTTTACGCATTACGCGTGAGTGTTTCCACTCTGCACACGAATCCCGTGGGCCTCCCACTTCCTAACTAACGCTAGTGTAGTGTAGCCCCAGCGATTCCCTAGGCCTAGGCCTATTCTATTTCCGTGACAGTGGTTCTTATACCACTTATTTAGTATATGGTTTGCGTGGCCCCTAGGGCCTAACTGTATTACTTACCTGTGTGACTTACTGTATGCATTAATAAGACTGTGTTGTACTTACCTCTAATCTCATAAAGAGTGCTGAGGGTTTGCTTAGAATAAATACACTTTATTTTATATATATATCTGTTGTGGTGTCCTTTCATTTGGTATTCAAGGGATTATATATGGTATCACAGCTGGCTTCACATGCCATTCAGAGTTTAGCCTAAGACTGCTCTTGTCCATGCTACCACTAGGATAGCTGGTCTATAAGGTTGACTTTACAACCAATCACCATAAGGGTATTTGGACTGATATAAGGTGTACACTATAACTAGTGACATCATACATCAGGCCAACTTCTCACAGGAGTTTTTTCCCCGCACTTCAGAGCCATAGTTTTCTTGCTTGTGACCGCCATTCCTCGCATAGCTGATCCAGACAGGGAAAATATGCATCACATGAGTCCCCCAAGCATGAAAGCCATTGACCCGAGGCATATAGGCCACCTTCTCTGATTGACCATAAACAGACTTTTCCCCAATCTAAATAGAGCTGGGGAACTGAGAGTTTGGCAGGAGAGATCTGCCGATGTACTGCAGTTCTTTCATTCCACCAAACTGATCCAGAGTCTCTTGCACACAGATTGCATCTCCAACAACATTAACTCATTTTTATCAGTTTAAAAAGACAGCCAAAAAGTCTGCATTCAACTATGAAACTTCTCCGATAGGGTTCACAAGGCCAATGACTCTGCAGTAAAGTCACCACAGCACTGAGACCACTCTACTTGCGCCACAGACGACATCCGCACCCTCTTCGACCAAGGACACACCACAGCCCTGATCCTTCTTGACCTCTTTGCAGCCTTTGACACCGTCTCCCACCACACACTCACCGCCAAACTCCATGACACCGGCATACAGGAAACCGCCCTAGACTGGCTCTGCTCCTTCCTCACCGGCAAAACCCAAAGAATCAGACTACCACCCTTCCTCTCCGAACCCAGAGATCAACTGCGGAGTACCCCAAGGATCCTCGCTCAGCCCCATGCTCTTCAACATCTACATGGCCCCCCTTCGCCGCCATCATCAGACAGCACAGACTCAGCATAGTATCCTATGCCGAAAACACCAAGCTCATGCTCTCCATCACCAAGGACCCCCTCACCACTAGACTCAACTTCCAGGAAGGAATGAAGGACATTGCATACTGGATGAGCAGCAGCTGCCTGAAGCTCAACTCGGAGAAGACAGAGGTCCTCGTCCTCGAACTCTCCCCCTCTGCATGGAACAACGCCTGGTGGTCCACAGCCCTCAGCAGCCCTCCCACCCCCACGGACCATGCCTGAAACCTCGGCATCGTACTCGACTCCTCCCTCTCCATGACCCAACAGATCAACGCCCTCGCCTCCACCTTCTTTAACACACCCCGCATCCTCCGAAAGACCTTCAAATGGATCCCCCCAGATTCAAGAAAGACCATCACACACGCACTCACAACCAGCAGACTAGACTATGGAAACGCTTTCTATGCCTGGATCAACAAGTCTCTGCTCCACAAACTCCAGACCATACAGAACACCGCCGCCTGACTCGTACTTGGCATCCCTCGACACAAACACATCTCCCAACACCTGCGTTACCTCCACTGGCTCTCCCTCGAGAAGAGAGTAACTTTCAAGATACTCACCCACACCTACAAATGCCTCCACAACACCGGACCCCAATATTTCAACTATAGAATCTCCTTCCACGTACCCAAGAGGAACCTCGGATCCGCCAACCTCACCCTTGCCCAACCCACGCACATCCGCAGAACAAGAACAGGTGGAAGAACCTTCTCCTACATCGCGGCAAAAACCTGGAACGAGCTCCAGATCGACATCAGACGCGCTCCCACCTTGCACATCTTCAGGAAGACCCTCAAGACCTGGCTCTTCGACTGGCCAGAGCTACCCCCTCCCCGCCCAGAGACTTTTCGACCCTCACAGGTGAGTAGTGATCTTAAAACTCCCTGATTGATTGATTGACCACTTAATGGACGTAATGACTATATAGTCGAAATAAATATGAAACCCTTCACCTGGGCTGATGACTCCTTATCTAAAGCAGTGTGAATCCTACCACGGATACTGTGAACCTTCTCAAAACACAGTAATAAGCAGCCCCACCTGAGGCAATGCTTTGTAGGGTATTGGACAACTCATTATTAACCCAGGCACATGTCACAATCAAGAGGATGCTAAAAAGTCCTTTTGCACTGGTGGTGTGGCTAGTGTCCACGTAAGATGGCGGCTCCTTTCTAAACACCGTGAGCCCGCTGCTTCATTAACTGCATTCTCCAGCCCTGAACACCTTCCTGAAAGGTGAAATTAAATAAAAAGTTAATTCATAAATGCACACTACTACTGTAGGGTGTCCAGGCGCTGCTACTCAGCGAAAAGAAAACCTGAGCAGAACAAAGCAGATCAACTGCAAAGAGAATCATAGATTAAAAAGCCAGATTTTGAGGGCTTTACAGAAGGAAAGTAAATCTGACTTGTTTTAAGAGAATTCCTCAGTCTAGCTGTGCAGGTGATGAAACTTCTTTCCTCCCCAGTTAGCTCTCCTGACCTTGGGGATGACAAAACTGAATGCTGTGGAGGAATGCAGAGATCTGCTAGGGACATATAGTTAAAAATGCTGTTTTAAGTAGTCGGGTTCTAAGTCATGTAGGGCTTTAAAAGCAATACAGAGGGTTCTAAATTCAATCCTCCTCCTAACCGGTGGCCAATGTAGAAGTGGAAGAGCATGGGATACTGAATGGTATTTGGGAATAGTCAAAAGCAGCCGGGCAGCCGCAATTTCTAAGATCTGCAGTTTGTTTAAAAATGTTTATGAGTATTGGCAAAGAGTGCACTGCAGTAATCAATTTTTGACAGAATGAGAGCACAAATCACCACATTCTGCAATTCGAGGAGAATGTGGGGAAAGATTTTCCTATGGGCTTTAAGCATGAAGAAGCCCGATAAAGTGATGGAATTAATATGGCTTTTCAAAGACGAGTTTATTGTCACAATAAACCCCAAGATTTGTTAGTTTAGGAACAAAGGGCCATATGTAGGTACCTAAATACCGGTCGGTAACGGCCGAAAATCGGTAAATTTCCAGTTACTGACTGGTATTTAGGCAATTGAGATGTAGGAGGCTGGATTTAAGGATTCGGTAATTTACCGATTCGTTATTTTAAGAAATCGGTAAAATACCGATTCGGTAAATTACCGAATCCTTAAATCCCATGTCGGGAGCACTCAAGCGAGTGCATTTTTGTTTTAAAGATTCGTTATTTACCACTAACTACAGGTTGGTGGTAAATATCGAATACCTTTTAAAAAGCAATTGTGTGCTTTTCTAGAAATGCCATGTGGCAGACATACATGCCCTTAGGGCATGTATGTGCGCCACATGTGCACACATGCACGATTCAGGGGTGCGACAGGGTGTCAATGTGACACCCTGCCACTCTTGAATATGCTCCCCCTATTACCGATTCGGTATTTACCGAATCAGTAATAGTGAATGGCTTCCCATTCATTCCTATGGGCCTCCAGGCCCATAGGAATGACTAGGAAGGTATTCCTTATTACCGATTCAGTAAATACCGAATCAGGAATAACGAATATTACGGAATCGGTAAAATTTACCGATTTTTTACCTACATTCTATTTACCGATTCTTAATACCGAATCGGTAAAATTTGGTATTTAGGAATCGGTAAATAGAAATTACCTACATATGGCCCAAAGATTGGTAGATTCCCCAATTCCTGCGGCCACCCCTTTGGAGACCAAAAGGATGTATTAGACCCAATGAGCAGAACCTCAGTTCTTGCAGAATTTAATTTCAGACAATTGCTGGCCATCCACTTCCCAATTTGGAGCATGCAGTCATGGAATCTTGAGGCTATATTATCAGGATTGCTAACTACTGACACCATGGTTTGGGTGTCGTCGGCATAGAACACTACTGCAAAACAGAACAATCCTATGAGGTTGGCCAAGGGAGTCACATACAAGTTAAAAACGGTCGGGCTCAAAGACGAACCCTGAGGGACCCCACAAGGCAAAGTGTAGGAGGGAGATTTGAATCCATTGAGCTCTACAAACTGTTTTCTGTCTGAGAGAAACAATTTGAGGAGCTTGAGAGCTTTGCCTCTGATGCCAGTGGTGAAGAGACGATCAATGAGGAGTCTGTGGTTAACAGTGTCAAATGCTGCAGAGAGGTCTAATAAAATCAGAGCAGCATTACCCCCATTGTCCAGGAATTGACTAGATTGCTCGGAGGCAGTAATCAATGCTAGTTCGGTGCAGTGTTGGCTTCTAAAACTAAACTGCGTGGCGTCAAGTAGTGAAGTTTTGGTAACAAACTGACAGAGCTCCTAATTGATAGCTTTTTCGAATATCTTAGAAGGAAATGGAAGGTGAGAAATTGGCCTATAGTTGTTGGGGAAATTGCTATCTAAGTTAGCTTCTTTTAAGAGAGGCAGCACTCTTTCATTCCTTTGGAAAATAACCCAGCATAAACATCCTGTTGAATGTCTGTAAGATATTTAGAAATAATTGCTGGCATTAGTTGAAGAATCCAAGGAGGGCAAGGGTCCAGTGCGGAGGCAGGCTTGGTTTGGCTCATCATGGCCAGGCCAGATTCCTCAGATAGATCGGAGAAGGACTTCAGAAGTCATTTTCCAGTGAGATCTGAGGGAGAGACATCCCGTGAAATGGTAGATGAATCCGACGAGATTTCCGCTGAGTCAAAAAAGCCCAAAGGACTGAAATCTATAGAGTCAATATTATTAATCTCATCGATCTCTGTGAGTAGTTCATTGACAGAGTGGTTGGCCAATAACATGTTGTAGACAGCTTCTACCTTATTTTGAAAGAAGATGGCTAATGTGTTACAAAATGCTTGGTTGGCTGACTTATTTTCAGGTTCTGAAACCTTACTTAATTAGAACTGTAGCAAAAAGTTATTTGGAACATTCAGAGAGGATATAAATGTTGACGACTGACTGGTGACTAGAAGCGAAGACTACTAGCTCGCTATTTAGGTGCAACTGTTTTGAGGGTACAGGCTCTCCTGAAGGTTCCTAGACCCAGTGAGGACTGATTCCTCGATCAGCTCCCCGAGACCAGCTCGACCGATAGGATGGCTGCGTCAGCTACTTGAACGGAATACTGAGCGCGAAGCACCCGAACACGCCCGGACTTACAAGTTCTCCAGCGGGTGCTGCATTTCCCTAGTCTCCAGCAACAACGTGGTACCCACTGCAGTGAAACCTCCTCATATCAGCCCAATAATTATCAAGCACGACCTCTGATCTGCTCCCTCTGCTGCACGGCCCGGGGAACGACCCCCGTGGCCCACGCTACTCAGCCCTGACACACCCGTGCCTTTTAATATTTACAGACTTTTAACACTGCGCCTGCCTTAAACAATTCTGACTCAGGCAAGATGATCAAACTCCACCATTAGTGTCTACTAATAGCACTACAGCGCACCTCTTAAATTGGTCTCGCTGTACAAACTGTTCAAATTTATGCGCAAGTCTCAAGGTGCTCATGCCCGTAGTGCACCTATGACTGCTGCTACGGCGAACCTACTATAGCTGTAACTATCACAAGGGGCCACCGTAGTGAAAAAAAAGGGGATTGTGACTTCCACCTGGACTTATCGGCCTTTCATCCTGCTGAACGTTCAGATCCTCTTGATTCCAGCTGCCTACTGATCCTGGATCTTGCAGGATGATTTGCATGACATTGCTATGTCATTAACTGTCACTAGCGCCCCAGTGCTGACCGTAACTTTACCTCACCACATGATCTCTCTTGTCTATTGCACGATCCTCATGGTGATCAGGCCTCACCATGCCCACCGTGTACAGGTGCCAACAACTGCACCCAGGGCGTACCGGCTGGTCTAATAACTTCAATAAAACTCACTGCAGCGGGAGCCTCCATTGCAGTTTAGCTGGGTTCGGGACTCCCATCTGGTCCCTCTGGCCTTTCATTCTGCTGACTCTACTGAAGTTAGCTGGCTACTGGCCCTGCTAATTTTGGCTATCGTTGTGAGCTATTCCCTGACCTTTTCTCACTAGTGGCCAGTGAGCAAGCCTTGGACCAGGCACACAGTGCCTATTACTGTGCCAAAACCCTGCATGATCCGATTACCTGCACAACCTCCCAGCCGGATAAGAACATGAAGTTAATGGCAGCACATAACAAAACGCCTGAGGGTGTGAGCAGCACTTGTTCAACAATAGAGAATGTAAACCTGCTGTACAGCAATAGAAAACAAGTTATTTACCGGTAACACTGGTTCTCCAGTATTGGAAGCTTTCATAGATTCCCATGCTTGAATCATTTCCCGTCTTCGAGATGGGAGTCCCCGGTATACATAAAATAGCAATAGAAAGCATTACAAAAAAAGAAACTAGACCTAGGCCCATTCTAGTTTTGTAACATATCCACCTCTTTTTGTAAAAGAGCCCAAATAAAATAAAGAACCAATCAGATTAGCCTCACACTCTAGAACCTTCCTGAGAGAACCTCAGACCCTCAGATTTTCCTAGCTGTTGTGTAATCATATAACTGAAGATTCTGAAGGCTGAGCTTTCCCTGGGAAGGAGGGTGGGTCCCATGGGAATCTATGAAAGCTTCCAATACTGGAGAACCAAAGTTACAGGTAAGTAACTTGTTTTCTTACTCCAGTACTTTCCCATGCTTGATGTTAATGGTCACTAAACACATTTGTAAACATAAGGAAACAAGGAAGAAACCAGTAAATGAACTTAAAAAATGTGCAAAGAGCATAAACAGGAAGACGGAAGGAGGGTTGAAAGGGAAAAGCTCACCACTTAATGAAAGAGGTTCCTCAGGACTGCCTGGCCCACTGCTGTGTCACTCTGCATTAAAGAATCCAGGCAGTAATGTCTTGTAAATGTAGGAGTACTGTTCCAGGTAGCTGCCCTGCAGATCTACCGGATAGGAACTCTGGCAAAGAGGGCTATCGAAGAAGAAATCGCCCTCGTGGAGTGAGCAAGGACTCAACCCTCAAGGGGCTTGCCCGCAGCTCAGTGACAATACTGGATAGCGCTGGTAATCCATCCAACGAAGGGCGCTGAAAGACACAAAGAGCTGAGGTGACTTCCTGAAGTCCTTAGTACGTTGAAGATATAATTTAAGGCACCTCTGAATGTTCAGTAAGTGCAGTGCTTTCTCTGCCGGAGTAGTAGGTTGAGGGAAAAAAGTTTTGAGTATGACCGGCTCATTCAAATGAAAGACTGAAGGTACCTTCAGTATGAACTTTGGGTTGGTACAAAGTATCACTGTCCCCTTTTTAAATTGTAGGAAAGGTTCCTGAATGGTGAGTGCCTGTAATTCACCTACTCTCCTAGACGAAGTTAAGGCTAGCAGAAGAGCCACCTTCCAGGAGAGAAATTTCAAGTCCGCCCGATGAATAGGCTCAAAGGGATGCTTCACGAGGTGGGTGAGGATTAAGATGCCAAAGTGGAGGCGGAGGTGGAGGCTTGACAGGAGGGAAGACTCTAAAAAGGCCCTTGAGAAACTGTTTAATGATCCTTGCTGACCAGAGGGAAGGACCAGAAGACGTGCCTCTAAAGCGAGAGATGGCGGCAAGATGAACTTTGATGGATGAGTGAGACAGCCCTGCTTTCGCTAACGAAAGGATGTAAGGAAAAACTTCATGTGGTGCAGAAGAAAGAGGATGAATGCCCTCCTTCTGGCACCAAAGGCAGAAACGCCTCACCTTTAGCCGGTATGTCTTGGGGCTCGTGCCTGAGAAAGTACGTCTCTACATTCTGCCGAAAGGGTCAAACCAAGAAATTCTCGGTGCTCAGGAACCATGCTTATAACTGCAGGTATCGAGGATCCGAGCGCCAGACTTGGCCCTGGGACATTGTAAGCAGCGAAGGAATCGGCTGAAAAGGAAGTGGACGTTCCAGGGAGATAAGATGCAGCTCTGTGAACCAAAATTGGCGGGGCCACGCTGGAGCTAACAAAATCATCTTGCAAGGTTCCACCTTGAGCTTCCTGAGAAGTCTGGGGATCAGCAGAATGGAGGGAAAAGCGTAAACAAAGGCGCCAGGCCATCGAAAGCGCATTCCCCAATGATCCCGGATGGTGAAGCCTGCTTGCATAGAATTGGCATTTCTTGTTCTCTGGCATGGCAAGAGGTCTATGGACGGCCTGTCCCATAGGCGAAACACCTGCTCCAGAGTGGACTGGTCCAGTTCCCATTCGTGGCTGACAGATTTCAGTCTGCTCAGCGTGTCTGCCGTCTCGTTGAGAAAGCCAAGAAGATGTATCGCTTGTAGCAATATCCCATGCTAGATCGCCCATTCCCAGATCGTCTGAGCTTTATTGATAAAAGCCGAGACTTGGTGCTGCCCTCTTTGTTTATGTGATGCATGGCCATCGTGTTGTCCGTTCGTACCAGGACCACAGACTGCTCTATCCGCGGGAGGAAAGTTTGCAAGGCCAGGCGAATCGCTCCGAGCTCCAAAAGACTGATATGTAGAAGACGATGCTGGGGTAGCCAACGGCCACTTATGCAAAGTCTTGCAAGACCGCTCCCCAGCCCTCCAGCGAGGCGTACGTAGTTACTATCTGAGGGGCTGGGTCGACCCTGAAGGAGAGACCCTGCGAAATGTTTTCCCCGTTCGTCCACCATGATGCGGCGTCCCTCATAGAGGCAGTAACGAAGATCTTGTCCTCAAAGGACCCGTTCACTTGGCGCCACTGCAAGTCTTGCTTCTCCTGAAGTGGGCACATCCGCAACCTGCAGTGAGGTATTAGAGGAATGCAGGAAGAAATGGACCCTAGGAGGGACTTGTAGAGACGAACTGAAAATGACTGCCTTTTTATAAGTAGACTGGCCATGACCATGAGCTTTTCTTGTCGCTGCAGGGTCGGAAAAGCTTTGTTGAGGGACGTGTCCAGAATGGCTCCCAGGAACCGGGCTGTTCTGGATGGGCACAGAGTCGACTTTTCTGTGTTGAGAGTAAGGCCCAGATTGTCAAAAAGATGTGTGCACAACGCGACTGATTCCTCTGCCGCGTTCTTAGAAGAAGCCTTTAGCAACCAGTCGTCCAGGTAAGGGAAAACCTGCAACTGCTGCTTTCGTAGAAAAGCTGCCACAGGACCTGAGTCCAAATGGCAGGACCTTGAACTGAAAGTGGCTCTTGGCTACTGTGAAGCGAAAGGACTTCCTGAGGGCTGGATGGATGGGTACATGAAAGTATGCGTCCTCTAGATCCAATGTGGCCATGTAATCTCCTGCGTTAAGAAGTCAAAGGATGTCCTGCAAGAAAACCATTCGAAGCGATTGTTTGATGAGATAGGTGTTGAGCTCGCTCAGATCTAGAATAAGGCGCCACTTCTCTAAGGTCTTCCGAACCAGGAAGAACCGGGAGTAGAAACCCTCTCCTCGCTGAGAGAGAGGAACTGGCTCTATCACCCCTTTCAGGAGCATTTGATGGACTTCCAAATGTAGAAGGCGAAGATGTTTTGACTCGGTGGCGCGAGGGGGCTTGGATGGCGGTGCATGGACAAACTCCAGAATATGGCCGTATTAAATAATGTTCAGAACCCAACGATGCGATGTTATTTGCAGCCAGTTGTGTAAGTAATGTGAGATTCTGCCTCCCACTGGTGTTACAAAAGGAGAATGGACAGTAGTTAGAGCCAGCAAGCCGCTATTGACTCTTAGAGGAGTCCTTCCCCCGATGTCCTTGTCGTCCTCTGTTGTTAGATCGAGAGAAAGAGGATGATTGACCCGGCCGCTGGTTCTATTGCGGGCGGTAGGATTGAGAGGCTGATGCATATGAAGAATACCGTTGTTGCTTGTATCCTCCTCTGTAGGTAGGAAGGTCTCTGCCTCTGGCCCCACGAAAGGGGACCTGCGGTATCGCAGGGTCCCTAAGGATTTTGCAGTCTCCGTGTCTTTCTTAATATCTTGGAGCGCATCATCAATATGCTTCCCAAAGAGCGCCTCACCATCGAAGAGAAGATCCAAGATTTTGTCTTGGACCTCTGGACGAAACCATGTAGCTCGAAGCCAGCCTTGGCGACGAAGGACAGCAGCTCCTGCTAGGGAGCGGAAAGCAGTTGTTGCAATGTCCATTGCACAGTCAATGACTTCAGAAGAAGTTTTCTCTCCCTCTTGAAGAATCTTTTTTGCCTCCACTCTCGCATCTTCCGGCAATTGATCCATATAGGCTGAAAGGTCGCACCACATCTGACGATCGTAGCGACCCGGTATTGCCGAGGCGTTTGCGGCCCTGACCATCAGGCTGGACATGGAGGAAAACCTCTTGTAGGTGTCTGCCCTCTTTATCTGGAGGTGTCGCGAGGGGAGCTAAAGGATTTTTAGACTTTCTTTGGGCTGCCTGGGAGATGACAGAGTCCAGTGTAGTCTGACTGATCAGGCAGGCCGAGCTATCCTCAGGAGCCTTATATTTCTTTTCAAGGCGAGGCAGTACTAGAATTACCGTAGCTGGACTTCTTATCACCTTAAGACCTTCGTCCCAGACATGATCCACAATAGGAATGGTCTGAATTGATTTTCTGTAGGGCTCTTTAAAGTCATAAAGGAAACATTCAGACTGAACTGTAGGCATGGGCAGTTCGAATCGCTTGGCAGCCTTTTCCATCAGATTATGGAAACCCTCTATGTCTCTAGGGGGAGAATCCACTGGCGCTGGAGAAGGCGACGCTGGATCAGGAATAATATAGTCATTCCACTCCGTGTCTGGATCCCAAGCGTAATATTGCCCTGGTCCTCATCGGAGGTATCATCCTGGATGAGAGGGACGATTGGTGGTGTATCTGAAGCCACGGGAAGTGGTGGTGGTGGCAATTGAGGGGTAGAAGTCAGTGCAGGAGGAACAGCTGTAACTGGCACCCCAACCGGAGCCAGAGATTGTGTTGGGAATTTCCGTCTATAGTCCGAAAGCATGAATTGTAAGTCCGTTAGAAGGGAGGAAGGCATAGAGACCATCTGCTGCTGGTAGACCTCTTGATAACCTAAGGGAGGATCATACTGCTGCTCCTCCACATATTCTTCCTCCTAGTCTGTGTCTTGGCACTTAACGTGTAACTGAGACGGGCTATTTGCATACCCATACGACCCATCATCTTCCTCAGATCCCTCCTCTTTAAGGAGGAGTGCAGGTGGTAGAGGTGTCACCCTCCCGGGGGAAGTCATTTCAGGGGTAATCTGGCGCTTCCTGATTGTAATTGCAATTTTTTCCCTCGTCGACGATGATGTTAGGGTCATCGACGAAGACATGAACTCCATCGACTGGACCATCGCCGAGGTCGTCGTCACCACTGCAACAGATGCTGCCGTCGTCGTGGTAGACATAGTTGCCGTCGTCACCGCCGCCGTCGACATTCTCTTCGACGTCGAAGTCGTCGACAACAGAGTTGACACCACCTTAGAAGGTGAAGGGGAAGACCTACCCCTTTTCCCAGACCTCCTAGAAGATGAAGCAGAGGATGCCTCATCACTATCAGTGGAAACTGGCTCCTTCCTTGATTTAAACTTCTGGAGCCAGGTCACGGTCTCTCAAAGTCTTCGTTGAGAAGGTCCGGCATATTTTACAGTCTGCTGCCTTATGGTCTGGGTACAGACAGTAAATGCAATCCTTGTGCCTGTTCTCCACATAAAGTCTATTCTTAGCACAGGTTGCACATGCTTTAAAGAGAGCTTTCTTCTCTTTGTCAGACATACTGACACTTAGTTCAAGCAGGTCTTGTAGAAAAACTGGTGAAAAAACTTGAGGAAAAAGGTTGACAGGAAAAAACTGAGCAGAGCTCAGTGGAGACTCCCCTGCACAACAATCTGACGGTCTGAGGTTCTCTCAAGAAGGTTCTAAACGGTGAGGCTAATCTGATTGCTTGTTCATTTTATTTGGTCTCTTTTACAAAAAGAGGTGGATATGTTGCAAAACTAGAATGGGCCTAGGTCTAGTTTTTTTTTTTGTAATGGTTTCTATTGCTATTTTATGTATACTGGGGACTCCCATCTCGATGACAGGGAATGATTCAAGCGTGGGAATCTATGAAAGCTTCCAATACTGGAGTAATCTATAAATCTCCCTGGTACAGGCAGCCTTGATGGTTATGTGATGCATATCTTATGAATTGATGATTGTCATACGAAGCTCAGGTAAACCAAGGTATACTCTAACAACCTGATGTGATGTAATCCAACTGCATACGCTAACCTCCCAGTGAGCCCCGTGAGCTTGTATACTATGTACTGTGAGAAGGGTTTATTCCCTGTAGAACACTACAGGGATAGCGCAGAGGCAGTGATGGGCAATTACAGTAGGACTGTAACCCCATAACAATCTCGCAACAGATTTCTCCTATCCCTACTGTATGATATCCAGTCAGTCATACATTTAGTTGACATAGCCGACCTGGTGCAAATCATACTGCCTCAGTGCTCCACTCCTTGCTCATTGGTCCACCAGAAGTCACCGGATACTCTGCAAACATGGCAGACTAGAGGGATCACAAACCACTCAAAGACAAAGAAAGCAAACCTGGACTTAAAAGGTCAGAACATGAAGCTCTGAACCCTGACTCTCCCATCAAAGATAAGGACGAGAACCAGTCCACCCCTTAAAATTGATTCTCAAAAAAACCAAAAGAAATTAATGACATTGACCAAAGCACAAAAACCAACACCGATATGCTGCAAATGGAAGTTGCTGCAATCAGAAGAGACATCCAAGAACTAAACCTGAGAGTAAAGTGCACCGAAAGCCGAATAAGTATGATAGAGGATCGCCTAGCAGCCCAATTCAAACACCTGCCCCAAGAATGACAATGCCCTCTCTACTCTCAAACGCAAAATGAACAAACTGGAAGGCCACAATAGGAGGCGGAACCTAAGGATTTTTGGTCTGCCAGCAGGAGCAGAAGACAAAGTTCCCGCCGCAATCGCTTTTCTTGAAACATGGATCCCGACGACCCTGTACTTTGAAATCTAACGCGCCCACAGGGAGCTCTCCTACAAACCTAAAAACATGTCCACCCCACAAGCATTAATTTCTTGACCCTTGCGCTACCAGCATACAGAACTCATCCAATCACTCTTCTGGCAACGCGCAAGGATCAATATTTCCCAGGCTTACACCTGAGACATGGGGTTCTTAGCCCTCAAACGACCACTGATGGACAGAGTAATCTAACACCCCTTTGTTGGTCCATCCAAATTTTAGATCAATTATCATGGCAAGACCAACATGTTCTCTGAGCCCAATGACTTACAAGTGTTCCTAGACAACTCTGTAGAGACTCACATGGAAGACTCCCAGATTGGGGACGGCTGAAGGTATTGGACAACCCACAATGTTTTATAAATTTGCATAATGCTGTATAAGATCGTATAATGGTCAATGCTGCTCCAGAGCACTATAATGTTTCTAATGTTTCACTTTTTAGGCTTCACATTTCCACATGTTAACACATGCTATGCATGTTCCACACCTTATAACCTCTGTGCGCAATATGTCATAGGCATATGGCCGACTGTATGATACAAGCACTCGACTCTTCTATAATCCTCTCCTTGGGAAGGCACAATGCCCCCTGTGTGAGCATCTATATTTCATCTGTTTACTGCCTATGCAAATGATGCTGCTTTATTTTACGCTTAGCAAAACCCCACTACAAGACTTCCTACTATCTTACAACTACATCCTGCACCCTACAACACGATCCAACTCCTCGGATGCGTTGCCACATGGCCGAGAAACAGCCAACCATGAGGCATAAGCACCCTAGTTTCGTATAACCCCTCACAATGGGACCACACTTGATGTCCCCTGTTTCGATACCCACACTCTGCTTATGCAATATTCGGACACCAAAGTCTTGTATCCTCATTTCTCCAGTCCTACCATGCAAACTACAAGGTACCAGATAATTGCACTCAACACTCTATGACATACCTTAATCTTTCCAAATTGGATTACCTATCGAACTGCCTACCTGGCGGCCCAAGGCTCACAGTGGTTTGACACTAACCTGTTAAAAAAACCTGTATGGCTCGACACAAAGTCCTCCATCTGCCACACCTTTTCTCTCCTGCCTACCCTGATGATGACACATTACCCTTATAGTCAGTCCAGGAAAATCTTTAAAGACACTATATCAGCCATACTGCCTTTAGATGCAGCACTGGCAACTAATATTCGTAAATCATATCTCAAGTCATTATGGAAAAATAAGACACTAAAAATCCCTAACTCATTAACCATTGGCCCAATATGGGTAACCAAAGGGATCTTAACAATATCAGACCACTACGCTAACACGGAACCACTCTTGTTCGCCACCTTACAACATAACTACGATCTTACAAACATGGATTTTTATGGTTTCCTTTTAATCAAGGCAAGATATACAAGCTCAGTCCCATCCACAATTCACCCATACTACAAAAACTCCAACTGATACTCTTGAGTAGACATGCTGCTTCAATATTCTATAAAATACTTACCACTACAGAAATTCCACAACACCCACCTTTAACATATACATGGTATCCCCACCTTTTCTCTAAAGGCCTTGCTCCACCTAGTGAAGACACCTGGTCAAAGATAGGATCACACCTACTTAAGCACAAATTGATTCCGTCACTAACTCAAACCAAATTCTTCGCTGCACACTTCCTATACTGGACCCCTGCAAAAT
This sequence comes from Triturus cristatus, assembly GCF_964204655.1. Lineage (NCBI taxonomy): Eukaryota > Metazoa > Chordata > Amphibia > Caudata > Salamandridae > Triturus > Triturus cristatus. The sequence goes on along the minus strand of NC_140584.1, from coordinate 896,631,730 downwards.
TGTTCCGACTAAAGCTCAAAGATGCTGACACGTGCTTGGCATGTGATTCATCACTTGGCGACGAAGAACATATGTTCTTCTCTTGCCCCCATCTGCACTCCTAGTGGTGAAATGTCTCCTTACAATTACAAAAAGTCTTTCGAATGACCATTCCATTATCCTTCCCACTTGTTTTTTATTAGGACCATATTTCGCAATTGATCCCTCTGATACAGAACTTTCCTTCTTGACCTCCAACTCGCTATCGCCATCAAAGTAATACTGATCAATTGAGAGTCTAGCAACAATGTCTCATACCATACCTGGTGGGCCTGGGTTACCTATCTAAGAAGCACGCACAAAACTCAATCCAGTAACACAGGTTATCCTGTAGCCTCCCAGCGTATTTGGGAGACGCTAGACCTCTTTATTCGCAGTATTTCTCCCTAATTGGAAATCCTGCAAAACAAATACCTCTTGGCCACATGTTTTTCATCGCCGATACTACCTAAAGCTTAACAACTTTCCTATTGATTCACATGACTTCGCCTCCCCCTCTCCTTCCCATCTTTAGCCTTTGAACCAGATCAAACTCATAATGATATGTACGAAATGCATATACTACTGACACGCACACCTCAAGACTCACCCATAACCCTAACACCTATCACTTCATAACTTTCCCACACATCAGCTTTCTAGTTTGACATAACAATCCCATGGCATAGTTTTAAGCACCTAACACTGCAAAACTTGGCGATTCCAGTCATAAGTATCTCATCGATGTACATTTCTTGACATTGATATTTACTTCTTTAATTTTTTCTCTCTGTATAGTTTTCATATTACTAAAAATGGTAATAAAATATCCTTTTGCATGAGTTCTAGATTCTTGTTTTTGAGTGCGAAAATATTTGCCTGTTTCCTATACTACATTCTGCTTATATGTAATATGCAAATAATTGACTGCTGTTTTATCAGCTTCAGACATGAACATGTTCAACTTTCTAGCAGCTGCACACAATTTAAATGTCCACTTCTTGGTATCTAAACCATCTTTAATCATAATCAGTTTTGGTGTTTAGTGTGGACACTTTCACATTCTCTGTAAGAAGAATGATAACTCTGAATAGCATCGATAGTCAATTTGGATGCAATTCCCTGCATCTTCGTCAACCAGAAATGTTTCTCCAATAAATACAATATCAAAGTGGAGCTTGCTAACAATGTTGCCAGTTTCAATACTAAGACTGATGCACTGTCTCAGACATGGTTAAAAGTAACCCTGGGCGCAAAACTCCACTCCGCTCACGGAATTTGCTGAGTTTTGGCAACTCCATGTTCTACGTAGAATGAGGAGTCACCGAAAAACTCAGCACTACGCAATGGAGTGGAGTTTTTTTTTCGCGCACCCAAAATGCATTTTTACACACGCTGGAGCGACTAACCAGTGCCTGCGATCGGTGACGAGATTTACCGAGCCCTTCACGAGCACCACAAGATTTGTTAGGTGGCTGCACGGTCCCGCAAGAGTTTGCGATCGTGAACACTTCATTCAGACGTGCCATCGGACGTACGGCGGAAGTTTTGTGAAGAACGCGATCCCAAACATGCAGAATCTACCACAACTGCAATCTGAAGAAGGTTCTCTCCCGAGCAGTATCAAAACCTTCTCGAAATGACGATTTGGATTGCAACAACTCCTCAATTTGACATTTGGCTGTACATTTTTTGTGCAAGGAGTCTTTTTTACTTTCTTTTTTAAGAGGAAGGAAGTGTCCCAGAGTCTCCAACTTCAAGTCCCTTTCCAGCAGGGATTTGTCCATCTCCTAGTCACTTTTCATTTGGATTTGGTGCTGGAAGGATCACTCTTTGTGTTTGCTGCATCATATATCATTGGATTTGAGGATTTTTGAATTTGAGATTTCACAAGTAGGTTGGAAAACTGGTGTTGTTTGTTTGATTGGGACCATGTACCTAGATTTATTTGTACTTTTCATCGTTTTTATTGTGATGGGTGGCCTGTAGTTTCAGTAGGGGCCTAGTTGTTTCCTTGTAAGTAATTTGTCTTCTTTTATAAAGGAAACATGTTGCACAGTTCACTACATTTTATCCAACTTTGGAAATCAATTTGCAATATTTATTTAATTCAGTATGTAGCCCAGTAGTCTGCCAATATGGCTTTCAGCCTGTAGGTACAGAGCTACTCCTGGGTGCGTCAAACAACTGTTTCTGTGGTGTCTGCTGAATTTAAACATCATTTAGTGCATGGATGGCATTGGATTGAGATAAAAAAATCTGATTCTAGGATGTTGTCAGGTGGGAAGTATGACACGGGGCCATGTCTTATGGGAGCCCTCCTGATCCACAGAGGGTTGCAATATTTAGAGTCGGCAATGGCATGTGTGGATATAATTATTTTTGTTGAACTGTAGGTGGGTATTCAGGAAGTGAGGGCATGCATCAGTGATAAGTTGTCCAAAATTATAATCGTGGTGGGAGTCCTCAGTTATGGTATGATAGTAGTTAGTAGTTTGTCTGGAAAATGGCAAACTGGGAACAGTATCATCCTAACCCTTAGAAAGGTGGGCATTCCATTAGCATATAGGGAGCTACTCAGATTTGGGGAAAAGGGTTTGGGATCAACTTGTGGAGTATGTAGTCCTATTTCCCTTTCCCTTTCCCTTTTTTTTTTTTTGTCTTAGTACTACTTTTCCTGGTGTGAGCCTGTGATGGGCAAGTCCTATTTCACTTTAGATTGAAGGAAGGGCCTCCAACTCAGATTGAGGAAGCAAGGAGGGGTTCCAAAATGGCCGTTTTGAAAAGGATCAAAGCCTGGATCAATGGCTTTAGAATTGAGCGCTGTGTCTGATCTCATCAGGCCCCCCTCCCGATGTGGACAGAGAACATCTTGGTGGCGGGCTCCATATCCATGCCACAATACAACTTAAATTATGCTGCTAAACGTTCCCACTCTGGGTGGGGGAGTGATAGGCTTTGCTTTTATAATCCGCCCCAGGACCGACCCACCAGGACTGGCTTGTGGGCCACTTGTCAGACCCCCTCTCCTCTGGGCCGTCAGAGACAGCAGGACGCTAGCGGGAGAAGACCGCATAAGGGGCTGGGTTCAGGGCGGGATCATCCCAAACTCCGCCTCACTGGAGATTTTCCGTGTAGGTTTGAACCAGACTCACAGATGCCACCGAGGGTTCGCCTTCTTGGTCCAATGCGTAGCTGGCCAGCCAGGTGCAGTGCTAGACGGTACCAGGAATAAGGCGACTGCGACTCAGCAGCCAAGTCCCCGCGCCTCTCGCGTTCCGATGGAGCCCGTCTTGGGCCAGGTGCTGCTTAGGTGGTGGGCGCAATGCAGACTTGCTGATGAAAGGCGGGCGGGCTGGGCCAGCTCATCTGGGTTCTCGTGAGCCGATGATTATATTTAATAAGTGATAACTTTCAACTTGGAGCAAGTCGACAGATCGGCTTTGGTGTCTAAAGAACTGTAATTAAGAGACCTATTTGCTTGTAAAATCAGATTATTAGCGACATTTAAAAAAAAAAAACACTTTTAGAAAGTTAGCGTTTTCTTGCCCAACCATTTGCTGTCTGCTGCCTGTATCCTGGGTGACATTGCTAGGTGTAGTTGATCTTCGTGTATTGCTTCCAGACAGTGAGGCAAAGGGAAATAAGGTGTTGAAAAATGGGTCACTCTGAGTTTACGAGGGGGAGGAGCTGTCACCTACCACACTTGGACATCACAAAGCCCTTACTCTATTGTGACCCCAGACAATCTGGGGCCAAGGCAGGGAGGCAGGAAATTCCAAGCACCTCTGGGGGGAAAAAGGAGTAGAAACCTCTAGAAGTTTCTCCTAGTTCAAAATGGACCTCAGACCCAAACTCTTCATTATACATGTAGAACTGTGACAGTCTCGGAAGAAGGACTGCTGCCAAGAAGGACTGCCACTCTGTTACCCTACTGTGTCCCGTCTCCTGCCTGAGGGAGAGAGACTGGAATTGCACCTTGAACCCAGGATAACCAGAGGGACTCCAAGGGGTAGTTGGCTGGCTTCCAGATTAAAAGCCTTTGGGACAGAACATACTTCCCCCATCTTGAACTCAGCACCTGGACTCTCCCAGCTGTGAACCCTACCCTCCCCAGTGGTGCCACCCCAGTCCTGGACCCTTGGAAGTGGGCCGGAAGGTGTCCTGACAGCTCAAATGTGGTGCCAGCAGAATCCATGCATCACTTCCCAAAAACTCAGCATCAGAGCCTTGTGCTGCACATTGCCTCAACAAACTCCGCATAGTGATTGCTGTGTGAAAGAGCTCTGACGCAGGCCTTCGCATCGCAAACCCTTGTCGACAGCATCCTTGACAACTACGCTAACCCAGCAACTTTCTTGGAACTGCCGCTGTGTGACGCATCTCTTCTCATCCAAAGCCCCTCGTCCACAGCATCCTCAACAATGATGCAGGACCTTACATTGCAGCCTCCCGGAACCAGCGCTAAACGATGCATCTCCCCACCAGGACCTCACATCGCCTCGGCTGCACGGTGATCCTCAACACTGGATCTCTCAAAACTTTACAACCAGGGTTTAAAGTACTCTTGTTCAGCAGGCCTAACTGGGTCCCTGTAGCCAGCCCACACCCCATCACGGTCGGCCTAAACTTTGACCAGATCTGGTGCGATCAAATAACTCCAGTTGGCTGTTATGTGCTTTCCGGCACTATTTTTCCTGAAATCTTAAAATGTGCATATCTCTGGTTCTACTGATTGGATTTTCTTGTTTTGGTCTTGAATTGGGTATTACATTTTACTTGTTTCTAAGTTGATGTGGGATTTTACTGTGCTTGTAGTTGTGTTTCACCTCATTGGTGTTTGAAGTGCTGCATAAATACTTTACACATGTCCTCCAAGTTAAGCCTGACTGCTTTTGTGCCAAGCTACCACAGTGTTGATCACAGGTAAATTTAGGGTTTGCTTGCGCACTCACCCTGACAAGGATGGTGGTTGCTGCCGAGTAGGGTTTCACCCCATCCAAACAGTAACCCCATTTCTTACACCTCTGCATTCAAATGACTAATTTACTACCCCCTCCTTCAAATGGCAAGAGGTCACAATGCCAAGAGAAGTGGCACACGGTAAAAGTGACAAAGAGGAGAATATGAAGCAGTTCTTGCAGCCGCTGTACTTGTCAAAGTCCAGACTACAAACACACGTACACAATGTGAAATGGCAAAAACGTTCAGCTTCCACTTTTAATAGGTACCTCCTCTCTAATCAGTCAATTACCACTCCATGTTTTGCGACCTAGGATGAGGTTGCAAATCATTTGTTTGTTTCACTACAAGAAGGCAGACAGTGACACAAAGGGAGACTAGGTGTGGGCAGGAAGGCTGGGACGGAGCTGTGCCATCCGCTATTTGCACTATAAAGGTCTTGCCTCCAGCACACACAAAAAACCTGACACCAGACTTTTGTCACCCTAGAAGTCTTGGGGCCTTGACATGGGATGGGAAAGAATGGTGAAACCTAGCCATCTGGGCTCTCCGAAAACTGGACCACCAACGCTAAGCTCCAGTGGAGACCTGCTGTTCGCAATACATGTCTGCCTGCGACAACGCAAGATATGCACTTCATGCTACAGCAATGACAGCCTGGGGTGACCGCAAACACAAAGCTTCAGCAAAGACAGTCCGTGATGCCCGAACTGGCTCTTCATGTTAAAGCAACACCACCAGACCTGCTCTTCATGCTACAGCGACGGCCATCTGCAATGTTCTCCATGCTCCTCACAGCCTCCTCCATCGCGAACGGAACTCTTTGCTCCAGACTTTGAGAAGGTAACTCATTCAGTGGACTCAACACACTCCATCATGGTCAGCCTTAACTTGTGATTCCCCCCAGTCTAGTACAACCAAAACTCACGTGAGTGGAGTTTTGTGCTTTTAGGTGCTATGTTTACCAAAAATATGCATATCTTCGTTTCAACGGATTGGATTTTTCTGGAATTCGTTTATTTATTAAAAGAAACTTTATTTTTTTTTTTTTATTTTTTTTTTGTTGTCTGTTCACTTTTTTGTGAACCAACTTTTATTGATTTTAACGGTCGTGCAAAAATCCATACACAGCTTGTTCGCCTACAACCACATTGGCCGGCAGCAGGTGACTAGTCATTGGCATGAATACAAGCATATGCTTTAGCACCAGGAACATTAGCTATAGCCCAGGAACCGGCCCCCACAGGTACATTGACTTCCAGAGGCTGTTTGCCTTAGTAGCGTTAAACCCTCAGTAGACCTCCCGCCCAGCAACCCTGTAGAGACAGTTCTTAAAGGCCAGGAACCAAGACGAACGAAATGTCCCACTCGTCCCTGGCCAGCCGGGCAGGTAGCGTTAGGGTGGGGCAGTGGGGTGTCCCAGTTGTGCGATGGTAGGGTCACAGCATATGCTAGCAAATATCACCTAAAGGAGGCGCTGTACAAGTCAGGTACCTTTCATCAATGATGCACAGAGCAGTAAGTAGCGCCCCACTCCCCACATCAAAGATTGCCAATGTGACGACCAATCAACCAGGGGGAGAGAACAAGGGAAGAGGGGGAGGGTGTGGACCATCGCGAAGGGCGATAGTCATGGCGAGGGAGAAAAGGTGCGCGCTCAGCTATCCCCAGCAGATGGGGGCCCTTCAGGGTGTAGTCCGCTAACAGCAGGGTCTCCTCCCCTCCCTCCGGGTCGGCTCTCACTAGTGGGTTACGTTACCTACCCCCTGCGGTGTTCCAGAACCCCCCCGGGTCCGTGGGAACTAGCGCGTCATCAAAGAGTTTCAGGGCTCGAAGTCGCGGCGGCTGTAAGCGAGCATGCTCTAGCCGCCCCAGGTAGTCCACCAAGGGCTTCCAGAGTTTCTTATACTTGGCGTCCCGAAGCTGTAGACGCGCCGTGAGAAACTCCATCGCCACCACTTGCCACAGACGGGTAAACCACACGTTTACTGAGGGCGACTCCGGCTTCTTCCAGTGAAGGGCTACTGTTTGTTTTGCAGCGCCCAGCATGTGGAGGCTAAGGTGCCGGTCGCGACCCGTCATGGCTCTCAGGGTTGTTGGTCTAACCCCCAGAAGGACCACCAGCGGATCCTCCGGAAGAGGGAACCCGAGCACCCTTTTTACATGGCTGAGGACCTCCTTCCAGAAGATTTTCAGAAGTGGACATGTCCACCAAATATGTATGAAGTCTCCCTGCGCCTGAGTACATCGCCAGCACAGGGGAGAGGAATTGGGAAACATTTTGTGGAGTCTGGCAGGGGTGTAGTACCATTGGGTCATTACTTTGTACGCCGATTCTTGTTGAGGGATGCTACGTAGTATTTTAGGGATGTCGCCCCAAAGCCGGGCCCATTGGGCAGGGGTGACGCCCGAGCTAGTAGAGGAGTGCCATCTCGTCTGATAAGGGTGGGGGTCAAGCCGGTGCGAGCGCTGCAGCACCTTGTAGATGCGGGAAATGAGCCCCTTATAGTTGCCTAAATCCCGCGCTAGCTGTTCGAACTGTGTGTAGGGTCGCGTGGCCGCCGGCGTCAGGGACGAGCCCTGTATCCAGTGCCGCAGTTGTATATATTGGTATTTGTCTCCGTCCAGGAGCCCAAATTCCTGTTTGCACTGTGTAAAGGTTTTGAGAGTGTCACCGCAAAATAGGTCTCGTATCGTCCTGCAGCCCGACTCTGTCCAGTTCGCGAAGTAAGGTGTCTGACATGCTGGCGGGAACTGTGGATTTCGCGCAATCGGGGTGTGTGGGGATGGAAAGGTGGTCAAGCCCCTACTCACCGCCACTTTATCCCAGATCTCCAGGACCGTTTTGGTAGGGACGGCCATGTAGGCGCTGCGATGTCGGGCCGCCCGGGGAAGCCAAGCATGGTCCCATAGCGGCCGGCAGGTGACTGCCCTGTCCATGTGGAACCACACCTTTTCGCTCTCCCACGCCCCCCACTCCAGAATACAGCGAAGGTGCGACGCCCAGTAATATTCGAGGAGGTTAGGGCAGGCCAGGCCACCCCTGTCCCGGGGGAGACTCAAGATTTTATTCGAGAACCGTGGTTTTTTCCCCCCCCAAACAAACGCGTTGAGCTCGCGTTGGAGCCCCTGTATTTGATGTTCCGGAATCGGAGTTGGCAGTGTTTGAAATAGATAGAGGACCTTTGGCAGTATCGACATCTTCACTGTGTTTAGGCGGCCCAACCAGGAGAGCGGTAAGGCCTTCCACGCCCGCAGGTCAGCCAGGACAGAGGTTTTGTAGTCTTGCCAGTTGGCTTGCGTCCAAGTGGCCAGATCTGGAGTCAAGTTAAGACCCAAGTATCGCACTGACGCGTCCGCCCACTGATACGGGGCCGAAACTTGAATCGCTGGGAGCTCTTCGGCCGGGATTGAGATGTTAAGGGCCCAGGACTTGGTGTGGTTAATTTTGAGCCCAGAGGCACGTTCGTAGGTGCAGAGTAGCGAGTGTACCGCCGGCAGTGAGCGCAGGGGCTCAGAGAGGGTGAGAAGGAGGTCGTCCGCGAAGAGAGCAATCTTGTGCTGCACTCCGCGAAGGGCTATACCACAGATATCAGGGGACCGCCGAATCATAATGGCCAGAGGCTCCACCACCAGAGCGAACAATAGGGGCGATAGGGGACAGCCCTGCCGAGTGCCTCTGCAGATGGGAAAAGGTTGCGTGAGCTGTCCGTTAACCCGCACCCTGGCAACTGGCGAGATATACGGGGCCATAATGCGCGCCACCATCTTAGGACCCAGGCCTATTTTCCGCAGCACTGCTCGAAGAAAGGTCCAGTCCACCCTGTTGAACGCTTTTTCCGCGTCGAGCGACAACAGGCAGGCCGGGATCTTCCAGTGCTGGGCCTTCCCGACGATATGTGCAATACGCCGTACATTGTCCGCGCCCTGGCGCTGATGGATGAACCCCACCTGGTCGGGCTCAATGAGATTGGGGAGGTGAGGGCTAAGCCGCTTGGCTAGAATTTTAGTGTATAGTTTTAAATCGGTGTTCAGCAGGGCAATAGGCCGGTAGGAGGAACACAGCGTATGGTCCTTCCCGGGCTTCGGGATGAGCGTTATGTCGGCCATTGTCATATCTGCTGAAGGCCCTACCGACTCCCCAAAAGAATTAAAGAGGCGCAAAAGGTACGGCTGCAATTGCGGTAAAAAGGCGCGGTAGAACGACACCGGGAGCCCGTCCGGGCCGGGCGCCTTGCCAAGCGGGAGGTCGCGCAGAGCGCCAACCAGCTCTGCCGGGGTGATAGAGTCCTCCAGAAGCCCGGAGTGATGCCCACTCAACGGGTCCCAGTGACAAGCGTCTAAGGCTTCCGCGACCAGCTCCGCCGCGGGGGGGTCGCCAGTGTAAAGGCCTGAATAGTAGTCGTGAAACGTTTGGAGCTTCGCCGATTCCGTAACGGCCCAGGACCCGTCCGCCTTCTGTAGTTTCGCGATATGTGCCGCAGCTGCCCGCGTCCGCAAACGTCGCGCCAGAACAGCGCCCACCTTGTCGCCCCCCGCATAGTAGCGCTGCTTGAGTGCCAGCAGAGCGCGCTCAGCCTTGTTAACCCTATGTGCGCGGAGCTGCCCCCGTAGGACGGCCAAGCGGCGCTTGTGCGTCGCTAGCGGGCGCTCTTTGTCCATCTGCTCGAGCACCTGCAACTCCCTCGTAGTTTTTGTCTCATAGAGCTGGGCCTCACGCGCTCGAGCAGCCGCCAAGGCTGTGAGAGTGCCCCGTATAGTGGCCTTGAAGGCGTCCCAAAGGATAGGGAGGGGGGTCCCCGGCAGGTCGTTATCCTCGAAATATGCCAGGATAGCTGTTTGGAGCTCCTCTCTATCCACTGGATCCCGGAGGACGTGGTCCGGGAAGCGCCAGCGGCGCGGATGCAGCGGGTGGGGAGGACCTTCCCGTAGAAGCAGCTCGACATGGGCATGGTCCGAGACCGAGATGGTGGAGTGGGACACCGAGATGTAGTCCTTGAGTAGGGAATGCGATACGAGAAGGAGGTCAATGCGGGAGTAAGTGCGGTGAACATGGGAGTAAAAGGTGTAGTCGCGCAACCCCGGGGAGTGGTACCTCCAAACATCCACTAAGGTTAGGGCGGTTAAGGAGCGTTTCACAGCCGCAGACATGGCCCCCACCCCGTGAAAAGCGCCCCCACACCGGTCAAGCTCCGTGTCCCACACCCAGTTGAAGTCCCCCCCGACTATGAGGTCTGTGGTTACCGGCTCTAGGTGTTCCCTGATTACCCTACGCAAGAAGAGGTCCTGACCCTGGTTGGGGACATATAAATTACACAGTGTCAAAGCGCGGGAGCCCCGCCTGATCTCCACCCGCAGAAACCGCCCCTCCGCATCTCTATGTACCTTGGAATCACCCCGGGTTATCCCCGCCCGGCACAAGATCGCCACCCCTGCCGTCTTTGAAGGAGCCGAGGACCAGAACTGAAGGGGGAAGCGCGGGTGCGCCATCCGGCCCACGTCGGACTTGAGGAGGTGAGTCTCTTGAAGAAGAATGATGTCGGGGTTCTGCAGGAGGAGGTAGCGCCAGATGAGGCGTCGTTTGTTGGGGGAGTTGAGCCCATTCACATTGAGAGAGAGAATCTTCCAGGTAGCGATGGTAGTCATTGTCATAGAATCCCCAGTAGGGCGCCACCCGCCTGAGCATCCCACCCAAACACATGTCCCCCCCGCCAAGGATAAGGAAGGAAAGAGGTTACGGAGGAGAACAAATATGAACAAGTATAACCATGTAAACCTGTAGTCGGCCAACAGGGCCGGAAGAGCCTATTCCAGTCAAGAGAGTAGCCAGGCACCATGGCACAGGCTGTCTCGGAGATGTTACTCTCCCAGAAATAGGATGGGGGGTTCGCCATCGTTGAACCGCAAAGTTATGGTGTCGAGGGTCTAGCCCGGGCCGCCGCCCAAGCCTGGGAGACAGTGCCCCGTAGAGGAGACGACGATGCGCCTCCGAGTGAGGCGTCCAGGGCGCCAGCAATGGGGGAGAGATGCAGACCACAGCCAGCCATGCCTCCGGTCGGCTCAGCCAGCTCAATAATGTGAATGCAGCTAAGTGAGCAGATCCTCGGCGGGCGTTGGTCATTTAACGGCAGAGGCCTGGGAGCCCAGCGGCGAGGAGGAGCCCTCCAAGGATTTGATATGTTCGATAATGTCCTGCTTGTCCCGGGAGGCCCTGCTGCCATCCGGCGACGGTGGGTGTCTAGGGTGTCGCACCGTGGACCATTGCGGCTTCGCCGGGACTCTGAGTTTGGATGGGCGCCGCGCGGGGCTGGCCGGCGGTGAATCAGGAATCTGTAGGAGTTGGGCCGCTTCCCGGTATGAGCGCAGCACCCGCCGCTTGGACTCCCACTGAAACATGAGGGCGAAGGGATGGGCCCATTGGTAGCGGATGTTAAGCTCCCTCAATTTGGCAGTGATGGGCTTGAAGTCCCGGCGTCGCCGGAGAGTGGTGGAGGCCAAGTCCTGGAACAGTTGAATGGGCTTCCCTCCGCAGAGGATTTCGGATTTGCCTCTGGCCGCCTGAAGAATGGCTTCCTTTTCAACAAAGAAGTGAACCCGTGTCAAGATGTCAGGGACCAGGCCCGGCCTCCCCATCGGCCCCGAAACCCTATGAGCGCGGTCCAGGGTGGGCGGCGAAGTGTCATCATCCCCTCGGATGTCATGGAGTAAGTCCGCCACGAAGGACATAATATCTGCCCCTTCTGCCCCAGGCGGCACCCCCCGGATGCGTATGTTGTTCCGGCGCCCCCTATTTTCCAAGTCCTCCTGTTGGATCTGGAGCTCAACATGTTGTTCTTCCAAAGTCGCCAGTCTTTGCCACAGGTGTTCTTGGTCCTCCGTGCGTGCATCCAGGGTTTTTTCCAAGTCATCCACTCGGCCACCCAGCTCTCCCACATCCCTCCGAAGGTCCTTCACGCATGCTTGGACCTCAGAGCGGAGGGACCCAATCTCCGATTTAAGTTCTTGCATGAATGCCGTCATGAAGGATTGCGTGACGGGGGCTGACGAGGCCCCGGCCCCCGAGGGCTCCACGCTCTGTGACGACGTGGCAGGCTTGGTCCACAAGTCCTTAACAGAGGCGTCTTTGGGGGTTGCCGGCGGCTCCTTCCCCTGTTTCGTACGGGTCATGGTGTGGCCGTGTTCAGGATCAGCCTCACAGTGAATGGGGGTAGCAGCCCCCAGCAGCTCAGGGGCCCGCAGTCGTGTGGCGAATGGCCAGCCCCACCTTTCCCGGCTCAGAACCACAGGGGCGCAGGGGTGAGCGCAGACGACAATGCCACGGCGTAGAGCGCCGCAACGCAGGAGGTCCTCGAGGCCCAACTCCACGTAGCAATGCGGCCGCTAAACTGTCCCAGGATTGAGCTCCCACGCCGTCCAAGAGAGGCCCTCCAGCACCAGGAATGGCCGTCACGCCTGTAGCGAACGCCACCAGCTCTCAGGTCAGGGCTCGTCAGCGGACCTCACCCAGCCCAACGTCAGTCTATCGTCTGGCTTGCATGTGTAGGCAGCAGGCCACGGACATCAGGGCGCCGGTCGTCCTCTGGGCGCGTTTCCTTCTCGAGCGCCCCCCGATCCAGGCCCAGGCCCCAGTTCAGTCGCCGTGTGGGCTAGGCCTCTCCCGCGAGGCGAGTCAAGGTGGCAGCCAGCGTCTCTCAGCCCCCGGCTAGTTCACAGCCACACGCACACTCCGCGTCGTCCGCCTTCGCCTTCGGGCCCCCGCCTCCGCTCTGGCCCCCAGCAAGCACCCAGGTCGTCCGGGAGGTCCCGGCCTACCAGCTCTCGTCGTTGTAGGTGTCGTCCGCCGTTCAGCTCGGTGGCTCCTCGCCGCCCCGCTCCACGGATGGCCGGCGCCTTCCAGGCTCAAAGTCGCCACAGGCTGGCAGAACGACGCTGCGGCCAGGGCCCGGCCGGGCCAGTCCAAGGGCCCCAGTCACCAGCAGCAGGGCCCGCAACGCCGCCACGCGGCGGTAGCTCCGCGCGTGCAGTGAGTCGTAGGTTATGGCCAGGTGCCCCCAAGTAGCCCCAGCAGCCGCTCCGCGTAGCAATGTCAGGGCCGAGGCCTCATCACAGTCTGCCTCCTCTTTGGCGCCACGGGACGGGCAGCCGCAGCGACGGGCCAGGGCCAGCCGCAGAACACAAGATGGCGGCCGCGCCCGTCCCCGAGCCCGATCTCCCTCGAGTCGCCGCTCCGTCGGCCCCAGTCGCCTCAAGGTCGCTGTCGCTCTGTCACACGGCCCCAGCCGCCTCAACGTCGCCGTCGCTCTGGCACACGGCCTCGCGGCTGCTCCAGCGGCACTCCTCCCGGTCAGCCAGGCGCAGCCAAGATGGCGGTCGCAGTCTCTCCCGCCGGCTCCCCGCCTCGCATGTCACCCCTGCTCGCCACAGCCGGTGTCGGGAGTCTCTAAGGCGCCTGGCAGCCGCCCGCTGTCGATATCCAGCCGGTCCCCCCCCGGCTAACTCGTCTCCGCATCCACCGCCCCGCTTTAAAGGCTGTTTCCCACGGCGGCGGCCCGGAGCCTCAGCGATGTGCGACTCACATCGTCCGCGGCGAGACCACGCCCCAACTTTATTTTTTTTAATTGGTTTGCAATTTTTTTATTGTGTTTTCACTTTATGCGTGTTTCAATCAATCAATCAATCAATTCGCATTTGTATAGCCCAGCACTATCACCCCTAAGGATATCTGGGCACTGTGGGTGCAACGTCTCCATCGAAGAGGCAGTCTCAAGTTTCTTTCAGACGTCCGTCAGGGATGGTGATGTTCGAAGGCGGAGGGGCAGGTCGTTCCAGGTCTTGGAGGCGGTGTAAGAGAAGGAGTGGCCCCTGCCCCTGCACGGGCCAGTGAGGAGGAGCACAGGTGTCTTGCAGGTAAATGGAAGTTTAGTCGATGGTTGATGTAGGTCGGTCCTTGTTCGTGTAGAGCTTTGTAGGCGTGCAAGAGGATCTTGAACTGGCATCTCTTCTGGATGGGGAGCCAGTGGAGGTTTCTGGGGGGGGGGGGATGATGTGGGTCCATTTGGGGTGGTTCAGGATGAGTCTGGCTGCGTAATTTTGTATGGTCTAGAGTCTTCTGAGGAACCAGGTAAAGATGCCCCATTGAGAGCGTTGCCATAGGTGAGGCAGTTGGTGACGAGTGCCTGAGTCTTTCTGGTGTTCTGGGATTCATCTAAAGATTCTTCAGAGCATGCAAGGGCTCTGGAAACAGGAGGTGGCGACTTGTCGTTTCATGCTCAGTTCCCTGCCGAGTATGATGCTTAGGTTGCGTGCATGGTCTGTAGGTGTGGGTGTTGGTCCTAGTTCTGCTAGCCACCAACTGTAGTCCCCTACGGAAGTGTTCTTCCCGAAGGTTACTTCGGTATTTCTGGAGTTGAGTTTGAGGCAGTTCTCTCTCTTCCAGTTGGCTACATTGGTCATGGCATCGCAGAAGGTGGTCCTGACGGTAGAGGGTTCTTCGGTGAGCAAGAGGATAAGTTGAGAGTTTTCCTGCATATGAAAATATGTTGACACTGTGGGATCTGACGATATCTGCGAGGAGGGTCATGTAGGTATTAAACAAGGTGAGGCTGAGGAATGATCCTTGGGGAACGCCGCATATGATGTCCTTGGGTTCAGAGATGAAGGGAGTCAGCAAGACGCTGTGTGTGTGTCCTGTAAGGAAGGAGACGATCCACTTGAGGGCATTTTGCTGTATGCCGATGTTGTAGAGTCTGTTGAAGGTGTAGTGGGAGACAGTGAAGAAACACAGCAGTGAGGTCGATGAGGATCAAGGCCACAGTGTCTCTGTGGTCGAGGAGGGTTCTGATGTTGTCTGTGGTAGTGATCAGCGCGGTCTTGGTGCTGTGGTTGGCATGGAATCCTAATTGGAGGGCGTCAAGTAGGTGGTTTTGTTCCAGGTACTCGGTGAGCTATTGGTTGATGACCTTCTCGAGTACCTTGGCCTGGTGATGAAGCAGGGTGATCAGTTGACAAATTTTTAGTTTGCTGGGGTTGGCGAAGAGTTTCTTTAGGAGGGTCTGCATGTTTCCAACTGCCCGAGAAGACTGATGTGGAGATTGCGTTATTGATGATGCTGGTGAGTTTTGTGCTGAGTGGGTCAATCCCGAGGTTGAAGAGACGGTGGGGGCAAGGGTTGTGGGTGCCCCTGCGTGGATGGATGGCATGATGGCCGTTGCGTTCTGAGTGGTGAGCGGAGAACAGGTGGTGATCATTTGGCTGGTGTGCGCTGGTTAGTTGAGACTGTTGAGGTTGAGAGCAGTGGGTTGAATTCCGAAGTTGTTGTAGATGGTGGCGATCTTGCTGTAGAATTCTTCCGAGAGGGTGCCGCAGAGTTCTTGGTAGGGGTAGTGGTGCTCTCCTTGGCTGCCTTGTTAGAGAGTTTTTGTGTGCTGCATAAATACTTTACACATTGCCTCTAAGTTAAGCCTGGCTACTTTGTGCCAAGCTACCAGAGGGTTATACACAGTTTAATTTTGTGACTTTTGTTCACCGATCCTACACGACGGTGCTTCGTTACTACGTGATCGACTCCTGTGAACTGTTTGACATTACGCTTCGTATGTACTCAGGGTTTGTTCACTGCTGGAACAATACAGCTTGGACTATTCTGAATTATTGTTGCTTTGGTTAACTTTTCATCGCCTACGCTTGTCTACCGGCAATATAACTCGATTCTTGCATATTGGGAATTTTCCACATTGCTACAACTGAACAATCGTGTTCTACTAAGTTCGACAGCTTGATTCGTTGCCCTGAAGAAGCCCATGTTTGGGCGAAACGCGTTGGCTGTGGATATAACAACACCATCACAATAAAGAAGAAAATTGAAAAACTACTTAGCTCTTTGTGTATTACGTTAATTCTGTAATATCACAGTATACCAGCTATTTCATTTTCGCGTTGCCTCTCATACTTTGGGTTTATCTGACGAGGATTGTAGTTGTCACCTGAGTGAGGCTACTATCCAACCCCCTCAATCAATAACCCAATTTCCTATATTGGTGGCAGCGGTGGAATCCAGTACTTGTGTTTGTGCAGTGCCACTGAGTGATGTTTTGCAAAACTAAAATCTCATAGAAATAATCTGACAGGAAGAGGGAGCTATCAGCATCCAGAAGCTCAAAGAAGCTCCAGAAAGGCCTAAGGGCCTGCAAAGAGGCCCGCCGGCTGCTTATTACAGCACAGAAACAGGATGAGGATGCAGAGGAGTAGGAAGTAATAGAGAGGAGGATGAAAACCCTCTGACCATAGTCTCTGGGGACAACTTGCCCACAGGAGTGAGGTCCCTCTCTAGAGTAGGAAGCACTGTATCATTCTACAGCCTTTTCCTCGGGGAGCTGGAGGACAGGAGGGATGTAATCGAGTTTCAGCTGCAGCTGGCCAAGTTGAAACTAGAGGCAGCCAAGATTGATGCTGCTGCAAACAGTGCCTTTGAGGAAAATAAACTATTATTGGCTCATATTGTGATTCTGAAGGAGCTGGAACTGAATGCCAAAAAACACTCACGATCCAGCAGCAATGGTGGTAGTGAAAATCCAGCGTCTAGTGGAGACAGAAGGCTCCACATCCCTAAAGATCTGGTGCTGAATTCTGTTGTGGGGGGTGATATAGACAAGTAGTTTAAGGCATACGAAGTCGCTCTCGAGATGCATAGGGTCCCTGAGGATGATTTGGGGAGCCAGTATCTGGAGGCATATACCCAATGAGGGGAAAGAGTCACTATTGGCCCTAGGGAAGGGTCACAAAATAAAGGAAGCTCTTGTCAGGAAGTATGGCCTTACCCCTGAGAATTATAGGTTGAAGTTTAGGCATAGCCAGAAGTTGTCCCACCATTCTTCGGTGGATTATGTTGATGACCTATGAAAGGCACTAGATGGTTGGGTAAAGGGCAGTGATGTGAGTGATTAAAATGAGCTGTACAATTTGAGTTCAAGAGAGAACATGTTGCGCCCTCGCGCCCACAACACCGTTCCCATTCCATTCTCACTGACTTCCTTGAGACAATAGGCCTAGTGGACGTCTGGCGGTCTCACTTCCCACACGCACTCCAATTCACGTATCATTCCGATACCCATAATAGCCTTTCTAGAATAGATCATGTCTTGTCCTCAGCTGATAATGTAGGAAGCTTTGTGGAAATAACACACTTACCGCGAGGAATATCAGATCACTCCCCCATATCAGCCAAAATTCACGCTGCGACTTTCACACACCGACGCATATTCCCGATTTACCCAGGCTACCTCAAAAATCCTAAAATTTGGAAAGGCTTGCTCACAGCCACGAAACACTATTTTGACGAAAATGTGTCGTTGGTCCCATCGCCCCTTACTCTCTGGGAGGCATACAAAGCCGTCCTACGGGGGCAAGCTATCTCCTTAATTGCAGACTACAAAAGGGAGAAGGCGCACACAGTCTCCACACTTGAACACAAGTTACAACACTCACGACAGCTCTGACATTACCACACATCTACTCCAGCTCAAAAAACAGGAATATAAGGAGTATTTGTGGGAAGATGCTAAAACCCGACTGACAGCCACACGCCACATCATATATGAAGTAGGAGATAAAGCCGGTCGGCTATTGGTGTGGCTAGACAAACGGGAACGCGCGACCCGCTGGATAGCAGAGCTCTGGACTGCGCCGGGAGTGGTAGTAATTGATCCCCAGGTTATAGTGAATAAACTAGCGTGCCACTACCCCGAGGTTTACTCCCCAGCAGTTTTGATAGACCAGGAAGAGGCAGATTTGTTCCTTTAAGACATTCATCTCCCTACGCTGGCGGAAAACAACTCCAAATTATTAGAGTCAGAGCTCACTATCGAGGAATGAACATTAGCAATAGGGAGCATGTAGTCAGGAAAGGCCCTGGGACCAAATGGGATTCCTATTGAACTATTTAAGAAAGGCGCCACTACTCTCACCCCCTACTTATTGGATATGTACAACGCCAGCTTGGACAGGGGTGAGCTGCCTAAAGATCAGGGAACTGCAACCATTGTGGCCATACACAAACCCGGGAAGCCAGCCCAGGACTGTACAGACCCATCTCCCTGATAAACGTAGAAGCCAAGATCTTGGCCAAAGTTTTAGCAAATAGACTTACACCCCACCTCACGACTCTGATTTACCCCGACCAGTCAGGATTCATGCCTGGCAGGAACACAGCCCTGAACTTGAGGAGCCTCCAGAGTGTACTAGGCCGTAAACACACGATACAGGAAGAAGCCGTGTATTGTCCCTCAACGCCCGTATGGCCTTCGATACGGTAGAGTGGCCGTTCCTATGTGCAGTCCTCACACGGTTTGGTTTCGGATCTGTATTCTGCTCGTGGGTAAAACTACTCTATACGAACCCTCTTGTGCATGTAGTGGCGAATGGGCACATCTCTAAGGAATTCTCATTAGGGCGAGGTACAAGACAGGGTGCCTGATGTCGCCGCTGTTTTTCACACTGGTTTTAGAGCCACTCGCGGCATGGATACGACAAGACCCGGCTACTCGCGGACTCCGCTGGACAGAGACTTGCGAAGATCACATATCCCTATATGCTGATGATATCCTCCTATATCTGGCTTCTCCCTACCGTTCCTTACATAATATCCTAAATATCTGCAAGGCCTATGTAAAGCGATCAGATTATACCAATAATTGGAGTAAATCCATACTGGATGTCTTACACGGCCCGCCTCCGAGATTGCCTACAAGCTGAGCGGTGGAAATAGCATTAGAACAGCTCCAAATACTTGGGGATCCATATCAAACCCGACTCGGAGGATTTCATGACACTAAATCTCCTAGAACCCCTAAAAAGATTGTGTAGAGACACCAAACACTGGCAGGCCCTGCCGCTGACACTTTTAGGACGGGCAGCACTCTTCAAAATGATGGCACTCCGCCGCTTTTTATACGCCCTACAGAACACCCCCTTTTTGGTCCCTGCAGCCTATTTCCAGGCCATCGAGTTAGAGGTGACCAAACTTTTATGGAATGTGAAACCGGCCTGAATAGCGATGTCCAAATTATTTTGCTCATGGTATGACAGGGGCATAGCATTACCCAACATACAAATGTACTACTGGGCATCCCAGATGACCGTAATAAACCAGTGGATACACGCACCGCACATCGATCCGGCCTATCATCTAGACAGACTCACACTAGGGGTAGAGGGACTCAACCGAGCATTATATAACACTAACCGACAGAGGGCCTTGATAGGGCCGACTAAACATACAGTTTATCTCTGGCACACGGTCCACAGAAAGCTCGGTAGTAATAAAGAGATCACACAAGCCACACCCCTTTGGGACAGGGCCATGTTGGGTACACTGCGAAATACTAAAGGATTCGCACGGTGGGATGACATAGGAATATCGCGTGTAGGCGATCTCTGGGCCAAGTGAAAGGTAATTCCATTTACACAACTCCAAGACCAATACGAAATGGCACCTACTGAACTGTTCCGCTATCACCAGATTCGGCTCGCACTAGAGGCAGCTATTCCACCTGACACTGTCCTGCGGGAGGCTTCCCCCTTGGAGGACAGACTATTGACTGAACACATGCATAAAAAAGCCCATCCCTCACATATCGTAAGCTTGTCAATAACACCCCGACCGCACACTTTCCCTAAAGGAGAGATGGCTGGAAGAGGTGGGTGACATGGATGAGGCAGACTAGCAGGAGGCACTAGCATCCCCGAGAGAGGTGACAATCTCGTCAAAACTACGCTTAGTTCAACTAAAAGTGCTACTACCGAATCTACTACACCAGGGTGACGTTATATAAAATGGGAAGGTCAGATAATCAGCTCTGCTTACGACAGTGTGGGGCAACAGGTACATTCTACCATACATTGTGGGACTGTCCCGAAATTGTAATTTACTGGGAGGCAGTGATGTCTACTATATCGAATGGGCCCCAGTTCCTCCGGAACCCAGGAGGTGTCTTCTGAATATCTGGGAAGCCACAGATCTTAATAATGCTGCACAAATATGGGCGACACTAGGTATAACCATAGCTAAAAGGAATATTGCAAAACAATAGGGAGCGTGTGCTACCCCCACGATAAGAGATTGGAGTAAAGATATGGATATGGCGATGGTGGCGAAAGAGCAGGATACATACACAGAGGATGTCCCAAGAAGTTGGAACGGGTGTCGGAAAGTGGAATGTCTTTAGAGGTAATATATGTGCATTACCGACCGGCGATCTATCAATGGACAACAGTGACTGAATCATGAACTGTATGTTGATTCCAACTTCATAAAACTCATGCCACAGGGTATAAGGCAGCATATACCGATGTAAAGTGCTACATTGTAATGTAAAGTGATTATTGGTCTCACTGTTTTGTAAATCTGATGACGTTCGTACCAATTCTCAATAAAAATATTTTTTTTTTAAAAGAGAGAACATGTTTAGTAGTTCTTTTCCAGAGCTGTGCCAACAACTAATAGATAGCAAGCTCACTGATCTCAGGGAACTTGCCAAGGAGACAGACCGCTGGCTCAGCACTAGGGTCCACAAAAAGGTTTCTGAGGGGTGGGGTGCAGGAAATCACCACATGGGTGGATAGGTTCCAGCAAAAGGGGAGGGCACAAAAATTAAAACAAGGAGTTCTCAAAATGCCCCCACAATAATTCTCAGGGGAAGGATTCCCAGTCCCAACCTGACCATAAGAAAAGTAATTTTTCTGAGAAGAAATTGACGTTTTCTACCTAAATGTGACAAGTGCTATAGGCACGTCAAGGGGTAACCCACTGTCCTAAGTAACCACATCCCCCACTGGTGGGCAGACACAGGGAATGAAGAGTACAGTGCTTGGAAAGGAAGCTGCTCATGCTAGTTGGGGGGAGGGGAGCAGAGTTTATTCTAGTGTTCCATTACGCATTTTCGGCAGTGGCAAAAGGATTAAGCAAAGATGCTCCCAATTGTTGGAAGATGCCCTGGGCCTCCTCCTGGTGCAACTTCCATTCATGATCCACTAAGCCTTGGCGGATATGTTCACCCGTCCGGGCATTAAAGATCCTGTCCGGTTGCTTACATCCAGAGAAATACCCAGAAGATCCAGCCAGTGACATAGGCTTAGAGCCGGATGGCACAGAACCCAAGAACCTAATCCCATCCTGCTAGATGCTGTACCACATGGCAGTGGTAGGAGAGCTTATCTCCATTTTATGATTGCCAAAATGCCTTCAACACAAAGTGGATCTTCCTTGACTCCAACAGACTGATGTGAAGTTGGGTTTCCGCAGGAGACAAGAGTCCTATGATCTACACCTTTCCCATATAGCCTCTCAAACCTAGCTGTTATGCATCCATCACCACTGCAGATTTTGTGCAGTCTAGTCCAAAACCTGGATGGAATGTGATAGGTTTCCTTGGTGCTGCACACACTAGAACTTCAAATCTCGCTTCAGAGCCCTCATGTGCCATCTGGCATGTTCTGGCAATCAGAATGCAGGAGGTCAACAGTCCCAGTAGCCTCAGGGTCATCCTCATTAAAATCCAGGACACAGGCTAAAACATCATGACCCTATGCTGAATGTCCTGGATTTTTCGCTTTGGGGGAAAGGCACAAAACTAACACTGTATCAGTATGGCTCCGATGAATGTGAGCATCTGTGAAGCAGACAAGAGTGACTTTGGCATGTTGACAGTAAACACTTACAATGTTAGAAGGTTCGCTATCATCTGAAGAGGGTCTATGACTGCCTGGGACAAAGCCAACTTTCAACAGATTGTTCTTAAAGTAGGGGAAGAATAGAACACTCAACCTTTGAAGGTGTGCTGCAACCACTACCATTACCTTTTTGTAACATCTGTGTGGCACTGGTGAGGCCAAATGGGAGCATCCCATGCTGAAAGTGCTCTTTCCCACTGTGAACTGCAGATACTGCCTGTGGGCTTGCAGAACAGGGATGCGGAAATGAGCATCCTGTAGGTCAAATGCTACCATCTAGTCTCTAGGATCTACAGAAGACATATGTTATGTTATGTTATAGGGTATTTCTTAAGCACACGGCTACTTCACAGAGTGTCCCGGCGCTAGCCTGACCCCAAAACAGAGAGCAAACCAGAATAACTGCCACACTATTTTTGAAAAAGCCAGGTCTTCAAACCTCTTCGAAAGTTGAGAGGGTCACGTTCTTGCCGCGGTATAAGAGGGAGGCTATTCCATAATCTAGCTGCGACCACCTGAAAAGAGCGGCCGCCCTTACGAGAAAGGAGGAAT
Source organism: Triturus cristatus (assembly GCF_964204655.1). Classification (NCBI taxonomy): domain Eukaryota; kingdom Metazoa; phylum Chordata; class Amphibia; order Caudata; family Salamandridae; genus Triturus; species Triturus cristatus. The sequence goes on along the minus strand of NC_140584.1, from coordinate 896,609,473 downwards.
TTGGGCACAATTGTTAATTGTTGGAAGGATGAGCGTAATGTTCTGGAAGGTTTATAGCGTTGGCTTTTATTTCTAAGGTATGGGGCTCCGAATTTATTCAGAGACTTAAAAGTTAAGACCAGGGATTTAAAACAGATCCTCTGTCTTACTGGTAGCCAATGCAAGGCGCTCAAATGAGAGGACATATGGTATCTTGGACCCACTGCCAGGACTGCCCTAGCCGCTGCATTTTGAACCACCTGCAAACGGTATAATAGGTAGTTCGGGAGGCCCAGATACAGCACATTTACGTAGTCCAGCCTGGACATGATCAGAGCCTGGACCACCGTTTTTCTGTGCGCAATCGGGAGGAGGGGGAGAAAATTTCTCATCATTTTTAGCAGTCCAAAACATATGCCTGCCGTGGATTGAACCTGGGTCTTCATGGTCATATCCGAATCAATCTTTATTCCTAAATTTTTCACCGTGAGGGCAGGCTTCTCCGGAGGCGAGCGATTTTTTGGCCACCATTTGCGCCATTCCTTTTCCGGGGTGTGTCCAAAAAAGATCATTTCTGATTTGTCCGAATTACAAAGTAACTGGTTTTGGTTAAACCAATTGAACACCTCGGTCAGACAGATGTTGATTATATTTCCATCTAACACCTCCTCCTTACCACATGTGAAAAGCAGTTGCGTATCGTCTGCGTAAGATATAATTTTTGCCCCATATTTTTCGGCCAGAGGACCCAGAGGGGCCATGTATATATTAAAAAGGGTGGGGCTCAACACCGAACCCTGCGGGACCCCTACATTTAAAGATTGAATGGGGCTAGAGAAAGGAGGGGCCCAGATTGCTTGCTGACGATTTTCTAGGAAGTAGGTGAACCATCTGAGGACCGTGCCCCCTATGCTACACTCCCTCAGTCTCTGGAGGAGCCAATCATGGGGCACAGTATCGAAGGCCGCTGATAAATCCAGTAATATCAGCACCGCCTTTCCTCCAGTGTCAAGGGAGTTTTTGATAGTTTCTACAATTTCTAGGAGGGCAGTTTCCGTGCTAATGTTCGCCCTGAATCCCGATTGACTCGGATGGAGTGTCTGATTTCCTTCAATAAAATCTGTCATAATTGTATTCACATACTTCTCCACCACCTTGGAGAAAAACGGTAGGAGAGATATGGGCCGATAGTTACTAACTACCAGTGGATCCGCTGATGGCTTTTTTAAGAGAGGGAGAATTTTCCCATGCTTCCATATTGCGGTAAGCCTACACTCGGACAGAGAAAGATTGAGTATTCTGTTAACAGCAGGGTTTATTGCTTCAGCAATTGTAGCCAATATTTTTGCTGGAACAGGATCAGATGGTGATCCGGATTTTAAGGCTGTCATGATCTTAAGGGAGGTCTCCTTGGGCATAGGTACGAACTCCATTAGAGTGTTCCTACTGGGAAGATTTATAAGAGAGGGACTAAGCACACTGCTAGTCGCATTCTGACCTGGACTCCCAAAAGAGTCTTGAATTTTTTGAAATTTATTGTAAAAGTATTATGCAACATCATTTGTCCAGGTGGCCGTAGGGGAAAAGGGGCTCTTTGAAGCTGGGCTAGCAGTAGCACCATGAATTGCCCTTTCGCAGGAAGGCTTTGAAAGGGCAAAGATCTAAATTAGGATGAAGGCCTCTGCCCATCTTCTGCATTAGGAGGTAGCAACAGTAACACCCAGCCCCTACTTCTGACACAAGAACCCTCTCCCAAGCCACTTTGGCCAAAAGGGCCTACTGCAAAACAGATATTCAGTCCTGTGTCAGGAGCCCTGATGGGGTAGAAAGAAATGGGAGTGCAATTTGTAGCACCCATCTGTCAGAATTAATGTCGTGCCACCCCTGAAGGAAATAGCGGATCCTACCTTCTACAGGGTAGCTGTGTACACATTAAATCGTTTTTAGGTCTCGCGACCTGCGTTGCACTGCGCAGCACTGCTCGCGCAGGCGAGAGTCCTTTTGTCCGGGGTTCAGAAATGGACCCTGGAATCGCACACGCCTGTGCGTGTGCGTTTCCTTTTCAGCTCCCCCATTGGCCTTTGCGAGCGTCTTATTCTAAAAGACTGCACGCAATTGGCCCGAGGCGCGCGCATAGCTCCTCCCATGGCCTATTGGTGTCTATTACGCGCACCAAGCACGTAATAGACACCAATAGGCTGTGGGAGGAGCTATGATCGTGCCCAGACACAGGTGTGACGCACGCGCCACTTGTTTTTCTTTGCAGCAGTGTGTTCTAGTTTAGCTCTGGTGCCAATTAGTTTTTCGTACTTTGCAACCCCCTATGAGAAGTCGATGCCCATATGCCAGCTGTAATCTCTGCAGCAGAGCCTCCTCGGCCATGGTGGAGAACGTGAGCACCGCTCGTGGAGCCCTGGTGAGAAGGGGGGGGGGTAAGCAGGTGGGAGAACCCATACCTAAGGAAGGGTGACTCGGATCCTAGCGGATGGGGCACAGAGCTTTGGGTATAGCAAACAGTTTGAAAGCAGGCAGGCTGGTGAACCTGCAGACGGGGCAGGAGCTCAGCGCCGTGCTTCAAGGAGGGAATGTTCGTTTAGAAGAGGAGATCTGAGTGTTCACCCGAGCACTCCTCCAGCTCCCAAAGAGACGGTACATCGGCGTATCCAAAGTTGGGTCGATGTGACAGGGAGAGAGCACGGGGTTCATCGGGGCAATGTGGCCGGTGACCAGTTTATGCTCCTGGCCCCAGACTGGAGAGGGTTTCAATTATCTCTGAGACTATGGATTTTAGACAGTGTTACTGTGAGGCGGTAAGAACCGTGAGGCAGGTGGTTGTGTAAATGTTAAAGCTTTGCTGGTTGTGAGATGTTTTGTGAAGCGATCACTGCAGCAAGGCGGGGTAATATCAGCAGGCGATAATGACGGGAGGGCAGATGTTGGGCGTGCCATCATGAGAGTAACTGATGTGTGGACAGAAGTCACCATATGGGATGTGTAGGCTACCCGGAAGTACATACTGCATGCGGTTTGACGATGATGCGAGGAGTAAATCTTTGGTTCTTGTGTATGTTGTTTAAATCAACTAAAGGAAGATGAGTCGTATAGTGGAAGATAGATCAGCAGGCTCATGTCGGGTGGGAGTTTAATTGGAGGAAAGAGCTGGATCTCACGAGACCGAAATCGCGGCTTGCTTATCTTTGCACATGCAGGTCCTCCTTGGAAAGTTGCCGCACCTGTGGCAGAACGTGCGCTGTACTAAAGCCTATAACGCTTGTACGCTATGACAAATGTATAGTTACGCCTCTGCACGTTTGCGTTTGTTACGAGCTGCCGATGACCATATATTATATCAATATGACATATACATAATGCTGCGTGGGTAGAATATGGTGTTGTGGTCTTTCCCTAAATCTGGTTACCATCCACTGAACTGTCAGCGTATTCGGATTTTTAGAAACGGGCTGCCCACTATAAATACGGATAACTGCTGTCAACGCACTTGTGACAGCACTGGTATCAACCAAATATAAGAAAACTCTACAATTGAATTTGTTCGTATTCCAATTTGCTTGAGGGCTATTCAACACACCCGCTGTTGGTATTTTATGTTCATTAGCACAGTGCTTCATACCCCCCGCGAGGTTCGGAAGCACACTCGTGGAAAGGTAGCGTGGTCAAACTGCTGCGTATTTTGTTGCTGCGCCTTGTTATTAGAAGCATGAGCTAAAAGTCCCACCATGTAAAACGCTGCTGCAGAAAATGCCAGGCGCAGCTAAAGGCGTCTCACCTGCCAGCTAGTGACATCTCAGCAGCTCAAAGATTCGCGCATATTTGATGTAATGGCTACTTTTTTTCTTTGTTTGCTACTGTAAAGAATAAGTAAAACACAAGCAGTTTAAAAAAAAATGGTGATTAATAAGTTTATTAAATTGTAATGAGGGTAGTCATAACAAAGTTTAATAATACCTTCGAGCTGCAAAGACGTGCCAGGCACAGTTTAAACCACAGGAGAGCAAACATGGGCAAAAGGCAAGAAAGGCCGGAGACGAGAGGTATTTATCATCCATGTTGTGGTGCAAGTGAAGACAGCGTTGCCAGGACACAACCTACAATATACCAGCTGTGAGTTTTTGTAATGGAAACTGTGAGTCATAAAGTCTATTTGCGGACAATGTATGTGTTGGCGACGGAGGGAAGTGCTGAGACAAGCCTGGCTCTGGCCGTGGCGCTGGGGCCGAGATCGGCCAGCTGTTTCCGGGGGGCCGAGGAATGCCTGTAGGTCCAAGTTGGGCTTTGGGCAACAATGTGGTTTCAAGTAACATGTAGAGTGAAGGGGCTATGAGAGTGATGGACACAAGCTGCATTGTGGTGACGCTCTGAACAGGGCCTTTTTCAGCTTCCCTAATGCTTTTGTTACCTTATGTTGTGGATCTTATGATGAAGCATAGCAAATACTCTCTTCGGGCATCTTGATGCTACAGAGCAAAATAACTTACACAACACACCGTGTCAGTCCTCATACAGCTTACGCATCTTAAACAGCTCAAAGTACCCTGGCCTTGGACAGTTCCCTGAATTTGCCCCATCCCTCGTGGCTCTTGGCTGTTCTGGCAACTTATTCTATAGGTAGCAGAGAGAGGAATCATACAGGTAGTATCTGTAGGTAAATACAAATGCCTTTTATTCTTTCTTTAAAATACATCTTTATTGAGTTTCATGACCGGTCCAGGCAGCAGTATTCAGTTGCAACTTTGAACATGGCATACCATAATTTCAACAGTGCCCCTCCTCCTCCCCAAGCTCCACCGTGACACAATAGCACACATGTGACACAGAAAAACAGTATTCTTCAGCAGAGGTCTTTTCTGTCCCAGTCATCGAATTGAGAGGTGTTGTGGTTGGACTCGTGCCCTCCACTTTCCCAAAGAACACACCCATTCTCTACAGTATATATCGTGTTGGGAACCCAGTTACTCTGGTGACTCCTCTTACTCGGTATCCACCTCCCATGAAATGATTCAATCGGTGCGGCCGTGACCCTCAACACTAGCGGGGCGTGGGAGGGGGGTGCGACACACCCAGTCGGGGGCAAAGAGATACATTTTTAAAATGTATTACCCGCCTTTTGCTCCGCGTTTTCTTCTTTTTATATTTATTTATCGCAATTACGCTGGCTGTGAGCGCACTCTGACATCTCTAACAGATAGATAACGTTTTTTCCCTTCCGCTTTGGGGAAGTGGTGGCAGCTGTAAAATGATCACGTGTCTCCCTTGTCGGTTCTCACGATAGCACCTATCGTTCACTTCAGTCTGTTTACCAGGAAAGGCGCAGTTATGGAGTGCCAGGCTGGAGAGAGGCCAGGATGTGTGATAACACACACTGTTCAAAGTCCGCTTTCTGTGTTTTTCTGACACACAGATTACTTCACATAATGCTGACTGACATCTCGGTTCCCTTAACTTACACCTGCTCTCACACCAAGCTACGCTGGACAAAAAAGCCAGACTGTTGGTGTGCACTGTAGCTCGTCGTTTCTTTTATTACAAGCACAATTTCCCTTTTTTTCTGATGGACACTGCTTCTGTATCCCAAGGGCCGTGTACATCCCGATGTGCTGCAAAAAGAAGTTTGCATCCAAAACGGAATCCCGGCTGTGGTGCAAATTGTGCACTAAGGGTTTCTACTTGTCGAGTTTGGAATTGACTGTTTCTCGCAGCCTCGCAGACGGAAACATGAATGTATGTGTGTGTGTTTGGTGTGTGCGTGCCTGGGCGTGTGTGCGGATCTGTGTATGTGTGCATGCCTATGTGTGTTTGCCTGTGTATGTGAATGCATCTGTGTGTGCGCATCTGTGTATGTGTGCGTACCTATGTGTGTGTGCCTGTGCATGTGTGCCCATCTGTGTGTGCCTCAGTGTGTGTGTGCCTGGGCGTGTGTGCGCATCTGTGTGTGTTTGCCTGTGTATGTGAAAGCATCTGTGTCTGGGGATGTGTGCGTGCCTATGTGTGTGCTGGTACATGTGTGCGCATCTGTGTGTGTGTGCGCGTGCGTACCTGGGCCTGTGTGTGCATGCCTGGGTGTGTGTGCGCATCTGTGTGTGTGTGCCTGCCTGGGCGTGTGTGTGCATCTGTGTTTGTGTGCATGCCTGTGTGTGTGTATGCCTGTGTATGTTTGCCTGTGTATGTGAAAGCATCTGTGTGTGTGTTTGCCTGTGTATGTTGAAGCATGTGTGTGTGCATGCCTCTGTTTATGTGTCTGTGTGCGTGCATGTCCAGGGCAATGCAATCCTTCACTTCTGTTAAGATTAACATAACAAGCATTTGCAATGCAATAGGTCTCGCATTATTAAAGTTTGAACTATTGGTGTTGCAATATTTGGCAATGCCAATAGCTTAAACTTTAATAATGCGAGACCTATGGCATTGCAAATGCTTGTTGAACTTGTGGTTGCTGGAGGGGAAGTGTATTGTCTCTCATGTCTTAGGTGTTGCCTCTAGGAGCCTCCCTTTGAATCACTGTAGGGCCGAATCTACTTTCTCATCACAGATGCGAGGCCACCAAATAGATATCCATCAGGGATGCCTGTAGATCCTCTGAGAAAAAGCCTGTAAACCTCATCTAAGAGTAGTGTGGAAGCGTCACACTTATGCCAATTGCCCAACCCAAGCAATCAGTCACATTCAGGCAAGACCAGATAAAAATAATTGCTGTGTCCTAGGCATCTTTAAGAGTTTGGGCTATATATGCCTGTAGGTGTCATCTAGGATCACCGGTAAGATCTGACCGGCCATGGGGCAGATGTACGACCGTTTTTTGTGGTCGCAAACAGGAATTTGGCCTATTTTAGACCACAAAATTGAGTCTGACCCAGGCACAACCCATATTTTGTGAGTCGGTAACCTATTACCGACTCGCAAAATGTGGTTTGGGACTCGCTATTAGGAAGGGGCATGCAATGTATGATTGTTTTGCGACCACATTTGCGCCGCAAACAACTTGCAGTTTCCACCTACTTCAAGTAGGTGGTGGACCACTCGCAAACGGTAAGGTATCCCCAGGGGACCCCTTCTCCTTTGTGAGTGTGTGCTAAAATATTTTTTAAGAGCAGGCAGTGATCCCAGAGACCACTGCCTGCCCTTAATCAAGCATTGGCATAGCCAATGGGTCTTGCCTTTGGGACCATATAAGTGTTTAGTTATCCAGCACAATATCCATGGTGCAACAAAATCAAGTGTTGCATGGTTAAACACTTATAAGGTCCCAAAGGCGAGACCTATTGGCTATGCCAATGCTTGTTTATTATGCACAGGCAGAACACGGGCACCGCCCAGTCATATTCTGATGCTGCCAGAAACGTTACAGCCCCCGTCACGATTTGGAAACGTGTTTTCCAAGCCCTGAGGGTAACTGTGTCCAACAGGCCGCTCTGCTGCTCGACACCCATCCATGGAGTGTAACAGCTGTGGGGCCTGCCGGAGGCACTTGGAGCAGCGTGCTGGGCTTCCGACAGCTGTTCCTACTGCCGTGGGTGGTGAACAACGCCTCGGATGCCAGCCGCACCACGGGAGAGGTGCCTAGACACCAGTCAATGAAAGAAGCGGCCGCCGCCAAGGCGCTGCGCTTCTCTAGGGAATCTCTCCGCGCGGTGACAGCGCCGTGACGCCGCACCACTGGCAGCTGCGCGCTACACACATGCCAGATATCAACGGAACTTACAGAATCTGCCTCCTGTCAGAGAAGGCGTGGTATCATTTGCAACCGCCGACCTCATATCCGTGGTGATAGTTTACCGACGGTCGGCTTAAGACGTGCGTCATGACGCTTAACGACAGGACGACTACATGTGCCTTCAGTGGTATACCACACACGATTTACTGAGGGGAGAAAATACATTTTTTAACAACATACATTTTTATAGTGAGCTGTTTCTCTGCATTATCAAAATATTCACAGGGCGTGCTCTCCAATAAACTGACCCCGCAAGTGGAAAATGCCTGCTGGTTTTAGGAAAGCAGGCTGTAGTGGTCTAGTTGTTGGCCGCCCCGATTGAGTAGAGACCCCAACCCGAAACCTCACATCTACTTTGTATCACCTTCTGGCCAGGCGTGGCCAGAAGGCTTTAAATAAAGGGACTGGAGTCGCTCGGGACTTCCGGTCCAGACCAGTGATTCGAGTGTCTGTGTCAATCATTACGATGGCCCTATTTACCCATTAACCTATGTGCATGTGAACCCCCCCCCGGTCCAGGGCCCAACACTGGCGACGAGGGTGTAGGCTTTCGAAACCCCTCACCTCTGCTGCGTGAGGTCCGCACTGTCGGCGGATAGGCGTGCGAGGTGTCGCCCGCGGGCGGTTCGAGGTGAGCTCCGGTATCGCTCCCTGCACCGCGGCAACGAATCCGTCAACGACGCTCCAGCTCGCGCTTCTCCTGGGCCCCGCGCGGTGTCTGGACGCATATCGAGGCCTGCGCTCCTCGTGGAGGTGCGCGCATGCGCAGCAGTGAGCTTCGCCTGCCTGGAGCGGAAGGCGCGCCCAAGGCAGCGGCAGCACACGAGAAACCCCAGCGGTGCTTGTCAATCAGTCAAGTACTGGCAAAGCACACGCCCACGAGCTACAAAGACACCAACAGGGAACAAGCATTGGCAAAAGAAAGTAAATAGAGAGAAAAGAGGGTCACCGGACTGCCTTCAAGCACTGGAAAAGGGAAACACTGCCATGCCTACACACACTGGCAAAAGGGCCACAGGAATGCACACCACAGTCCACAGGGGAGGACACCAATGAGCACTACGCACGAGCAACACCCAGCATATCAAAGAAACAAGAGGTGGCAGAGTGAGGTGCTGCAGGAAGACTAGAGTATTGTGGAAAAGAAAAAAAAAGGGGACAGCAAAGGGGATACGTCACAACAAAGTCACAGGCAGTAGTAGGCACAGTCAAGCCAGAAAAGGGTGCCACGAAGCACAACCATGACAGACCAAGCAGGGGCAGCAGCGGCCCCACTGCAAGCAGCAGCGGCAGCTCCAGCAATGCCGGTGCATTCCCAGGTGAGCACGCTACCACCGTTCAGCAAACTAATTGATCCCGCCACTGCATCACCAAGGTGGAACGTGTGGGTTGGCCGGCTGGACAATTACTTCACCGCCACCAGAGAAACAGATGGCGCCGTCAAGAGGTCGTTGCTGCTACACTTCGCAGGGGAGCTTTTCAAGCACCTACCGAACACGGGGGCCCCCACAGATTACGACGCAGTAGTGAGGGCACTCAATGCCCATTTTGACCCGCAACTAAACCCCGATTATGAACGTTTTAAATTGCGCCAGGCCCGTCAAAGAGAAGGGGAGTCAATGGATACGTTCCACACACGCTTGAGAGAGTTAGCCAGCACGTGCACGGAGGATGATCCAGTCAAGGAAGTGCACACGCAGCTCATCCAAGGGTGCCGAAACAAAACGCTGAGGACGCTCATCCTCCGACAACCCAGAATCTCGTTGGAAGACATGCTCGTCCTTGCATGGCCACATGACCTGTCCGAGGTCCTGTCCACTGCGATGGAAGCGGTGCTCATGCCCACAGCGAGTTCAGCAGTGGCCATCAAGACGGAAAGGGTGGATGCAGCATACACCCCAGGGTGCGGCAGCAGAGGGCGGTGGCCCACAAGGATATTGCAGTGCAGTGCGGATATTGCGGCAAAGAAGAGCACGCCCCAAACGAGTGCCCGGCCCGAGGGAAGACTTGCTTGAAGTGCGGGATTCCAAACCATTTCTCCAGTGTATACCGAGGGGGCATTCAGAGCAGAGGGAGTGCCGGACGACGACCACCGACGAAAGCAGTGAGACACCTCTCGATTGAAGAACCTGACATGGCACGAACGCTGAAGGTGTCCCCGCAGCACAGAGGATACCTCGAAGACCCGTCCACTGATGAGGAAGAGGAGTGCCTCCTCATATCATTCGTAAGTGACCTAAAACGGAGGCGACGTCCTCAACCAACGTGTGCAATCGAGATCGCAGGGTCCCCCGTCACTGCCCTAATTGACACCGGAGCCTCGGTCAATGTGATGGAAAGCCAACATTATAAGAGACTAAACCCAAGACTCCAGCTCACGCCGTCCAAGGTAAAAATCCTGACGTATGGAAGTCAGACACCCCTGCCGCTAAAAGGGAAAATGACGGTGCAAGTGAAGTCAGAAAGTCATGAAGTAACAACTACGTTCCACGTGGTTGACAGAGAGGCAGACATCCTCGTGGGGAGTCACACCGCGGAAGACCTAAGCCTGGTGATGTTCGCAAATGCGGTAAGAGTACTTCAGACAGAAGACATCCTGGAACTGTTTCCACAGTTGTTCAAAGGGCTATGGAGCATGAAACAACCTCCGGTGCGACTGCACATTGATACGTCGGTGAAACCCGTGGCCTTAAGGCACAGACGCATCCCATTCCATCTACGGCCATTGGTGGAGCAAGAGTTAATCAAACTTGAACAACAAGGGGTGATACAGAAAGTTACTGGACCCACCCCCTGGGTGTCACCCATGGTAATCGCTGAGAAGCCGAAACAGCCCGGACAAATTAGGCTCTGTATAGACATTTGCATGCCTAACCAGGCAATACGACGGGAGAGGCATTTGACACCAACCGTAGACGACATCCTTGCGGATCTCAATGGGTCCCGGTGGTTTTCTAAATTAGACCTCAACGCAGGATACCACCTATTGAGGTTGGCCGAGGAAAGCAGGTACATAACTACCTTCTCGACACACCTGGACCTCAGATGGTACAAGAGACTAAATTTCGGAATATCCTTGGCTGCCGAAATATTCCAAAACGCAGTCCGGGAAGTCTTGTCAGGGCTTCAAGGGGTATTAGTGATGACATCTTAATTCATTCAGCAACTTTGGAAGACCATCACCGGCGGCTCAGAGCCACGCTCCATCGCCTTGCGGAACACGGAGTGACTCTACACAAAGAGAAGTGCCAGTTCTTCAAAAAGACTATCGAATTCTTTGGGTATGTTTTCAGCCAAGAGGGTGTTAAAGTAGACCCCCGGAAGTCGCAAGCAATTCAGCTAGCTCCAGCCCCCACAACAGCGTCCGAAGTTCGAAGCTTTCTAGGTATGGCAACATACTGTGGGAGATTCATACCCAACCTTGCAACAGTCGCAGAACCATTGCGAAACCTAAACAAGAAAGACAGCGTGTGGAAGTGGGGCCCGGAAGAACAGGAAGCCTTCAGCAAGGTAAAATCCACATTACTAGAAAAAACGACTATGGCATATTTCGACACAAAGCGACCAACTGAACTAATCGTGGACGCCAACCCCGTAGGCCTTGGAGCGCTGCTGTCCCAAGAAACAAATCCAGGAACATGGGTCCCCCTAGCGGTCGCCAGTAAATCCCTGACGGCAACGGAGACAAGATACTCCCAAATTGAACGAGAGGCACTGGCCATCAAGTGGGCCTGCAACCATTTTCACCTATATCTGAGCGGACATCCGTTCCGCGTGGTAACGGACCGCGAGCCCCTTGTCCCGCTATTCAGAGGAACGGCACCCCATCCACCACTGCGGATCGAACGGTGGGCGATCCCAATCCAGCATTACCAATTTGATCTGGTATACAGGCCTGGGGCCAAAAATCCAGTGGATTTCTTGTCACGCCACCCAGCCGCTACCGAAGAAGAAACTCACGGCCAAGAGCAACTGACGGTGGAGTTTGTCTGCATGATCACCCAGTGGGCATGCCCAAAGGCCCTAACTCTATCAGAGATTGAATCACATACCTAGTCCGACAAGGTTCTGAAGAAGGTGCTGGAAGCGATACAAAAAGGTTCGTGGGCTGGGTTTCTCCAGGACGTCAGTGGATGGACCGAAATGGACCGAGCTCGCCTCGGGGAGGTGTGGCGAGTCCATGAGGAGCTGAGCGCTGCGGCTAGCGGGGTGGTGATAAGAGGCTCACGCATTGTCATGCCCCTAACCCTCCAGGACCAAGTGACTGTCCTAGCCCATGAGGGTCATCAAGGCACCAGACGGATGAAAGCCAGGTTGAGGGAGAAGATCTGGTTCCCAAATCTGGAAGAAGCCGTAGAAGATTTTGTACGCAGGTGCCGGGTTTGTCAGCTGACAGGGTGCTTGGAAGCTCCAGTGATCATAGAAGAGCCGGCTCCGTCACTCTGGTCATGGATCAGTCTCGACTTCGGGAGTTTCCCCGATGGGCGAGTGACAGCCGTTCTGATAGACGGGTACACGAAATATCCAGTGGTGGAAGTACTACCGTCAACCGTGTTCGAACACCTACTACCAATGCTGGACAAGACGTTTGCACTCTTCGGACTACCGCATGTGGTCAAAACAGACAATGGACCCCCATTCCAAGAGCACAAGTTCAGGGCTTCACTGGCGCGCCTAGGCGTCAAACATCACCGCATCACGCCGCAGTGGCCACAAGCAAACGGAGAGGCCGAAAGGTTCATGCGGACACTGAACAAAGTGTTACGGATATCTGTGGCTGAACAGTCCGACCCGGAAGTCGCGCTTCAAAGATTACTGCGGGAATATCGGAGCACTCCACACTGCACCACTCAAAGGTCTCCGTGGTCACTGATGCTAGCTGGGCAACGGCGGGACAACATCCCCGTAGCAGATAACTGGGAGCCTGAACCCTATGATCCCGCGGGCACACAGGCAAGGAGACTAGCCAACAATGAAAGAGCGAGCAGGAGGAGACGATCAAAGGTTCGGCCGATGCCACCAGGCTGCGTCGTTCTTGTGAGAAATCGTCGTAGCGGAGGGAAATTCCGCACACCTTATGAACCAGGACTGTGGCTAGTCAAGGGCGTGAAGGGCACGGCAGTAACAGCTGAAAGAGATGGGGAAGTCATCACTCGAAACATTTCGTGGTTCAAGAGGGTGCCTGACTCAAGAGTAGAGAGACCAATGGTCGAGGAAGTCCCCTGCAGGGACAATGGTCAGCTAGGCGGAAGCCATAGCGCGACAAGCAGCCCGAGCATGAGCGTAGCGGGTCAGGAGAGTCCCAGGGATCTTAGACCAGAGGAAAGGTCACCCGTAGAAGAACCAGCAAACCCAAGAGATGACAACCAACGACATCGGTATAATCTGAGACCCCATCCGAAGCCCAATCAAAGGCTCACTGACTATGTGTGTTAATTTCATTTTGTTTATTCAGACTGATTTGGGATGGGATGTAGCGGTCTAGTTGTTGGCCGCCCCGATTGAGTAGAGACCCCAACCCGGAGCCTCACATCTACTTTGTATCACCTCCTGGCCAGACGTGGCCAGAAGGCTTCAAATAAAGGGACCGGAGTCGCTCGGGACTTCCGGTCCAGACCAGTGATTCGAGTGTCTGTGTCAATCATTACGACGTCCCTATTTACCCATTAACCTATGTGCACGTGAACCCCCCCTCTGGTCCAGGGCCCAACACAGGCCACAGTCACACCCAGAGTTGGGACATACAGAACAGATGAAGCGACCGATATATAATCTAGCCCCAAGAATAAATGTCGGGGACGGATAGGCACTGGACGACTTGAGTCTGAAAAGGAGAGCACAGCATCACAGGTAGGAAGGCTCGGTGAGTTATGTCGCTGCTGTTGAGAAGAGCACAGCGTCTGCAGGTCCACTTCCTTGTTTCATCAATTATGTGGCAGATGAAATGAGTACCACTGAACAAATTATGATAGAGTCACTGGAAGACTGGTGTCTGAAAAGGTGATCACAGCGTCACAGAATGGTAGGATAGCTCGATAGGATAAGTCCCTGGGGTGAATATGCGCACAGCGCCTGCAGGTTCATTCTTTGTTTCATCCATATGTGGTAGACGATTTGATTACCACTGAATAGAAGAGTTATGTGAATAACCCTCTTATGTAGAGTGCATTGAATCAGCGCACCAGTGACAGTACTTGCTGTCTAATCACACATTAAGATCACTGTGGAAATGAACCTTTTAAAATGAGAATTCCAATAAATTGGTAAAAAGGGTCCTAATGGAGAGAAGAACTTCAAACCCAAAGGCTAGATATGGTGCAATGCTGATGGCATCTGATGGCGTCCCTGGTTGCCAGAAAACACACAAGACTCCTTTCATGCCACTTTAGTAAGGAGTGAATTCTAGTTTGTGTTTTTAGCAAAACCTCGCTTTTCCTACGAATTTCCAGCAAAACATCAAGATTAAGTTAAAACAAGCGCCCGTGCCTCGTGCTGAAAGTAAACAAACAAAAAAACAGGTTTTACGAGGAGAGGAGGAGGCAGCAGGGGGACGGGAGAGAGGAGGGGGCCTGCAATTTGCGACCCCATTGGAAATCGCAAACAGTGTCTGAGAAACTGTTGTACATTCACTTTTGCGAGTCGCAAATTGCGAGTTGCAATTCGACACAATTTGCGACTCACAAAAGTGAATGGTCGTACATCTGACCCATGTCCCATAGTGCATGGATGAAGCGATCAAGGAGATAGCATTTGCTGAATGTAGGACGAAGAGAGCAGAAGACAACGTACATTTGTCAAACTCCCCCATATGTTTGGATTTGTGGTCAGGGGGAGTCGTATGGCAGGAATTAGAGTTGACTTTACAGGTGGGTGGCTGAAACACCAAGCTCCCTGCTGTTGAATGCAACATGAGAAATTCAGGGTCACCTGGAGCTGGTATGTGGCAACGAGCAACCTGTCTGTTGACTGGAGCGCTAGAACATAGGATTGCCCAAGTGCCCAAGAAAATATCTGTAAGGGCCTTATTAAAGGCCAAGAGTGGTTCGTTAGGCATCGGGCCGGACTGAGGCACCTCCGTAAGAATGCTAGTACCTTCCGTAGTCAGAACCTGCAGGTTAACGACCTCTGCAGCCCTTCTGATCACTACTGCCAAAGATTCACTCTCCTCCATGGCGGGACGAGAGGGACAGAATAATCCAGTAACTGGTGAACCGTCCAGACTAGTGGCATCCAGTAGGTCTTTGTACTGTCCTCATCATATTGTGGACAAATTCATCCCTATGGTCTATGAAATTCTGGCTTGTGTCTGAATCGGAGCCAAAAGTTTGATGTAATGTTTGTACAGTAAAGGCAATGTGTCAGGGTGGGAAACTTTGTCAAAAGGGTGTGCCCAATGTACTTGGAGCATGGCCTCCGCCAATGTCAGGAAAGATCTAGCTCAGAGTCAGAAACCACTTTAAGTTGTGGATCTGGTGTCGGTGCTAGTGTTAATGTCCAAGGAACTGGTACAGTGTGTGGCTTCGGGACTAATGTTGGGCCGAAGCTAATACAGAACTTGAGGCAAATTTGAGAGGACCTGATGACGACAATGAGGATGAACCTGCTTATGGGAGTCCGACAGGGGACCTCTGCGGATCCTTGGAACACAGCGATGTGGGAGCATGCTTAAAATGCACTGCATAACCTCCATAAACGCAGGCAGACTGGGAAAGTTTGGGTGCATCGAGACCAGACTCGGAATCAGCTCCTCAGAAGTGCAGGAGCTAGACAAGATGTCATATTAATGCCCTCGCACCTTCTCTGAAGACAGAGATATGGGAGAGGGGTCAGTTCTCGCTTGGACTATATGTTAGTTCTCTTTGATTTACACGAAGACTTCAGCAATGACAAAGATCTGCCAAGGGAACTGGACCTTCCTCTCAGCTTCAAGCAGTCAGAGCACTGTGCCTTGCTTTGTTTTGCAATGTAGAGCTTCACTTTGGAATCCCATAAAGCCTTTGGGATAATTGCAGCGGAGCCTTCTCAGGTTCTGCAGTTATGTTTCTGACCCCAAGCACCAGAGGCATACCTGGTGTAGGGATCTGTCACAGGCACTTGATCTGCAACAGTCCCTACAATGTGTAAACCCGGTTGTTAGAGATGGGGACATTTCCCTTGCACACTTTGCAAAACATTTGAGTATAAATAGAAAAGCATTAGAGTGCCGGATCCATGTCTGCAGGCACAAAAAGAAGGGACTTGGCAGCGTGCATGGGTGGAACTTATATACATCTCCAATTGTCATTTTCAGACCATTACTAACTAGGTGCAGAGCTGCACCTACACCTTCTGGTGCGTAGGACTACTCCTTTACAGTTTATCTGGATCCAGTATGACATCTGGGGAATATTCACAAGGTGAGGAATCTGCCAGTAGAAGTATCAATCAAAACTGGTATTTCAGTAGGCCAGACAGGGCACGGATTGCACCTCGTCTCAAGTTGCAAAAGTGTCCTTCAGTCGATAAGGTAACCCAAAGCCTGACAAAAGGCTAGAATCGGGGTGAACAGAGCTCAGCTGGGGGTTGGGGAGATTTGCAGGGTATGGAATGTGTGTAATTTGTTTCTTGCAATTTCCAGAATTAAAGCAAATTAGATGGTACACATACCCACGCCTTCAAAGAGAATTGCCTTTGGTAATGAACCTAGGAATATATACATACTCCATACGTCACAGACTTTTGAAGCCACATGGTAGAGGACCAAAAAAATTCAAATCCTCCCATCAAAAACTACAATTAAAAAACTAATTGTGGAGTTTAGGTTAAATCTGTACAAAAACAAGCATTTAAATAGTTTTTGTTCATGAACACTCACCTTCTGACAAAGGAGAAAAATCAAAATGATCATAGAAATTGTCCATACTTTTGGTACTTGGCTCATTTTTCTGTGGATTTGAAGTTAGCGGCTGCCTATTTCTCTTTTTCTGGTTGAACAGTGGCACAGGTAAATAACCTAAAAAAATTACAGAACAAGATCATCAGCATGATAAGACTGAAAGTAGATGTTTTAGTGTATCATAATAATTTGTGCCACTTTGTGGATCCTAGCACCATCAACCTACTTTTCTTAAATTTGAAGAAATCCGGTAACGCCTTGCTCAAGCACGGTACTATAATGCTGGTGCCACTTCCTGGCTGTGGTTAGAAGCAATGTGATTGAGGTAGTCTCACACTAAATAATTCAATATACTATAGGCTTCCTGTGCCATTTCTGAGACAAGGATGAACTAATGATGCCGAAAAGCTATCAAAATATCATAAAATGTAAATGTTCCTAACCACTTCAAGTAACAGTTATAATTCTGCTAACTAAACAGAGAAGAAGCTTATGCTGTCTCAGGGTTACGATTTTACTTGATTAAACATCAAATCAGAAATCCTAGGAAAACCAGTTCCAAGAACTAAAACCATGTTACACTAAAAAGACACTGGAGCCCACTCACAAACTGCATTATGTCGTACATTTAAAGTGCTACTAAAGTACTACAATATGCTATTAACAAATCTACGAGTGTAAATTTCCACCACTCTCATCTTTTCTTTGAAAAGATCCTCATTTATGTAAACTTACTACTAAGTACTAAATGTGGGAGGGACTGGGGAGTGGTTGGAGAAAGGGGCATACTCACCACTAAATGGGAGAGGTTTTTGGGAGGAGATTAAGGAGACACATTCACCCACCCACAAAAGAGTAAGGGGCACATGTATCAAACCTCTCAATTGCGATTACCAAATAGCGATTTTTAAGGAATCGCTATTGGGTAATCGCAAATGCTTGTAGGAATTGCAAAATAAATTGCGATTCCTTAATATTAGCTAGTAGCGATTTGGAACTTGCGAATCTGAGAATCGCTATTAGCTAATGTGACTTCATGCGCACTTATGAGGGTGTCACCACTCATCCCCCCTGTGCAGCCCAGCCCCGCCGCTTAAAACTGCCCCAGCACAGAAAAATAAAACAATAATAGCATTATGTTATTATCATTTTATTTTTCCTTTTTTGCCGTGCGGGAAGGCAGTGGGGCAACCCTTAGTGGAGGAGCCACCCCTGCCAGAACGTAGTGTTTGCAATGTCCAGCTTAGTATTACAATGGACCGTACTTGTGACTGGCTATGTTGGAAAATAGACACACCCTGGCTGAAGAGGGGTGAAACCCCGAAACCGGTCCTAGGATGCTTGTTTCCAGTTCAGGGAGGACCTGGCCTGGCAGTTCGGCGCTGGACTGTTCCCATGGGGCATAGGGTCAAGACTGATTTGCACATGGCTGGGTCCAAACTGGAATGGCATGGTGAGCAAAAAAACGATGCATTTAGGTCCAGATCTCTGTACTGGGGTGAATGTATGACATTGTTCTGCATTCTTTCCATCAACAGTTCTTTTTGCATGTTGGAAAATAGACACATCTTGCTATATTATGTCAATAGCAGAAGATGCTATATTGCTCAGCGAATACATTATGGATGATAATGTGGTCATTCCATTGTCAATCACTGCCAAAGCCTTTTCTAAGTTAACCCTGTCGATCTCGCTGTCTTCCAACAGCTTCCTGTTGAAAAAAATATTTACACAGCTCGTTCTATATTTCATACAAGAAGCGCTTTTAACTTGGGTTCCGGGGACCTAATAGAAAATCCCTGAGATTCATATCATCAGAAAGAAGGGACAAGTGTTGTTTCACCTGAGACTGTGTTGAGGGTTTTAGCTAATGAAGGCTTAACTTCACAACACTGTAAGATGTCACCACCCGAGTGTGCATATCACTGATCAGGCCTATTTGTTCTAAACGTTCGGTATCACCCAGGAATTGGGGTCTAATGAATTGAAAGGACCATTAGGTATTATGGTATCTAGCATATCCTCACTGAAGTGTGTTAAATGCTGCCAGTTCTGAAAGCGTTAGAATGTGGGAATACAAGGTGTGTTCAAATCCTTCATCTTGGCTATTCCAAGAAAGGAAGTTTTGTGCACTGTTTTATTCAGGAAAAATCATTTGATGCGGCATGACGCATGCTCTGAATATGGGCTAAGTTCCCTGAACCTGACATTCTTTGGTCCCCCAGACAGATTTTGTGTCTATGGTGTCCTTCCAGTTGGGAAATAAATGAAGCATAATATATCAGCTTGGTGTTTGTTAGTATATTTTTCTTTGCAGGTGTAGGTGCAAGACAATAATAATAAGAGGCTGGGTCTGATGTGTCAAAACCAGAAAAATAAGCAAACTTTTGTGAAAATGTCTTTGAACTACCTTTTGGCGGTGTTGGGCAGTGTTCCCATTGAGTGCAATTGTAAACAGGATGTGGGATAATAGCTTGGTGTAAGAAATGGTGACCATGATGTTAACAACAAAACATCTCGCCAAAATTAGATGTACTATCATACAATTCATCATTTGAAAATGCAGCTGATTGCTCTAGATTTGCAAGCAAATTATGCACAGATTCAATGTCCCAATCAGCAGAGAAAGTATGTCAGGAACCCCTCAGAAGACTCCCGTGATTGTCACCAGAAATGCGCTGCAGTTCCTATCAAATTACCTGCCATCCGATAGCCATGTTGGTGGAGACTGAGTCCAGGTTGGAGAGCCTCTCTTCGCCTGTTAATAAAGGAATTAAAACGCTCCGCCATTTTGGGACAAAATTGGACTGCATCCACTTCCTGTAGTGGTGCGCGGTCTAGTTGCTCTCCCCAGAAACGCTGGTGAACCGCTAATGCGCCTGCGCAACTATCGCGCGGCGCACTTCAACTGAAGCATTTCCCCTGACAGATGCTTTTCAGTCGTCGCGCTTCGTGTCAGAATTAGATTTCCTCAGAAAGAAGAGTTGCTGCAGTCTATTTTGAACTTGAGGGAAGTAAGCAGGTTTGCTCGTTTTTGGGGTTAGAGAAAGTGTCTTTTAAGCTGCAAACCTTTCCTCAACAGAAGTTTGTATCCGGCAGAACAGGAGGAAGCTGCGCAACTCAGACGCCTCAGATTTTCGGTGAGAAGTTGAAGGAGTTGGCTGTCCTGGGAGTAACTTCTGTCAAGAGAAGAACTCCACAATTCAAGTAAGCGTATACAGTTTGGTTTGATTTTCACTCGCAGCGCTAGAGGATTTTCCATAGTATTGCGAGGGGAATAATAAACCTGAATTTGAAACTTCACAAAAGGAAGTTATTTGCTTATTAGCTTTTGGAGACTGAGAAACAGAATTTAGCGCAACGTTTTGAAGGAGAACTTATTTTATGAAAAATATCAGAGAATTGAACTGTGTTACTGCAAATGCACTCTGGAGCTCTAATAGTGCAGTATAACAGAAACAAGAGCAAGGACTCACAGGAAGTTTTATTTTTCTTAAACCCACGAAGAACTTTTTGTTTGAAAATTCGTTAAGTACCTTTTATGAGCAAGACTGTAATCTGACCGGTTCTTCTGGTCAATCAGATTTGCATATCACCTTCAGACTAAAACAGCATAGAGAGAAGCTAGTCTCTATAAGACACAGGTAAATGATAATTATGAGAGAGAGGGAGAGTAATTCTAGAGAGAATTTTAGAGATTAGAAAAGGTAATTGGTGTGCTTTTCATTACAGATATCCTTTTCATAATTCCAGAAGAAGAGCCAGTGTCCACAGGCCAGTCTCTCTTGTTTTTGTCTTCCACTTCCCTTTTCCCCCGAGCTGAATTTTGTGGCAGTTGTTTTTTCACCTGTCGCAGGCTTTGGCAGGTGGGATTTGGGGTAAGGTCATCTGTTCCTGAGGGAATCGCACTTGTGATTTTAGATAACCTGACAGATTGAAGTGCCCTCCTCTTAATTGAGGATTACAGATTCCCTCCTGGGCAGTATGGCAGGAGGTTTAGATTTAAAGTCTTTAACCAATATTTTAAATAGTATGCAGGAACCACTAAATAACACCTTAGCAGAAAATAAATATTTGAGAGAGGAGGTAAGAAGATTCAGTCAAGAGTCCCTCCAAACTAGACAAAGGCTAGATGAGTTGGTAGCGTCAGGTTCAATATTTAAGGGAGCTTCATCTTTACATAGTAACCCCTCCTCATCAGACATCTCCACTCAAGTCATTCATGCCATTTCACCAATTATTCCTTTGGCTTCCCCGGAGAGATACGGCGGATACCCAAATAAGGCTCAAATATTTATGACGCAGTGTTCATTGCACTTTTTGTGTTGCCCAATAATCTTTGCAGAACATCAGGCGAAAGTAGCATTTATTCTGTCGTTTCTGAATGGTGATGCTGCAACCTGGTCTTTGTCCTTGGTCACCCGAAATGATCCTATATTATGTAATATTGAAGCCTTTAAAGTAGAGTTCTCACGGATATTCAATCGGCGCTCCGCCTCTCAAGCAACAGATAATGAATTGTTAGAGCTCAAGCAGGGAAATCGTGATCTGGTAGTTACTTAGCACATTTCAACAAATTAGTGGTGGAGACGAATTGGCCTGAAGAAAAAAGGGGTGCTATTTTTTTACAGAGTATTGAGGGATGAGCTCAAAGATGCATTGGCACAGATTCCTCAAAGGTCCACCGAAATTTCAGAACTTATAGACTTGTAATTCAACTTGATCATCGTCTGTGTGAACGGCGCAATGAGAAGAAGAAGGATTTTCGTCCCCCGCCTCCTCGTTTTGACCGGGTGAAAACAGAAAGTCAAAGAGTTTCAGAAGGAGTTTCCACAGAAGAACCTATGCAGATAGGCTCAGTTAGAGGACCTTTAACTAAGGAGGAAAAGGAGCGTCGTAGAAGCGCTCACCTTTGCTTGTACTGTGGATTGGCTGGACACTTTGTAAAAGAGTGCCCAAAAAAGCCCAAGATTCCTCAACAGGGAAAAGGACGGCTTCACCTGTAGACGGAGTTGCACAGGAGTAAGCAACAATGAAGTCAGCTCCAGATCCACAGCAAATAGTAAACACCTTACAGTCAGCAGCTCCTCATCTGGTGGTTTCCCTTACGGTGAAGTTTCGTGACAAGGAGATCAAGGAAGGTCTCCGTGATGATTGATTCCGGAGCCACAGGAAGCTTTTGTGACATCAAGTAAGCTCGGCAGATTGAAATTGAATTTGTGGAAAAGCAACTTATGGAGGCAGTTCGCGCCTGGATGGAACCAATTTATCTTCTGGTCCGATCAGCCATGAAACTGAATTGGTTCAACTAACAGGTCTTGAAGGTCATTCAGAATTAATATCGTTCAGTTTAATTGATGCACCTCAGTTTCAGTTGATTCTGGATCTTCAGTGGTTGACTGAACATAACCCGAGAATAAACTGGAGTAAAAGAACGGTGGTCATGGACTCCTCCTTTTGCAAGGAAAATTGTTTTTGCGAGCAAACCAGATCAACTACAGACTCACCAGTTCGGAATTTAGTTCATCATCACCCCACTCAGATTTGTTTTGTAGACACCAAAGAAATTCCCTTGGAATATGAGGATTTGTCCCCAGTTTTTGATAAGAAGGAAGCAGAGAATCTGCCACCTCATCGCCCCTATGATTGCAAGATTGAGATTGAACCCGGAGCAGTTCTGCCCTGTAGCCGCATCTACGCACTTACTGAAACTGAGAATCAGTTCTTGAAGACTTAGCTAGACAAACATTTAGCTAATGGATTCATACGCCCCTCCCAGTCCCCTGTTTCCTCTCCTTTGTTTTTCATTCCCAAGAAAGATAGAGATCTTCGTGCTTGCATCGATTATAGGGCCCTGAACCAAGTGACGGTCAAGAATCGCTACCCGCTTCCCTTAATATCAGTGTTGCTGGACCAAGTAAAAAATGCCAAGATCTATACTAAACTGGATCTATGGGAAGCGTATCATTTAATCAGAGTGGCTCCCGGTGATGAATGGAAGACGGCGTTTCGAACCTGGTATGGTTTATTTGAATACCAAATAATGCCATACGGGTTGTGTAATGCGCCTGCTGCTTTTCAGCATTTTATGAATGATGTTTTAGGCGAATATTTGGACAGAGTTGCCGTCGTATACATAGACGACATTTTGATTTTTTCAGACAGTGAGGAAGAACACACATTACATGTGAGAGCCATTCTGACAAGACTGTTAGAAAATCACCTATATGTAAAATTGGAGAAGTGCGCATTTCATGTAAGAAAGGTGGAATTCTTGGGCTATGTTCTATCTCCAGAAGGAGTTAGCATGGATTCGGCGAAAGTCAAGGCGGTGCAAGAATGGCCTTCTCCAAGAAACGTAAAAGAGATCCAAAGTTTTATTGGGTTTACAAATTTTTACAGAAGGTTTATTCCAGACTTCTCCCACAAAGTAACACCCATTACAAAATTGTTGAAAAAAGGAGCAAAGTTTATCCGGGGGGTGGAATGTGAAGAAGCCTTCCAATTTTGAAAAAATCTTTTACTCGGGCCCCTATCCTGTTGCATCCAAAAACTGAAGATCCATTCTATGTCGAAGCGGATGCCTCGGATGTAGCCATTGGGGGAATACTTTCTCAACGTCATCCACGAACTGGCCAACTGCATCCAGTGGCATATTATTCCAGGAAACTAACCACCCCCGAATGTAACTATTCCATAGCCGATAAAGAACTGTTGGCAGTGAAATGTGCATTCTTAGAGTGCCGTCACTATTTGTTGGGGGCCAAACAAAGTCACTGTGTTCACTGACTTTACAATTTCTTAAATCTGCTCGTACTCTGACTGCTCATCAGTTGAGATGGTCTTTGTTTTTTGCTGATTTCGATTTCGTGATCACCTTTCGGCCTGGAGCAAGTAACGCCAAAGCAGACGCACCCTCTAGAATCAACTCTAATGCACAAGAATCTTCAGGAGAGGAGCAAGCTATCATTCCAGAGGATAAGATCATATCAGCCACAAGCACTTCTGAATTTTCAGCTGAAATCAAGAAGGCAATGCCAGTCTGTGAAATGGTCAAATGGACCCAGGAGGATGAAGGCAGAGAAAGTAAAGATGGCCTACCTTACAAAGATAGTCGTCTATTTCTTCCCACAACCGAACTACAAGAAAAAGCTCTGAGATCCTGTCATGACAATTTGCTTGCGGGACACAAAGGAATTCATAAGACAGTGGAATTAGTGGAAAGACATTTTTGGTGGCCAGGGATAAGATCACAGATACGACAGTTTGTGACTACTTGTGAGAAATGTTTGAGGGAAGTCAGATCGGAGAGCTCGCAAGGTCAATTAATGCCAATACCCACCCGCCACATCCGTGGCACACAGTCTCCATGGATCTGATAGTTGATCTTCCCCCAAGTCAAGGGTTTAATACCATTTTAGTCATGGTAGATGTCTTTTCCAAGAAGGCATATTTTGTCCCACTAAAAAAGATTCCAAATGCCTCTCAATTAGCTCAGTTGTTTGCCCAGCACATTGTAAGGTTACATGGGGTACCGAAAGTTTTAATTTCTGACCGAGTAACACAATTTGTTTCACACGTTTGGAGAGCTTTCACAAAAACGTTAGGGATAGATGCTCGCTATTCCACTTGCTTTGACCCTGAAACTGACGGTCAAACAGAGAGGGTCAACCAAGATTTAGAACAGTACCTTCGACTCTATCTACTGGATCAAAAATTAGAGTGGTCAGAGTTAGTGTGGGCAGCAGAATTCGCCTATAACAATGCAAAGCACTCCTCCACAGGGAACACTCCTTTCTATTTAAACTATGGTTGGTACCCAAGTTTAATTTTAGAGAAGGAAGAAAATCCAGTTCCAGCCGTGGAAGAGTTTGTGTCAGAAGTGCAAACTTCTATAGCACGAGTTAAGGAGAATCTAGCTAAGGCAAAGGCTTCTTACAAATTTCACGCAGATAAAAAAAGAAGAGTAAGTCTAGTTTTTAATGCAGGAGATAAGGTATGGCTATCTACTAAAAATCTTAAATTAAAAGAAAATCGTAAGTTTCAACCCCAATTTATTGGCCCCTTCAAGGTTGAAAAGATGTTAAAATCTAGTAACTGTTAAGATTCATTTACCTGCCTACCTAAAGGTTCATCCAACATTCCATGTCTCACTACTAAAGAAAAGTCCACCTAATTTAAGAACTCGTTCAGTACCCAGGCCAGTTCTAATTGACTCTGTAGAAGAATTCGAAGTACACAAGATTCTAGATTCAACACTTAGGAAGGGTAGCTTGTATAATCTGATTGACTGGAAGAACTTTGGTCCAGAAGAAAGGTCGTGGGAGCCTTATTCTAACGTTCATGCTCCACGGCTCATTCGAGAATTTCACCAATCCAACCCACCATAACCCAGGTTGGGGGGATGTTTTTTGGTGGGAGGTACTGTCAGGAACCCCTCAAAAGACTCCTGTGATTGTCACCAGAAATGTGCTGCAGTTCCTATCAAATTACCTGCCATCAGATATCAACGTTGGAGGAGACCGAGTCCAGGTTGGAGAGCCTCTCTTCGCCTGTTAATAAAGGAATTAAAACGCTCCGCCATTTTGGGACAAAACTGGACTGCATCCACTTCCTGTAGTGGTGCACGGTCTAGTTGCTCTCCCTAGAAACGCTGGTGAACCGCTAATGCGCCTGCGTGACTATCACGCGGCGCACTTCAATGGAAGCATTTCCCCTGACAGAAGCTTTTCAGTCGTCGCGCTTCGTGTCAGAATTAGATTTCCTCAGAAAGAAGAGTTGCTGCAGTCTATTTTGAACTTGAGGGAAGTAAGCAGGTTTGCTCGTTTTTGGTGTTAGAGAAAGTGTCTTTTAAGCTGCAAACCTTTCCTCAACAGAAGTTTGTATCCGGGACAACAGGAGGAAGCTGCGCAACTCAGACGCCTCAGATTTTCGGTGACAAGTTGAAGGAGTTGGCTGTCCCTAGAGTAACTTCTGTCAAGAGAAGAACTCCACAATTCAAGTAAGCGTATACAGGTTGGCTTGATTTTCCCTCGCAGCGCTAGAGGATCTGCCATAGTATTGCGAAGGGAATAATATACTTGAATTTGAAACTTCACAGAAGGAAGTCATTAGCTTATTAGCTTTTGGAGACTGAGAAACAGAATTTAGCGCAACGTTTTGAAGGAGAACTTATTTTATGAAAAATATCAGAGAATTGAACTGTCTTACTGCAAATGCACTCTGGAGCTCTAATAGTGCAGTATAACGGAAACAAGAGCAAGGACTCACAGGAAGTTTTATTGTTTATTTTTCTTAAACCCACGAAGAACTTTCTGTTTGAAATTTCGTTAAGTACCTTTTATAAGCAAGACTGTAATCTGACCGGTTCTTCTGGTCAATCAGATGTGCATACCACCTTCAGACTAAAACAGCATAGAGAGAAGCTAGTCTCTATAAGACACAGGTAAATGATAATTATGAGAGAGAGGGAGAGTAATTCTAGAGAGAATTTTAGAGATTAGAAAATCTAATTGGTGTGTTTTTAATTACAGATATCCTTTTCATAATTCCAGAAGAGGAGCCAGTGTCCAGTGGCCAGTCTCTCTTGTTTTTGTCTTCCGCTTCCCCTTTAACCCCGAGCTGAATTTTGTGGCAGTTGTTTTTTCACCTGTCGCAGGCTTTGGCAGGTGGGATTTGGGGTAAGGTCATCTGTTCCTGAGGGAATTGCACTTGTGATTTTAGATAACCTGACAAAGTACAAGAGGTGATGATATAATTTAAGGAAATCTTAAACAAATATGCTGTTTGTAAAAGTTCAGTAGGGCCATCATACAATACCCTGTCACAAACTATTTCTTCCAGAACTGGAACTGCTGTAATGTTTACCAGGAACAGGTCCCTTAGTTCACGGTTTGATAATGGATGTGGTTTTAGAACCAAGTTCACAAGTTGGACGGCAGAACGTTCTGGAAGATAGTGTCCGTTCAAAAGCAGGAAAAGGACAGCCACCAAACCAATCCAGAGGACCAGGAATAGATATCCGATTGTAATCTAAAGATGTATCTATGGAGTAATAAAGTATGTCTTTTTCAGCCAAAGATGGATAGCATACACTCGTAGCTTGAAAGACAGAGGTGGTGCTAGCAGCTCAGGTTCACTTGGATCCGATGAAGAGTCGTCATAATGCACAAAGTAGCCAGATGCCGTCCAGGCCATTTTCGGCAGCTCAGCAAGTTTTGTAGAACTAGGAGACGACTCAATTTGTGGCATATTCACATACGTCGTAAATTTTTCAAAACGAAATTTGAATTTCTGTTCTCGTTGATTGTACAGTGCTTCTTGTTTCAACAGGATGGAGTTATACTTTATTGTTGTTTACAGCTTCTCTTTGGAAAGTAGAATCTTCTGTAGTTATAAAAGCTTCCATCTGAAATTCCTGAACGGTAGCGAGAGGAGTGTGGTGGCTACCCAGCAGCCCACGTAGCCTACTGTTGAGTATCAGCTATATAGTGTGGTTTTATCAGATCAATGGAGACAAACCTTTTGTCTCTGCGTACACTTATGTAAGTGGGCGCCATGCACCAGTCCAGACAACGCTTAGGGGGATTCAAGAGGTCATAGACAACCTTAGAACGCTCTCTAAGTGGCAGCTGTGGAGAACAGCCTTCCGGCTTAGTCCAGAAGGAGTGTAAAACAGCTTGCTTTACGAGTATTCAATCTTACAGTATAGATTACGCGAAAAGAACAACACCAAGTATTAATAAAAATATGTATTTATTATTTAATACTCTCTAGTACATTCAAGTATCGCCCCCACAGAGATAAACACAATGCACACAATACTTTAGCAAGAAATACAGTAAATAGCACAAAATACACAGAGGGCCCTGGAGGGGACCAAACCATATATTAAGAAAGTGGTATAAGAACCACGATTCGAGTGAGGACGCTGTTGAGAGGACATCGAATTGCTGGGGACCCACAGAACCACCCAAGGTAATTAGTTCGGGACCCTGTGGAGAATGTGTGCAGTGTGTGAACACAACTGGCTTGCTCCGTACAAGTCTATGTGCAAGTCGCATTTTGATTTTTAAAGATTAACGACCCTTCTCAGTGGACTCCGGAGGAGCCCCTTGGAAGACAGAAGGTTGGGGAGCCACCCCACCCGTGGATACCCTAGTTTCCATGTTACCTACACCAGGGAAGCCGGGTACATAAGTGTGAAGTGGCGTCAGAAACCGCCGTCGTACCCAATGGAGGACTTCAGGAAAGTGCAGCTGCTGGAGAAAGTGTCCGTGGGACTCCCAACGTGGACGCTTGAAGAGGAGTACCTGAAAGCAGAGGGGACAGAGTCTATGTCACTAAGGAACTTGACTCTGCAGCTGTGAGGACCAGGCAACGCTGAGGAAGACCAGGACGTGGGTACGAGCTGTCCCACGAAGGATGTCGAGTGCTGAGGGGTCAGTGTCCGGTGGGGGCACAAACACGCCTTGGCAAATGCAACCCACGCAGGAAGTTGAGAAGGTGCAAAGTTGGGACCTGCAAAGTCCAGGCGAGTCAGGGTAGGCCCCGAGCAATGAGGGGAGCCCAAAAGTAATAAGTGTGACCCTTAAATGGACCCACAGGCCGAAGGCACTGGAGTCGTGAAAGGACCTCAAGCAGCTCACCAAAAAATGCAGGCCACGATGCACACAGTGCAGTGTGGCTGAAGATCCTAGTCACAGGAGATGCTCAAGGTTGGGGCTACGTGGAGCCCGAAGATCTTTTAGGAAGGAACCAACAAGCCTTTGCAACTGCAAGTTGGACGCGGTGCACAGGGGTTCGGTATTGCACCCTTCACAGGGGATACTGGCCTCAAACATCGTGAGAGGGCAGGGCAGGCCTCGGGAGCTGTGGAAAACCACCACCTGTGTTGCAGAGCCCACGGAGAATGGAGGAACTCAGGATCTGCAGACCGGTCGACTTAGTTGCAGCGCCTGCAAATGCAGGGGAGTGACTCCTTCACTCCAAGGGAGATTTCTTCATGCGTCTTTGATGCTTCATAGGCCTTGGAAGGTTCCTGTATGATGCACAGCCACAGACGATGCAGCAGACTGGAGGGGAGACAAGGTCAGGCCCAAACGAAGTCTAGAGTGCCCAGATGGTAGAAGTAGAAGTGGTGTCTGATCTGAATTTCATCCCACAACGAATCTGGGGACCTACACCCAGGTAAGCCCTTAAGTACCTTAGGACAAGGGTTGGCACGATTCAGGGGACCCTCACAGGGGAGGGTCTGGACAGGGGGGAGTTTACTCCCATATCCTTTGTCCAGTTTTGTGCCAGAGAGGGAGCTAACAGCTCCCGGGACTGATTTGAACTGGACTATGCACAGGGACAACAAATGTGCCCCTCATGCAGACTTTCTGGCGCTGGCATGCCACCCACCCAGCCCTAATACGTTAAATCCTGTCTGGGAGGTGGTCACACCTCCCTGTGACAGGATGCCTATTGTTCTACTGTATTCTGCTCGAGCTTGGCTCAGCAGCGGGAGGGCAGAAATGTGTCTCTGGTTGGCAGCAACCATTTTGTGCTGTCAGGGTTTAGAAGGCTGGTACCGGGAACACTGAGCGCCTAATGGAGGGTTCTCTCAGTGCTTGGAATCATACCTTCCCACCGTTTATGGTGTGAGGGATGATGCCAACATGTCTGATACCAAACATGATAGGATTTGTAGCAGCTGTTTTCGAGATGGTCATTGGGTAATTACGCGGTGCCCCTCTATACAGTATATGGCTGCTTCACTGACAACCCGGGAGAATGGACCCCGTAGGCTGCAGGCGTGTCCTGCTCTTGCAGGGGCACCCTCTCACTTGGAAACAAGCAATCTGCCTTCAGGATTGTAAAGGCCTGCTATAGGGTTGACTTATAGATTTTAATTGCAGTGACCCTAAGATATAGTCAACCTATATCTTTAGTAAATGGTGCATGCACCAACTTACACAGGCTGTAATGGCAGGCCTGTAGTTCCATTTTGAATGGTCTCTCATGGGTGGCATAATACATGCTTCAGCCCACGGGAGACTGCTGGGATACCTATACCCTGGGTAAATGGGTACCATTTACTAGGGACTGACAAGGGTAGCCCAGTATCCAATCTGGGAACTACCCAAGTAATAAACACAACAGTTTAAGGAGGAAGCAGATAGACTGGGGTCAGGATTCGCAGGATCACAGTTAGACTAGTTAAAAACAGCATCACATCAAGCAAAAAGTGGGGGTAACCAAAGAAGCTGATCCTACTTTCCTACACAGGCGCTCTGTAAGATGGCCCGAATTCTTTCTTGTCCACAATTTTTTCTCTGACCAGGTCCCCAATCTTCGGGACCCAGGCAGTTCTTGCTGCTTTGACCTTCACTTCCCTAGTGGTGGTGCGTTTTACTTGGACATTGCTTTGTGCTCTCTGGAATTCATTGAGTTCCCTGTAAAAGAGACAAACATTCATTGATGTCAAATTGTGTTTCTGCTGCCACTGTGCTGACATGATCGAGGTCTGGTACTCACATTCTCACACCAAACAGGACTTCAGATGAGGTACGACCCCTAGCGATTTTCTTGCCATGTTATCAAGTGCCCTCTGGACCCCATATAGGTGATTTACCCAATGTGTGGATAACATGCAGCCGTGGCAAGCCTTCTTTCAGCTTTGACACTTGTTCCCAATGCCCCAATGGTGAATATATTCATTAAAGGACTGGACGCAGTAGTAGGAATCACACACTATAAGTATGCGGAATTCCTGATCCGTACTTCTAGTGCCAGTATTAGGGTTTTGAGTTCTGCCAGCTGCGCTGTACAGTCCTTTAGGAACAGTGTGTGTGTGTTTTTTGTCAGGACGGAACTTTCCGTCATGCATGCGCCCCTTTACGAGTGCGCGGAACATTGGTGATGTGTCCCTATGGCAGGCTGAGCAGATCCATCTGTGTAAATAATGTATTCATATTGATCTAGAGGAATCATTTCATTTGGCAGATGATATTCTTGTTCATACTGCAGGAATGCTTGTGTTTGTAGTGCAGAATCGAATCTGTAATCTACATCTGTTGCAGGGAGAGAGTTAGTCCGTTTAATCCATTGTGGATGTAATGCCTTTGCAATGCTTGCTTTAGTAACGGCCTCTAAGGTCGGTACAGGGGTAATGACAATTATTCGCTTACTCTGAATCAGTGCTCTCTCTCTCTCACTACAGTAGCCTGTACCCCTGTGAGAATTTTCTCAGTTGGTGCAAAACGCATTTCAGCGTAAGTGTGCAAGTGTTATTTGATGCAATAGGTACTGTATCACCTTCACTGAAAGTGATATAGGTGCACCCGGTGGGTCCAGCGACTACGCAGATCACCAGGTTAGTTGTGTTTTCAGCTGTGTGTAAATGTTTGGAAGCTATCATACCAGCTTGTACAGAACATAAAATGTTTGAGTGTTCCTGTGTCCAATGGTTGATTGAAAAATCAGGTCTCATAAAATCGTAGAATCATCTTCCTCGTTCTGCTTAATCCAACATGTATGTTCTGCCAAAATACAGGAATCCTAAAATGGATGGTAATCTTTTCAGAATCCTTGGAGTTGAAGGAAAGCACATTTTTCAAAAAAATGTGCCCCCTGGCTTTTGCCTTCACTTGACAATTCATATACAAGAAACAGGACATTAAGGTGGGCAATTTTTGATTTTTTTAAATTAAATTTGTAACCCATGTGAGCGAACCCTAGAATTATGTGGTTCACTCTAGCCAAGAGTTCCATTAACTCATCATCCGTCAGATACATATCATTGACAAAGGACAATGCCTCCTCATCAAAATGTTGTAGTAACTCTGTTACCCTGGCTGGGAACAGCCCAGGGCTATTCCTATACCCTGGAGGTAAACAGCAAAATTGACGCTGTGAACTGAGCAATGAAAACACTGTCAAATATCTGCTTTCGGGTACTATATTCTGGCAGACGAAACCATTTGAGAAATCTACGGTTGTTTTGTATTTCTTCCGCATAATGTTATTCATTAGTGCAGCACTATGTGCATTTTGTACTGCAAATGGGTGCATGGAAGTATTCAAATGTCTGTAGTCCAAAACTACATGGTATGAATTGTCCGGTTTCATTACTGGAAACAAATGATTATTCATAGACGAGGTTCAGTGTTCTATTATACCCTGGTATTCAAGTTGTTCAAGGATTTCCCTAACTTGTCTTTTAGCTTCATGCTTAATCGGATACTGTCTTGGGGGTTGAGTAGTTGATGTTAATGAGATCTCGTGATGAGGTGACTCATCATCCCACCCAACATGATTGAGGTATAGTGCCGGAGCTAGCGCTAACGCCCACTCCTGCATGTATGAATGTTTAACTGACACTGGAACGAGGTCAGAGAAAGCAGGTATAATTACTGTTTCTCCTAGTGGGCATTCTATTACGAACTTAGGTGGCCAATCCTTTTCAGCTAAAAGGGCGATATAGCTTTAGCTCTTCGCGTACAAGTTGGCATTCACGAGTGGCATTCAGCCCAGATACATTCCAGCATAAAAATGTAATCACTGCCATGATAGAACAATAAATACTTCATTTAGAACACACTTTCCCAAAGCACATCCAAACACCACTCCCCCAAGTGGAAAGAGTATCATGTCTAGCTCCCTTGCTTTTACCCTGCAGCAGTCCAAACCCACCCCTACCCCCCACCTCTCACCCACCCTGTGTCTCAAGAAAGGAATCACCCCTCTTATTGCTGCCTACAAGACAGCATTCAAGGAGCTTCAGGTGTAGAGTGCTACTAGCAAAAAAAATTCAAAGGCATGTAAAGAAAAAGAAACGGCAAAACAAAATCAGTAATCTAAGGTTGGCAACACCAGAAAGGAAGTACGGAGGAACCTTTCAGATTATTTCTCAGGCTCCTGTCACCAAGAATTCAAAACTTCCTGAGCCTCACGCTCCGTAAATACTAGCTTAGTAAAGCCATATTTTATTATTTTTAAGCATCCCGGCTCCTGAAGATACACCTGCGCACCAGCAGCCTTCAAGGGATCAATAAGTTGGCGATGTTTCCAGCGTCACTCCATAGTGTTCTTACAGAAGTCAGATCTAACAAATAATGAAAAAGAGTCCATGCGTATTGGGGTAGTTGGCCTCGCTTTAATGAAACTGCTTGCCGTAATAAAAAATGACCTAGGCAAATTAAAATAGGTCTAGGAAAGCGGCCGGGGGGTTTATTAGTGATCAATGGTACTCTATGAACCCGCTGGACTTGGCTATCCCAGTCCCAGTCAGCCAGATCCGGGAAAGAATTCTGAAATAGATTTACCATTTATGTTTGGCAGTCCGCTCCTTCTGATCCTTCTGGTATCCCAAACACTCGCAAATTATTGCGTCGTTGTCGATTTTCCTCGACCTTCAGCTGGATAGTTCTTAGCTGAGTTTCATGTGTGTCTGTAAGTTTCATAGTTCTGCTCATGTGGTCTTCTGTGTCAGATACTCTCTGCTGGAGCTCATTAATATCAGAAGTGAGAGAAGCTATCTGGTTTTTAACCTCTAAGAGGGTAAGTCTAATAGCAGAGCTGTCAACTCTAGCCTGAGCGTAATAGTCCTGAGCTTCTACTCTCTGTGCTTGTAGTGCCTGAAGAATTTCTAGCAGCGATATTTGTTCAGAAGGATGACTAGAAACTGGCTGTATATCCGTTTGATAGCCTTGTCTTACTATAGTAGCCAATGAGGGTGTTAGAGAAGGGGCATCGAAACTCGTCCCTGACTGTTAGTACCCCTGCCACTGGTACTAATACTGTCGTAGCCTTGCCCCTGATCTACTGCAGGAGGGTCTGGAAGAACCTGAATAGTTTGAGAAATCGAGTCAGAACCAGAGCCAGAGAGACGCAAAATTATTCTCTTCACTTTGCCATTTTTTGTAACCCACTTTCGAAGCGGGATGTTGGTTGCAGCAGTTTTAACTGAGTTAATAGAGATTTTACCTTGTTTATCAAGAGCCTTCTTGTTATTCTGTTTTTGAGCTCTAGTTTAGGTAGCCCCTTTATTATGTTTGTTCGTCGGGGTTCCCTCCTCACTATGCTCCGTAACGCGCTCTTCACAGCTGACTGTTATCCATTCATTACAGGAAGTGTCTGTATCATGAGAGCCTTCCTTAGTCCCAGAGTTAATTTCCAGCGTCTCAGCTACCCCTGAAAGTATGGGGCTGGTATTATGTCCCAAATTCTGCGTAACAGCTGTCTTAGTATCCATACCAATTGCAGCAGCACCGGACCCCCTGCTTTCAGGTAATTCTGTATATTTCTTAGGGTCCTCACAGTTACCGACTACAGAGAGAGACGCTGTTACTAGTTGATTCTGTGGAAATTGCAAGAGCAGTGAAGGCTGTGGAAGCTGACTAGCGTTCGAGACCTCCGAGTTTGAGATTGAAGAATATGGGGTAGGCACAGTCAGGATCTCTTTTGAGGCTACAATGTTGTCTATTGCTGCTATATCTTCCAGAGAAGTTAATAGACTTGTATCCTTCTGTGTCTTTTCCCGCCCAAATGGCGACACAGCCTCAATGAGTGCACTCACCATATCAGTTTCTGGTGGATAGTTAGCTGTCCCCCCTGGGTTAATTACAGCGGAAGCTTTCCCAGATTGTAACTTTTAAGATAGGGTGACCTACCCGTGAGGCAAAATACATTGAGATGGCTTTTTCTCCCCTCTCTTTCTCTTACTCTCCCACGGTAACGGTTTCCACAACTCCTCCACTGGCCAATACTGCGGCCGAGCGAGCGCCAGCACGTCCACCCTTCAAAGGATTTGTTTTCCGTGGCCCCATTGTCTGTAGCTTGCTATGGAAGGGTAGGCTAACTAACGAGTCGCAATACACCTGCCATGCCACCCACCCAGCCCTAATACGTTAAATCCTGTCTGGGAGGTGGTCACACCTCCCTGTGACAGGATGCCTATTGTTCTACTGTATTCTGCTCGAGCTTGGCTCAGCAGCGGGAGGGCAGAAATGTGTCTCTGGTTGGCAGCAACCATTTTGTGCTGTCAGGGTTTAGAAGGCTGGTACCGGGAACACTGAGCGCCTAATGGAGGGTTCTCTCAGTGCTTGGAATCATA
Organism: Triturus cristatus; assembly: GCF_964204655.1. Lineage (NCBI taxonomy): Eukaryota > Metazoa > Chordata > Amphibia > Caudata > Salamandridae > Triturus > Triturus cristatus. The sequence goes on along the minus strand of NC_140584.1, from coordinate 896,574,790 downwards.
CCTTTCCACCGTTTATGGTGTGGGGGATGATGCCAACATGTCTGATACCAAACATGATAGGATTTGTAGCAGCTGTTTTCGAGATGGTCATTGGGTAATTACGCGGTGCCCCTCTATACAGTATATGGCTGCTTCACTGACAACCCGGGAGAATGGACCCCGTAGGCTGCAGGCGTGTCCTGCTCTTGCAGGGGCACCCTCTCACTTGGAAACAAGCAATCTGCCTTCAGGATTGTAAAGGCCTGCTATAGGGTTGACTTATAGATTTTAATTGCAGTGACCCTAAGATATAGTCAACCTATATCTTTAGTAAATGGTGCATGCACCAACTTACACAGGCTGTAATGGCAGGCCTGTAGTTCCATTTTGAATGGTCTCTCATGGGTGGCATAATACATGCTTCAGCCCACGGGAGACTGCTGGGATACCTATGCCCTGGGTAAATGGGTACCATTTACTAGGGACTGACAAGGGTAGCCCAGTATCCAATCTGGGAACTACCCAAGTAATAAACACAACAGTTTAAGGAGGAAGCAGATAGACTGGGGTCAGGATTCGCAGGATCACAGTTAGACTAGTTAAAAACAGCATCACATCAAGCAAAAAGTGGGGGTAACCAAAGAAGCTGATCCTACTTTCCTACACAGGCGCTCTGTAAGATGGCCCGAATTCTTTCTTGTCCACAATTTTTTCTCTGACCAGGTCCCCAATCTTCGGGACCCAGGCAGTTCTTGCTGCTATGACCCTCACTTCCCTAGTGGTGGTGCGTTTTACTTGGACGTTGCTTTGTGCTCTCTGGAATTCATTGAGTTCCCTGTAAAAGAGACAAACATTCATTGATGTCAAATTGTGTTTCTGCTGCCACTGTGCTGACATGATCGAGGTCTGGTACTCACATTCTCACACCAAACAGGACTTCAGATGAGGTACGACCCCTAGCGATTTTCTTGCCATGTTATCAAGTGCCCTCTGGACCCCATATAGGTGATTTACCCAATGTGTGGATAACATGCAGCCGTGGCAAGCCTTCTTTCAGCTTTGACACTTGTTCCCAATGCCCCAATGGTGAATATATTCATTAAAGGACTGGGCACAGTAGTAGGAATCACACACTATAAGTATGCGGAATTCCTGATCCGTACTTCTAGTGCCAGTATTAGGGTTTTGAGTTCTGCCAGCTGCGCTGTACAGTCCTTTAGGAACAGTGTGTGTGTGTTTTTTGTCAGGACGGAACTTTCCGTCATGCATGCGCCCCTTTACGAGTGCGCGGAACATTGGTGATGTGTCCCTATGGCAGGCTGAGCAGATCCATCTGTGTAAATAATGTATTCATATTGATCTAGAGGAATCATTTCATTTGGCAGATGATATTCTTGTTCATACTGCAGGAATGCTTGTGTTTGTAGTGCAGAATCGAATCTGTAATCTACATCTGTTGCAGGGAGAGAGTTAGTCCGTTTAATCCATTGTGGATGTAATGCCTTTGCAATGCTTGCTTTAGTAACGGCCTCTAAGGTCGGTACAGGGGTAATGACAATTATTCGCTTACTCTGAATCAGTGCTCTCTCTCTCTCACTACAGTAGCCTGTACCCCTGTGAGAATTTTCTCAGTTGGTGCAAAACGCATTTCAGCGTAAGTGTGCAAGTGTTATTTGATGCAATAGGTACTGTATCACCTTCACTGAAAGTGATATAGGTGCACCCGGTGGGTCCAGCGACTACGCAGATCACCAGGTTAGTTGTGTTTTCAGCTGTGTGTAAATGTTTGGAAGCTATCATACCAGCTTGTACAGAACATAAAATGTTTGAGTGTTCCTGTGTCCAATGGTTGATTGAAAAATCAGGTCTCATAAAATCGTAGAATCATCTTCCTCGTTCTGCTTAATCCAACATGTATGTTCTGCCAAAATACAGGAATCCTAAAATGGATGGTAATCTTTTCAGAATCCTTGGAGTTGAAGGAAAGCACATTTTTCAAAAAAATGTGCCCCCTGGCTTTTGCCTTCACTTGACAATTCATATACAAGAAACAGGACATTAAGGTAGGCAATTTTTGATTTTTTTAAATTAAATTTGTAACCCATGTGAGCGAACCCTAGAATTATGTGGTTCACTCTAGCCAAGAGTTCCATTAACTCATCATCCGTCAGATACATATCATTGACAAAGGACAATGCCTCCTCATCAAAATGTTGTAGTAACTCTGTTACCCTGGCTGGGAACAGCCCAGGGCTATTCCTATACCCTGGAGGTAAACAGCAAAATTGACGCTGTGAACTGAGCAATGAAAACACTGTCAAATATCTGCTTTCGGGTACTATATTCTGGCAGACGAAACCATTTGAGAAATCTACGGTTGTTTTGTATTTCTTCCGCATAATGTTATTCATTAGTGCAGCACTATGTGCATTTTGTACTGCAAATGGGTGCATGGAAGTATTCAAATGTCTGTAGTCCAAAACTACATGGTATGAATTGTCCGGTTTCATTACTGGAAACAAATGATTATTCATAGACGAGGTTCAGTGTTCTATTATACCCTGGTATTCAAGTTGTTCAAGGATTTCCCTAACTTGTCTTTTAGCTTCATGCTTAATCGGGTACTGTCTTGGGGGTTGAGTAGTTGATGTTAATGAGATCTCGTGATGAGGTGACTCATCATCCCACCCAACATGATTGAGGTATAGTGCCGGAGCTAGCGCTAACGCCCACTCCTGCATGTATGAATGTTTAACTGACACTGGAACGAGGTCAGAGAAAGCAGGTAAAATTACTGTTTCTCCTAGTGGGCATTCTATTACGAACTTAGGTGGCCAATCCTTTTCAGCTAAAAGGGCGATATAGCTTTAGCTCTTCGCGTACAAGTTGGTATTCACGAGTGGCATTCAGCCCAGATACATTCCAGCATAAAAATGTAATCACTGCCATGATAGAACAATAAATACTTCATTTAGAACACACTTTCCCAAAGCACATCCAAACACCACTCCCCCAAGTGGAAAGAGTATCATGTCTAGCTCCCTTGCTTTTACCCTGCAGCAGTCCAAACCCACCCCTACCCCCCACCTCTCACCCACCCCGTGTCTCAAGAAAGGAATCACCCCTCTTATTGCTGCCTACAAGACAGCATTCAAGGAGCTTCAGGTGTAGAGTGCTACTAGCAAAAAAAATTCAAAGGCATGTAAAGAAAAAGAAACGGCAAAACAAAATCAATAATCTATGGTTGGCAACACCAGAAAGGAAGTACGGAGGAACCTTTCAGATTATTTCTCAGGCTCCTGTCACCAAGAATTCAAAACTTCCTGAGCCTCACGCTCCGTAAATACTAGCTTAGTAAAGCCATATTTTATTATTTTTAAGCATCCCGGCTCCTGAAGATACACCTGCGCACCAGCAGCCTTCAAGGGATCAATAAGTTGGCGATGTTTCCAGCGTCACTCCATAGTGTTCTTACAGAAGTCAGATCTAACAAATAATGAAAAAGAGTCCATGCGTATTGGAGTAGTTGGCCTCGCTTTAATGAAACTGCTTGCCGTAATAAAAAATGACCTAGGCAAATTAAAATAGGTCTAGGAAAGCGGCCGGGGGGTTTATTAGTGATCAATGGTACTCTATGAACCCGCTGGACTTGGCTATCCCAGTCCCAGTCAGCCAGATCCGGGAAAGAATTCTGAAATAGATTTACCATTTATGTTTGGCAGTCCGCTCCTTCTGATCCTTCTGGTATCCCAAACACTCGCAAATTATTGCGTCGTTGTCGATTTTCCTCGACCTTCAGCTGGATAGTTCTTAGCTGAGTTTCATGTGTGTCTGTAAGTTTCATAGTTCTGCTCATGTGGTCTTCTGTGTCAGATACTCTCTGCTGGAGCTCATTAATATCAGAAGTGAGAGAAGCTATCTGGTTTTTAACCTCTAAGAGGGTAAGTCTAATAGCAGAGCTGTCAACTCTAGCCTGAGCGTAATAGTCCTGAGCTTCTACTCTCTGTGCTTGTAGTGCCTGAAGAATTTCTAGCAGCGATATTTGTTCAGAAGGATGACTAGAAACTGGCTGTATATCCGTTTGATAGCCTTGTCTTACTATAGTAGCCAATGAGGGTGTTAGAGAAGGGGCATCGAAACTCGTCCCTGACTGTTAGTACCCCTGCCACTGGTACTAATACTGTCGTAGCCTTGCCCCTGATCTACTGCAGGAGGGTCTGGAAGAACCTGAATAGTTTGAGAAATCGAGTCAGAACCAGAGCCAGAGAGACGCAAAATTATTCTCTTCACTTTGCCATTTTTTGTAACCCACTTTCGAAGCGGGATGTTGGTTGCAGCAGTTTTAACTGAGTTAATAGAGATTTTACCTTGTTTATCAAGAGCCTTCTTGTTATTCTGTTTTTGAGCTCTAGTTTAGGTAGCCCCTTTATTATGTTTGTTCGTCGGGGTTCCCTCCTCACTATGCTCCGTAACGCGCCCTTCACAGCTGACTGTTATCCATTCATTACAGGAAGTGTCTGTATCATGAGAGCCTTCCTTAGTCCCAGAGTTAATTTCCAGCGTCTCAGCTACCCCTGAAAGTATGGGGCTGGTATTATGTCCCAAATTCTGCGTAACAGCTGTCTTAGTATCCATACCAATTGCAGCAGCACCGGACCCCCTGCTTTCAGGTAATTCTGTATATTTCTTAGGGTCCTCACAGTTACCGACTACAGAGAGAGACGCTGTTACTAGTTGATTCTGTGGAAATTGCAAGAGCAGTGAAGGCTGTGGAAGCTGACTAGCGTTCGAGACCTCCGAGTTTGAGATTGAAGAATATGGGGTAGGCACAGTCAGGTTCTCTTTTGAGGCTACAATGTTGTCTATTGCTGCTATATCTTCCAGAGAAGTTAATAGACTTGTATCCTTCTGTGTCTTTTCCCCCCCAAATGGCGACACAGCCTCAATGAGTGCACTCACCATATCAGTTTCTGGTGGATAGTTAGCTGTCCCCCCTGGGTTAATTACAGCGGAAGCTTTCCCAGATTGTAACTTTTAAGATAGGGTGACCTACCCGTGAGGCAAAATACATTGAGATGGCTTTTTCTCCCCTCTCTTTCTCTTACTCTCCCACGGTAACGGTTTCCACAACTCCTCCACTGGCCAATACTGCGGCCGAGCGAGCGCCAGCACGTCCACCCTTCAAAGGATTTGTTTTCCGTGGCCCCATTGTCTGTAGCTTGCTATGGAAGGGTAGGCTAACTAACGAGTCGCAATACACCTGTGCAACAAGTTGGCAGGAACGCCCGGGGCATCCAGTGACAAACACCAATACCCGGAGTGGAACACGATCAGCCAGCAGAATCATGCAAACAATCTGGAGTATCTCTTGAGTATAGAAGTGGCTTCACCCTTGTTCTCGCCCCACATCTACAACTGGTGTTTCTCGTTCTGTCCTGTGACGTCCTGCAGCAAGGTCTCACGACCCACTGGTCCATCAGATCGGTCAGCTTCGATCAGCTTCTCCCTTAGATCACGGGAGAAGAGAAAGACAGGAGTGGAGCAAAGCTAAGAGCCTGCGTATCAGCGTGTAAAAGCGTCTCTTACTTTTGAGTTTTAGCAGTTTTAGCAGTTACAAACACCTTCTGTAGTTACTCGTATTTTCTCGCTGCTGAAGCGCTATCGCCATGCCATTGTCTTTATGCCTTCATGCCTAAGACCGGCAAGTATCGCAGGAGCAGCTCTGCGCCGACCTCCTAGCGGCGGCGTCAATCCGCCATCTACCTTCCCAGCACCCCCTTTCTCGTTTCCCACACAAGGAGGATGAGGACAATGAAATACAATGTACAGATAATATTGATGAAGATTGTGAGGATTGTCTTGTGGCATTTTTGGAAATACCTGAATGGCTGCTATGTGGAGCGATCAGATTTTACAAGTGGTCGAACTAGTTAAAAAGGGTTGGCCCAGAGAAAATATTGGATCTCCTTAGTTACAACCACACCGTCAGGTTGGAAGTGAAATTCCTATTGAGGATGGAATGCTTTTACGGTCTGAAAAGCTTATTCCACCCCATACAATAAGGAAAAATATAATAAGGAAGGCCCATGACGGTAATCTAGGATCGTCTTTCACTACACATCACATTCTGGAGTCATTTTTCTGGCCTAGTGTGGACACTGAAATTCATGAGGAGGTTGAAAACTGTTGTGTGTGTAAGTTGCTGGCAAAAGTCTGACTGTGATGACACCGCTCCCCATGCCCATTGAGTGTCCCACTGGGCCATGGGTCAAGCTATGCATTGATATCATGGGTCCTTACGATTTTATACCTGGTGGGACCAAATATTTTTTAGTAATGATGGACTATGCATAAAAATGGACTAAAAATAAAATAGTCAGGGAGCCAAGTGCCAATATTATTGTGGAAGCTCTTAGAGAAATCTTTGTGAGAGGGGAATTCCCTGAGGGTTCTGTTTCGGTCAATGTGACGCAGTTTGTGAGCAATGAATTGCAGGTGTTCCTTAAGTCTTGTGGTATCAAACATTTGAGAGGTTATTTGTACCACCCACAGACCAATGGTTTTGTGGAGAGAATGAACTGTGTGGTGGATAAATGATTCAGATGGGCCAAAAGCGGAAACCATGATGTTGGTAAATCTGTGAGTAGTATGATATGGTTTTATAGAACACCACCACACTTATCCACTAAGTTGTCCCCTTTCGAGTTATTGAGTGGAAGGAAGGCTAACAACAGTTTCAGACTGTGAAATTCCTAGGGCACTTCAAACTATATTCTACTTAAACATAAATGATAAAAATTGTGAAGAGAGAAAAGCTGACATTCTAAATTAGAAAGATACAAAAAATATTCTTTTATTTTTTATTAGTTAATTCAATATATACAATTCATAACAGAGACGTAAATGGTTAAATCACATACATGCTACATTCATCCATCTATCATGCATACTTATCATTCAGATATTTAAATTGTTCACACTGATAAGTTGTTGGAACAGCAATTTGTAAACTTCATGATACACAATGATTTGACCAAAAAGACGTTTGTCTAGGTTATAATAACACAATTGAATGTTCTGATGGTGTTTCAAACAAAACACACAACAACAAACTCAGAATGTAGTATCAGTGTCATGTGGTAATTATAGTTGACGGGTGGTTTTCAGTGGAAGGAAGGCTGACACCAGTTTCAGGACCTGCATGGATGACAAAATGGCTCAAATATGACTGATATGCAAAAATTGATGTCAATGGTGAAAGAGAATTTGTCTCAAACCCATGAAAAACAAATAGTTTGGTATGATGAAAAGAAAAGTATCACACTGGTCCCTCTTGATATTGGTGAAATGGTAAGCATAAATTCTTCTGTACAATTGGATGAACTTGTCAGAGTAGAAAATATGGGAGGAAATGCCGTTCAAGTTGAAGGGGGTAATTGGTTGTATTTATCAAAAGTGGTTAAAGTAAGAAAGTACCCACGTGACGATCGCTTTAAGGTTAAGGATTGTGAACCAATCAAGCTGTCACTGAATAAGGGTTGTGATAGTTCTGGGATGCCCAAAGGTGAGATTATAAGAAGTTGTTCAAAAGCCGTAGTTGCTCTGAGTAGGTTTTGCACCTAATTTTTAGGATTATTATGTTTACTCGTGGGTTTTGATGACTATTGTATTACCTACTGTTTATTTTTGTAAAATTTTTTTTGTTTGGTTTTCTGTTTAGTTTTTTGGGGAAGAAAGGAAGATGTGTAGCTCTCTATATAAATACTTATGAATTGTACTGTAAACATTCTGTGAAATAGAAATACGTGTGGAACTGTACTGTGAACCATATGTACAAGGATTCCTTTCTACTGTATGAGTATTATCTTGGAATGTTTAACTTTGAAATGAGACTGTTGTTCTAGTCAGCTTGAGACTAGTGGAGGAACTTCTGGGTGAGTTCCTTGACAACCGTGTAGAAGTTGTAAATAAATCTTACCACAAGTATGTCTTGCTTCTGGCTTATTATTACACTTGACATACCAAAACTATGGAAACAATTAGATTATTCTAATTGCAACAGAAAATATGTTTTATTATTTAGTAATTGTAGAGAAAGAAAATCTGTTCTACACTGAGTCAAATAATTAATTATTAATTTTATGTACTGTGATAAGAAATCCAGTTCTAGGCAACGCGTAAAATTCACAACAAAACACAAAAATAAAATGCATGGCAGTTTATGAGGGGGATGTGTCACATGTAAAGATGTTTAAATTGACAGTCGCCGATCTCCCGTTTGAAAATGCAAGGAAATAATGCACAACACCTATTCTAAAATATGTTAAAAGGGATGGATCCCAACTATTTTGAAAATTAATTAAATATGGTTCTATGGATTCCTGTGAAATTATCAAAACCAAAGGTTTTATAATAGGATCCAAGGGAGTTGTGGAAACCGTTACCGTGGGAGAGTAAGAGAAAGAGAGACTTTCTTATTTGGTAAAAAGCATTCTTAATCCATTTAAAATCTGATTTACAACTATTCTTGGGACTAGCAAAAAGATTGGGGTTTCCCAGCTCTTGATAAAGTGATTTTATATAACTTGCCCATTTAGAATTAAGACAGAAATCTTGAACTAAGTAGTCCTTTATTAGCCATCTCTTTAAGTCTGCATAAGGATTAGACCAGATAGATAATCACAAGAAGAGCAGGGCAAATTGACTTCTATCCTGTAAGTAGAAAAAATGCAATGCTTAATGACAGAATAATGCAGAGTGATAGAGTGGGAGTTTTAGTGTATTTATAAAATTTTGCATTAATAATGTGTAAATTATGGCTCTCCACTTGAATTTTTAAGTATATACTGATACAGTGCTATTGCCTTTGAAACTTTTTTGTTATGACTTGTTTTTCTTGGCCTATGCCTACTAGGCCTCAGTTAGGAGTCAACGCTTACCTGTTTAAAAGTCGATGTCTCACCCTGCACATTCAACGTTTATCATTTCTCCTGCACACAGTCAAGTGAAGTCACGTTTATTTCCATTGACGTAGTGCTTGAAGATGTTTGTCTAACATGGGCTCATAAAAGTTTAAACTGTTCAAGGTCTCTTAGCCCTGCTCGCTGTGTTGCATTATTCACAATAGTTCACTGTTGGTTTATAACTAGTCTGTTCTGCCATCTCCGGATGACATTAGCATAGAGGGGCTGAATCAATATTTATGTAGCGGGATAGTGCTTAGATTGTGAGGTAATATAGCAGTTAATAATTCTATGCTCTGATTAGCAAAATTAGATTTTGTTTGCTCACACCATGATGAATTTTCAATTTTAGTTATGTTGTGTGAGAAGATTTAGGGGGTGAACCAGAGACCCTTATGATGCTACTAGGAGTGATGTCCACTATCTTAGTGAATGACTCTTTCTTTCTAGGGTAGTGTCATTAATGGTTTAGTCACCAGATGTAACATCTGCACTGGAGGTATTGGTGGCAAAAGACTGCGGAATTAGTGACTCAGTTCGCCACAGAAGGATGAGGAGCATGAGTCTTCAAGGTGAACTATTAAAGATGTGAAAGATTATTCAATAGACTAGGGTAAATGTCTGGGGATTCCACACAGATTAGTTCATGGCTTCCTTTGGATTTGCCTTCCCTGCAGCTGTTGTTGAGATCTATTAAGTTTGGTTCACCGTTTGATCCCCCCCTTCTAAAGTTAGTCTCTTGGATGAGGCTGCCCTCACTTTGACCCTTAACTTTCGCAATACTTCTTTAAGTACAGGTTCGGTACCTCAGAGGTGGAAAGATGCACCCGTCCTTCCTCTATTAAAAAAGGAAGGTCTTGAGCCTCTCTGCTGGTCCAATTTTCACTTTATTTCCATTTTGGCTGTGTTCTCTAAAATTTTGGAACGGCACGTTAATACTCAACTTTCCTCTTTTGTTATAACTCGTAATTTGCTGCACCCTTCAGTCTGGTTTTAGACCTGGCCATAGTACAGAGTCTGCTCTTCTCTGAGTCACTGAGCATCTCAGGCAAAAACATGACTCCAGTGGTACTTCTGTCCTCATTCTGATAGATCTAAGTGCAGCTTTTGACACAGTGTCACATTCCATTCTGATGGACTGTCTTGAAGCCTCTGGCATTGTAGGTCTGGCTCTGAGGTGGTTGATCTCCTTTTTAAAAGACTGTACCTTCCAGGTCTTTTCGAATGAAGAAAGATCTAATACTCTAGCTTTAATCTCTGTAGTGCCTCAGGGTTCAATTTTGAGCCCTTTCTTTTAAACATATATGTTCGCACTTAGGCTGACATTGCTGAGAAGTCGGGACTGACTATCTTTTCTTATGCCGACGATACTCAGATTATCTTTTAACTTTCCATCACCCAGCATCGAGATTCCTCCCAGCTTCAGCTTGGCTTGAGTAATGTCCCCTCGTGGATGACCAGTAATGCCCTGAAGCTATACAGCACTAAAACTGAGGTGCTTGTTCTGGGTAATAACCCTGAGCTTTGGGGAATCAAACATTGGCCTGACACTCTGGGCCCTTTGTTTACCTGTATTTCCAAAGTCAAAAACCTGGTTTCATTATTGATAAAAATCTTTCCCTTAAACCTCAGGTGTCCAGGGTTACGGCATCCTGCTTTGCTGTTCTTAAATGGTCATAAAAATCCTCTGGCTAATTCCACCGGCAGTTCAGAGTATGGTTTTGCAGGCTCTGGTGATATCCAGGCTGGACTATTGCAATGTGTTGTATCTGGGTGCAGATAAAGCCTCAGTCCACCGGTTGCAAGTCATTCAGAATGCAGCTGCATGTCTTTTTTTCCATCTGCCTAGATGCGCCTCTGCGTCTCCTCTGCTCCACCAACTCCATTGGCTTAAAGTCAATAAGCGCATTGAGCCCTATCTTACATGTTTCGGGTCAAATGTGTAATGACTTCAAAAATACATTTGGATGAAATATAATAATTTTCTCCTTTATTTTTGTTTTTCTCAAACAAACCCACCTTTTCTACTCACAACAGCCCCACCCCTCCCAAATAAATTGTCCCAACCACCAATGTCCAAAAATGACCAACAAATATATAAAACCTGGTTCCAACTCCCTTCCCACATTCTTCACCCACAACAGGTCCCTCCCACCTAAACTAAAAATTAAAAAAGGACGAGAAAAGGGCATTGTCCTTTTAGGTCCGGAGCTGGTCCAGGCTCTGCTCTATCCGACGAGCTGGCTCTCTATAGTGTCTAGCCGCTGCAGGATGTGCCGCAGAAATGGCCAGCTGTCAGAGCACAGAAGGGCTGCAGCAGTTGCTGTCAACTGTCGGCAGCACCGGCGATTGGATGGCCGGGAGGCTGGAGGCTGAGGGGGACCAGCTGCACTTGGGTCCATCTGAGAGGCAGCTATTCCTGCTTCTACTTCTTCCAGGACCACCAGCAGCCGGTATTCCTGTTGGATATAGTCTAGTGCCTGGTTGCAGGAGTAGCTATATTGAGAAAAAGACAAATTGTAAATAATGCTCTGTGCAAGCAATTGTTTTAGGTTAGTGAGGTGCACAGTAGCAGTACATTGCTGGTCCCCGAGGGCCATTGGAATTTGATGTGATTATGATTAGGAGAGTTAAAAGACCAATTTTATGTTTTACCCACACATCCCTCACATAAAAAGCAATGACTGTGTTGCTGAAAAATATTATGGCAGACATGGCCTTGGGCTTAGGTTGGGGTGCTGCTGTTGATGCAGGAGTGCTGCTCTCAGCTTGCACCTCGGAGGTCGGTGCCACTGGTAGGAAGCTGCTTCTTCTCACTGACCACTTTCTTGGAAGCATCTTTCTTTGTGGCCATCCTAAAGCTCTCAGTTGGCAGTTGCACTAAGCTACACAAGCGGAAGAGATCGGAGGACTGACATGTGACTGCAGAAGCCTTCTGTTTGGCAGTACTGCGGGTGATGTCTCTTCTCTTGTGCACCTAAAAGCACGAAAACATTAGGGGTTGATTATGCATCGTAATCGGATGCTCGGTTTACTTTCTGACTGCAGCATGATGATGCTGGTGGTTGGAAAGTAAACAGGCCGGTTGTTCCGGAGGCTTCCAACGGGCTCAAGGAGCATGAGAACCAGTCAGATCCGGCTTGCAATCCCAAAGTGCAGCCTGTCCGCCATTGGGATTACGATGCATCGTTTCCGGCATGGTTTCCTTGCCGCTCTGTCTGACATGGAAACCATGTTGGAATGCATGTTTGATGGCCAACAGCAGGGCCCCCTTGGGTGCGCGGCCTCCTGTTGGAGACCGAGGGGCACCTTTGGTGCCCCCCTGTTTCGGCCGTAACACGAGCTCCCATTGAGAAATGGGAGTATGTGACGGAACAGTGTTCGGTCGCATTGTAAATAGCAGGTTGGGACCACTGACCGAAGGTCTGTAGGTCACCGGACCGAGACAGTGCGTCAGCCCAACAGCGTAATAAGGCCCTTAGTGTTAAACGTGGCATTGTTTGCAGTTTGAATTAGTACAGACAAAGGCAATATTACCTATCTATCTTTCTTTGTGGCCATCCTAAAGCTCTCAGTTGGCAGTTGCACTAAGCTACACAAGCGGAAGAGATCGGAGGACTGACATGTGACTGCAGAAGCCTTCTGTTTGGCAGTACTGCGGGTGATGTCTCTTCTCTTGTGCACCTAAAAACAAACGAGCACAAAAACATTAGGGGCTGATTACGCATCGTAATCGGCTGCTCGGTTTACTTTCTGACAGCAGCATGATGATGCTGGTGGTTGTAAAGTAAACAGGCCGGTTGTTCCGGAGGCTTCCAACAGGCTCAAGGAGCATGAGGACCAGTCGGAACCGGCTCGCAATCCCAAAGGGCAGCCTGTCCGCCATTGGGATTACGATGCACCGTTTCCGGCATGGTTTCCTTGCCGCTCTGTCTGACATGGAAAACATGTCGGAATGCATATTTGGTGGCCCACAGCAGGGCCCCCTTGGGTGCGCGGCCTCCTGTTGGAGACCGAGGGGCACCTATGGTGCCCCCGTTTCGGCCATAACACGAGCTCCCATTGAGAAATGGGAGTATGTGACGGAACAGTGTTCGGTCGCATTGTAAATAGCAGGTTGGGACCGCTGACCGGAGGTCTGTAGGTCACCGGACCGAGACAGTGCGTCAGCCCAACAGCGTAATAAGGCCCTTAGTGTTAAACGTGGCATTGTTTGCTGTTTGAATTAGTACAGACAAAGGCAATATTAGTGTGGCTGTTTACTTAGGTAAAAATAACCACTTTAAAGTCAAACCACACCTCCATAACATAAATTGAATTCCCCATCAGAATAACACACAATATACAGAAAGATTGAGCCCTTTCCTTTATGCCCATATATTCTAAAGGAGAGACCTGTGGCACTCAGGGAACTGTATCGGTAAATGGAATAGTAATCTTTTAAAAAATGGAGGTTAGTGTGCGCCTATGGCAGGCAATGTGGTCCAGGAGGAAGTGGAATAATCATCATTATACAATTGAATGCTGAAGGAGCCCGTCGGCCAGTAGGAACCGGCTCACAATCCCAAAGGGTGGGCTAGTCCACCCTTGGGATTACGATGCACAGTTTCTGGCATGGTTTCCATGCCAGCCTGTCTGACATAGAAACCATGCTGGAAAGCATGTTTGGGGACCACACAGGGCCCCCTTAGGAGCGCAGCCTCCGGTTGGGGGCCGAAAGGGCACCTATGGTGCCTCCCTGTTGAGCCCTGCACCCCGTGGCTGGCACCTTAAGGTACCTGCCAAGGGGTACGCAGGGATGAACAACACCTCCCATTTCTCAATGGGAGCTTGTGTTACGGCCGGTTTACACAAGCTCCCATTGAGAAATGGGAGTATGCGACCGAACAGTGTTTGTCTGCATTGTAATTAGCTGGTCGGAACCGCCCACCGGAGGTCGGTCGATCACAGGATTGAGACGGTGCATCCGCCCCACATCATTATCAGGCCCTTCGTGTGAAATATGACATTGTTTACAGTTTGAATTAGTACAGACAAAGGCAATATTAGTGTGGTTGTTTACTTAGGTAATAACCGCTTTAAAGTCAAATCACACCTACTTATCATAAATTGAATTCCCCATCAGAATAACACACAAGATACAGAACAATAGAGCCCTTTCCTTTATGCCCATATATTCTAAAGGAGACACTTGTGGCACTCAGGGAACTGCATCGGTAAATGAATAGTAATCTTTTAAAAAATGGAGGTTAGTGTGCGCCCATGGCAGGCAATGTGGTCCAGGGGGAAGTGGAACAATCATCAATATACAATTGAATGCTGCTGATCTGTCTAAAGTGCAACGCAGCCTGGGTGTCCAGGAGGAAATAGAATTATATGTACCTAAAAATCTGAATACTGTTGCGCGACTGTGCCCTATGGTGGATGGATGATGGATCGGCCAAAGCAAAATGGAAAAAAAAAATTAAAGAAAAATTTACAAAAAAATAAAACGGCAAAGTAATAACGTAAAATAAAATGTGATTTTTTTAAACAAAATTTACATTAAACAATATATTAAAATTAAACAATTTAAATGATAAGTGAAATTAAAAACAAGGTTAAGAAAGAATAAAAAATGTAAATGAAAAAATTAAAAAGATAAAATACAAATTATAATAAAAAAAAAAAATTGCCGATGTTCATACGGGAGGATGACAAAAAACCTATTTGAGGTGCAAAATAAAAAAATGCAAAAGGCATGTAATATTATAATAATAATCATAATAATAATGATAATAAATAATCTTTATTCAGATGTGATCAAAACCATAAAAGATACATTAAGTTAAAAAGCAAGCAATAAAACACTTCATCATAACAGTTAAAATTAATTTAGGGTAGTGTGCAAAAAAACGCAAAGGTCAATCAGCCATCAAACGCATCTAGATTTCTAGATGGGAGCAATGGCTCCCATGTCACCTACTTTCCCCTCCAACAAATATTTCCAGTTCAGGTTTGCATCAAACAAAATTCCCAGATAAAGGAATGCCGGGACCTTGGCTAGAGTCTGCGCACCTGCTTTAAATGTCTTGGAGAGGGTCGCTCGAGAGTCAATTTCCAAAACGTATGACTGTTAAGTTGGCCGATAAGTCCAACCCGTTCATAAAGGAAACAACTCCATTAATCAGGGCCCTATGTAGGCCCATCGGTGTGCATGCCATCAGCACCGCGTTGTCGGTATATAAAAGAATTGGAATTGCTTTCCAGCCCACTCGAGGGCAGTCGATCTGTAAAGATGTCAGGGCAACCTCTAAGTTATTAATATATATCGCGTATAAAAAAGGAGCTAAAATGCACCCTTGACGAACCCCCTAGTACAATTAAAATAGGCCGGTAAGCCCCACACTGTGTGAATGTCTAACTGCAGATGTATGATGGACGTGAAGGGTCATTAATAGGTTTACAATGTCAGGCTCAACCCCCAATGAATCAAGTAGGGCCCAAAATCTCCTATGGTTCACCCAATCGAATGCGGCAGTAAGGTCCATAAAACCCCAAAAACACGGCACCAGGTTGGGCAACCATGTATTTAGAAACTAAGAGATAGAGGGTTAGGCACTGTGCTGTGATTGACTTTCCTGATTGGAAACCATACTCCACCTCAGAAATAGTTTTATTCTAATGTGCCCAATCTGAGAGCCTATTTAATAAGACGTGGTCAAAAACTTTAACTGTAGAGTCAATGAGGGAAATGGGGCGGTAACAATTGGAATAATCCTTATCCCCCTTTTTGAAAATCGGAACGATCTTGGCGGTTAACCATGAGATCCCACTCTTTGCCGCTGCGTTTAACACCCTCGTCAAAACCAGAGCCCAAACATCGATGTTATCCAGGAAAAGGTCCGGGGGATCCCCGTCAGGTCCTGGAGCCTTATTCCAGGACAATCCCTCAATGCCCAGCCGCACTTTGCTCCAAAGAAAAAATGAATGACAGAAGTATCGGCGTGGCAAGGGACTGTCTCATTAATGGGTCCCCCACTTTGTCCAAAGTTATAAACTCCTTCAAAGTGGGCAAGCCATTCTTCTGGGATGATATGATGACAGAGAGCGGGTCTTAATGGATCTGAGAAACAGGGTCTTATTTATGACTTGCCAAAAATGAGTACTATCCCGCTACTCGCTAGCGTGAACTAACTCGTCCCATGCCTGCCTGCCTGCCTTTGTAGCGTTCGCTTCTGTTCCTTAAAGGCCCCCTTATAGTTGCTACGATATTTGGACACCCATACTCTATCTCGGGGAGTTTGTTTCAAAGCCCTCTTCAGAAGGTGGAGGGCCCGAGAGCACTTAACATCAAACCATTTTGGGTGATCAGAGGTCAAGTGAACTACAGGGACTGTTAGCAAACTAGCAGTTGACTGGGTGATGGTAATAAATGAATTAATAATCTGCTCGCCAGATACTGAAGGGTCTAGACAGGTTTGGATCTCCTTTTGTTGACTTTTAAAAAAAGAGTAGTTAAAAGCCTTAGGATCTAGCTGTGACCAGCGTAGGCATCTCCCCTCATCAGTTAAGGATAATAGGTCGGCAGGATTACTGGAATGCACCGGCTGAATGCCCACCCCTTCAAGCACTAGCATCAGCGGGTTGTGATCACTATATGGGCTGTGTAGGATCTTAAAAGAGAGTGGGGACCCTCCCAACAAAGCAAA
Source organism: Triturus cristatus (assembly GCF_964204655.1). Classification (NCBI taxonomy): domain Eukaryota; kingdom Metazoa; phylum Chordata; class Amphibia; order Caudata; family Salamandridae; genus Triturus; species Triturus cristatus. Next base: position 896,558,157 of record NC_140584.1, on the reverse strand, counting down.
AACAAAAATATAAATCGATGACCGCTGCACAACCCCTAGCTATATAGGTTGGGGGTATGTAAGATTTAGATTAATCCGGCATCTTATCTAGGGTAAATGCAATATTATAAAAGGACTGTCCATCAAAATCATATTCTGAATGTGCATACCACAAATATCCTCAAGCATATTATTAAACTGATATCTCGTCCACCTATGCAAGCCTATAGCAAAGGCACACTGGCTGGACCCACAAAATGGCTGCCATTCAGTGCCACATGGTCAAACAACAACACTGAGCAAGGAGGCATGGGGAATAAAGAAGACATGCAGGCCTATGGCAAAAGCACACTGGCTGGCTTCACAAAATGGCCGCCAGCCACAGGGTCAAACAACAACAAACAGCAAAACGGCATTGCCACAACAAAGAAGACATGCAGGAGTATGGCAAATCACACTGGCTGGCTACACAAAATGGCCACATGGTTACAATAATAACCAGCAAGGAGGCATGGCCACAACAAAGAACACATGCTGGTCTAGGGCAAAAGCACAATGGCTGGCTACACAAAATGGCCGCCAGCCACATGGTCAAACAACAACAACCACCAGCAAGGAGGCATAGTCACAACAATGAACACATGCAGGCCTATGGCAAAAGCAAACTGGCTGGCTACACAATATGGCAGCCAGCCACATGGTCAAACAACAGCCAGCAAGGAGACATGGCCACAACAAAGAAGGCCTGTGGCAAAAGCACACTGGCTCCCTACACAAAATGACTGCCAGCCACATGGTCAAAGAACAATGAGAAGGGCGGCAAATCATATTGGCTGGCTACTCAAATAGGGCCGCCAGCCACATGGTAAAGCAACAAGCAGAAGGCATGGGAAAAAAAGAACACATATAGTCTACTGGACACTGACTATACAAAAAAATGACCCCTGGCCACATGTCATGGGGAACAAAGACAAATTGTGGCCTATGGCCAACACGCACCCTGGTCGAGAAAGGAGTCATGGTAACAAAGGATAAAACATCATTAATTCAGCTCTGCCAAAAACCAAAATTAACTGGGCTCAACAAATTTCCGACAACACAAGTCCTCCAAAGGCATCACATACATATTTTACCCCAAAAATACACTATTTGCAGAAAAAAAATTTAATATCCACTAAAAAAGCACTTTTTGTAATTTAATCCAATGCTATCCATGGCCAGAATGATCTTTCAATTCAACAGACACAACATAAACAGTTGTTTCATGCACCCATGACTAGTACTGAGCCTACGGGCTGAAAGACCCATTGGCAGACTCGGCCACATAGTGAATAAAATGAATATTGTAAATCTATTTTAAAAAATGGAGAACATGTTCTACAATGTGCAACATTTTGCCTTTACAAAAGAAGAAAAATTACATGCAAAAAACAGAACTATGTCCATATTGAAAATGCAGGCCATCTACCACAATAACTTTTGAAAATGTAATTAAAGTACAAATAAATCCAGGTGTATGCCCCTAATCAAACAAACAATACCCTTAGACAACAGTTCTTTGAACTTACTAGTGAAATCTCAAATACAAAGTCCTTAACCCAATGGTATATGTGCAGCAGACAAGGAATGTGATCATTCCAGTTCCAAATCCAAATGAAAAGTGACCAGGAGTTAGACAAAGCACTGGGAGGAGCCCGTTGGACAGGATCAGGAAGTTGGAGTTTCTGGAGCACTTCCTTCCTGTTCGAGTAGTGCGTTCGAGTTCAATACTACATTGGTGCAGTCCGGACATAAGATGCGTAAGCGGGCATGAAGTATCGCGCGTGCTCGCTAGCGGCCGCATATTATCGTATTGCGAGCACCAAAAAACTCTGTTTCACATTTGGGAAGGCGAAATTCAGGAACTTCACGCTCCTCTGCGGAGCGTTGAGTGCCCGAATACCGCAAACTCCGTGAGCAGAGTTAACAGCCTGGGCCCAATTATCATGCACCTTGAGGTCGACTACTATGTATATAAGTAGGGGCCTGGGAAGAATCATCATAATACAAGCTACATGTATGTCCACATTATTTAAACACACATACATCGCTTGGAGGAACAAGCAAGTACCACTTGCTTTTAAAGGCACAAAATTTGAACGCATGTGCAGTGTGACACACATATTCCACCACAATTAAATCACACATACACTAAAGCAGGTACGTTTTCTAGAGTATTACCATTACTTTGCCATTTTTAAATTGTGAGTCATTACATTGTGGTATTGAATATGCTACTTACCAGTATGCATCTGTTCTTGGCATGTAGGGCTGCTGACATTCATATCTGTGCATAGATCGCCGCCTAGTGTTGGGTCCGGATGATTGCACATTGTTGTCCTGGAAGAGTCTTCGAAGTATCACGAGATAGGTGGCTCCTCCCCTGGACTACAGTGCGCATGGGCATCCTCTCCATCCTTAGATTGTTTTTCGCCATTGTGGCAGTGATGGAGTAGATACAGTAAGTGATGACCATGCTATACAGTAATTCTGAGTGCTGCAGCCGCTACAGGCGCCGGGGAGGAGGGTGGGCGATATGAATGTCAGCAGCCCTACATGCCAAGAACAGATGCATACTGGTAAGTAGCATATTCAGTTCGAGGCATGTGGGCTGCTGAATTCATATCTGTGCATAGATTATATAGCAGTCCCTCCCTTAGCGGCGGCTGCCCGTGCCAGCTGCAGCAGTCTGAAAAAGAGTTTTGAGAACAGCCTGTCCTACAGCTGCCTGCTGTTTTGAGTGTACATCTACACAGTAGTGTTTGGTAAATGTATGTATAGTGGACCATGTGGCTGCTCTACATATTTTCTCTAAAGGAATGTTTCCTAGGAAAGCCATGGACGCCCCTAACTTTCGTGTTGAGTGGGCTCGTGGGGGAATCGTTAATGTGCGTTTCGCTTTTTGATAGCAAATTTGAATACATTTAACAATCCATCTGGCTATCCCTGCTTTGGAAATAGCATTGCCCTTGTGTTGTGGAGAAAAGGCAACGAAAAGTTGTTTTGTTTTCCTAAAATTCTTTGTTCTGTCTATATAGTACATGAGTGCCCTCTTTATATCTAGTGTATGGAGCATTCTCTCTGCGACATTTTGTGGATTTGGAAAGAAAACAGGCAGTTCAATAGTCTGATTCATGTGGAACTGTGATATCACTTTAGGCATGAATTTGGGGTTGGTACGTAGTACAACTCTGTTTGCGTGAACCTGTATGAATGGCTCTTGAATGGTTAGTGCCTGGAGTTCACTAACTCTTCTCAACTAAGTGATTGCTACTAAGAAAGCTACTTTCCAGGTGAGGAATTGAATCTCACATGAATGGAGAGGTTCAAAAGGTGGACCCATTAATCTGGTGAGGACCACATTGAGGTTCCACACTGGTGCCGGTGGGTGTCTTGGAGGAATCACTAGTTTGAGTCCCTCTAAGAAGGCTTTGATGGCAGGCACTCTGAATAAAGAGAGGTGCTGCCTGTTTTGAAGATAGGCTGCTATCGCGGTTAGATGTATACGTATGGAGCTGTATGCCAGATTGCATCGGTATAAGTGTAAGAGGTAACAGATGATGTTTTGAATGGATGCATCCAGCGGATTAATGTAATTGTTGTTGCAGTAAATGACAAACCTTTTCCATTTAGCCGCATAGCAAGCTCTGGTTGTGGGTCTTCTGGCCTCCTTGATGATATCCATACATTCAGGTGGCAGGTTTAGGTAGCCAAACTCTAAGACTTCAGGAGCCAGATTGCCAGGTTCAGCTGTTGCGGATCTGGATGCTGAATTTCGCCATGGTTCTGCGTTAAAAGTGTGGGTGTGATCCGCAGCCTTTGATGCGGCACCACGGAAAGTTCTAGAAAGGTGGTGTACCACGGTTGGCGTGCCCACGATGGAGCAACCAGGATGAGCGTTAGTGAGTGTTGTCGCAGTTCGCGTGCCACTAGCGGTATTAATGGCGCTGGGGGAAAAGCGTACGCAAATCTGCCTGACCAGTTCATCCATATCGCATTGCCCTGTGACTGCGGGTGCGGGAACCTGGTGGCAAAGTTTCGGCATTTTGCGTTTTCCCTTGTGGCGAATAGGTCTATCTCTGGATGACCCCACTGCTGGAAGTACGGTTTGAGTACTGATGGATGTAGCTCCCACTCGTGCATTTGGTGGCTGTGTCTGCTGAGCAGATCCGCCATCTGGTTGTCCTTGCCTGGGAGGTGTTCCGCCATGAGGAACATGTTCCTCTGAATGGCCCACTTCCACATGCTCTGAGCCAGATGAGACAACTGTGGAGAGTGTGTTCCTCCCTGCTTCTGTATGTAGTACATGGCAGTCATGTTGTCGGTCCGGATCAACACAACTTTGTTGCATAAGTGTACTTTGAATGCCTTCATGGCTAGGAAGATTGCCATCAGTTCCAGAAGGTTGATGTGCATCTTCTTTTGCTGTGTCGTCCATAGTCCCTGCACTGTGTAATTGAGTACATGAGCTCCCCATCCCTGGAGAGAGGCGTCCGCCGTCAGTATTATTTGCGGAACAGGCTCTTGGAACGGTCGGCCCTTGCAAAGGTTTTGTGGATTCCACCAATGCAGAGAGTTGTATGCCCGACCGCTCACCAACACTAGGTCTGTTAATTGTCCTTGAGCCTGATTCCATTGACGTGCCAAGCACTCCTGAAGCGGGCGCATATGTAGTCTCGCGTGCGGGACTATGAAAATGCAGGAGGCCATCATGCCTATCAACTGCATGAACACTCGCTCTGGAAGGGAGTGTTGAGGTTTGAACTTTGTGATCAGCAGTTGCATGCTGTTGACCCTCACTAAATTTGGCTGAGCTGTGGCTGTCAGAGTGTTTATGGTCGCGCCCAGGTACTGGCGTACGTGTGCGGGTTGAAGATGTGATTTTGGGTAATTTAGTGAGAATCCTAGACTGTGAAGAAGGTGAATGGTGTGGGACATGTGGCTGGCACATTGCTGGGCCGACTTTGCCTGAACAAGCCAGTCGTCCAGGTAAGGGAAGACGTGAATGTGCTGTCTCCGTAAATGTGCAGCCACTGTCGCTAGGCACTTGGTAAAGACCCTGGGTGCTGTGGTTACTCCGAAGGGGAGAACTTTGAACTGATAATGGTGATCCTGAATAGTGAACCTGAAATATTTTCTGTGCGATGGGTGTATGGGTATGTGGAAATACGCATCTTTCAAATCCAGTGTGGCTAGGAAGTCTCCCTGACTGAGTAACGGTAGAACCTGCTGTAGGGTGAGCATATGGAAATGCTCTGACAGAATGTAGTGGTTGAGGGGTCTCAGGTCTAGTATAGGTCTGAGAGATCCGTCCTTTTTTGGGATTAAGAAGTACAGAGAGTACACCCCTGTCCCCTGTTGGTTTACGGGCACGACTTGTATTGCACCTTTTTGCAGCATACTTAGTACTTCCTGCTGCAATAATGCCAAGTGCTCTACGGATATAGGACGGTGCTTTGGTGGTATGTTGGGTGGAGTGGACGTTAATTCTAGACAGTAACCGTACTGGATAATTTCCCTGACCCACCTGTCTGTGGTGATGGACTTCCAGACTGACAGGAACTGTTGGAGTCTCCCCCTGACAGGTGTTATGTGGTCGGGGGCGAGGGAGAAGGCGTCACTGTTTTTTTTGTGGGGAGGACCTGGTGTTGCCGTACCCACGTCCTCTGCCTTTGGTGCTGGATCCACGATATCCACCTCTATTGTTTTTATCATAGGTACTTTGCGTACCCCCTTTATTGTACTGCTGCTGGGACCCCTGACCTCTAGCTGCTCCTCTATTCCCGGGGCGACGAAAGGAGCCACTCCGAAACTGCTGCGACTGCAGAGCCCCCATTGATTTTGCAGTTTCAGTGTCTTTTTTAATTTTTTCGAGGGTAGTGTCAACCTCGGGGCCAAATAAAAAGTCTGGGTTGACCGGTTGATTTAAGATATTGTTCTGAATTTCAGGTTTGAAGCCTGAGATTCTCAACCATGCGTGCCTCCTCAACATTACGCTAGTGTTGATCGCCCTTGCTGCAGTGTCGGCTGCATCTAGTGCGCATTTGATGGACGCATTTGTAAGGAGTTGTCCATCCCTGATAAGGAGCTCCACTGCCTCTTTGTATTCATCTGGCAAGTGTTGTAGCAGTGATTCTGGTGTGTCATAGTGTGACCTATCATAACGGGCCAGGAGTGCCTGGGTGTTGGCAATGCGCCAGATGTTTGCTGCTTGAGCTGCTATCCTTTTGCCTGATGTCTCCAGCACTTTGGACTCCTTGTCGGGGGGAGGAGCATCACCCGTTGTTTGTGAGTGTGCTCGTTTGCGAGCATTCGAAACAACCATGGAGTCTAATGGTAACTGACCCTTAATGTACATAGGGTCTCCGGGTGCTGGCTTGTATTTTTTTTCGATTCTGGGGTTCAACACCCGTGCCCTGGTTGTTTCTTTAAAACTGTCTTTTGCAGGTTTCAGAACCCCCTTCAACATTGGCAGAGTTTTGACGGTTTTCTCAGAGGAGGCGAACGTGTCCACTAAGAAATCTTCCTCTACAGTGTCAGAATGGAGTTCCACTTCATGATTGGCAGCAGCCCGTTCTATGAGGGCATTAAAGGCAGCAGTGTCCTCCGTGGGAGATGTCTTTATATTATAAAGCTGCGTGTCAGGAGCATCTGGTGCGTTACCCTGGTCGGTGGGGTCTCCCCATGCCTGATCTGGGTCTTGCATGTGATAATCAGGATCGATATCCACCAGGTAAGTGGTATCATCCCCTATATAGTCCTCTCCGGCGTCTGCCTCCGAATGCGTAGGAGAAAAAGACGGTGGGTCCTGAAGGTAGGGTTGAAAGGTTTCGTGAAGCACTGGTGTGGAACCTACTGGCAGTTTTTGTTTCAAAGGAATCTTGTATGAGTCCAAACCCTTCTCTGGTGTGATCTTCCACTTGCGGAGCAGCAGCCTGCCAGTGTCGGCGTCGATAAAGTGTGCCTGTGAAGGCTCGATATCGATTTGTCCAGCGGATAGTGTGTGTTTGGTGGACACGGGTCCGAATTTCAAACATTTTCGGTGCCTTCGGCAGCGGCAATCCAAATGTGATGTGCGCCGGCGCCGAGTGTGCTTTTGCGGCCTTGTGCGTTTCGGGACCCGACGTAGGTTGGAGGGTTGCCCGGTCCCTGATGCGTTGCAACAACGCTGAGACCTGTTGCAAGGTGAACGCAGATGGCGCTGTGGAACCGATAGGCACCTTGGAGGCAGGTGTCGAAGCGGTATCCGATTTTTTCCCAGTCTTTGGGTCGTCGATCCGAAGGTGGGTATCGACGCTCTTTGGAGCCGATGATTTGGTAGGCGCCGCACCCTTTGATGTCGACGCAGACGGATCGACCACCTTGACCTTGGTGGGTTGGTCCGTAATCTTCGGTGCCATAGGCTGAGGCGCCTTGTGGGGGCCGAGGGCCTTCTTCTTTGGCTCGGTGCCGGAACCCGTCTTGGTGAGCACGGCACCGAAATCCCTTTTGTTGTATTCGGTGCCGATGACCTGTGCCGGCGTCGAAGGAGTGGAGGGCTTCGAGGCCTTCGATCCGATCGCAACCGGTTTCACTTTCGGTTTCGATGTAACCGGTGCGACGGATGGTTTTGGTTTCACTGAATGAAATCCAGTCGTCTTCGATATTAATGGCTCCTGTGAAATGTTCGAGGCCGGGCCTTGAGGCGGGGCCGAAGAACTGTTTGACTGATCTTGGGTAAGGCCCGCAGGCGATCCCTCGACCTGAGCCTTATGACGACTTTGTTTATCGGCCTCCGTAACGACGGGTTGGCCTAGCTCTTCGCTGGAGCTATCTTCCTCGGCCCCAAGGGCCTCATCGTAGTCTCCTACCTCGCCGCCGACGTCTTCGTCCTCGAAGATCACCTCATCATCGTCTTCCGATCGGGATTCACGTTCGGAAGCATGGCTGGAGTCTATGTCTTCTACGCTCTCAGCTTCCTCATCCTCGGTGCTGAAGATGTTGACCGGGGCAGGCGCCGATTGCTGTACCTCCAATCTCGCTGCCCGTCGATTCCGCAGAGTCTTCTTCGAGCGGAACCGGGCGTAGGCCATACATTTCGACTCATCATGATCCGGTGAGAGACATTTGTTGCACACCGGATGGACATCGACGTGTGGGTATTTCGCATGGCATAAAGGACATCTCTTGAAAGGAGTCGATTCCATCGTCGAGCGTTGATCGATGTTCGGACCGAAGCGGATCCGAAAAGCGTGAAGAAGTTACTAAAACACGAAATAAACTGGTCGATACCGAACGCGAACAATACCGACGAAATCTAAAGGCCTTTTGGCCTTAAACTAAAGTTTCCGAACTTGAGCTAAGATAAGCACATCCGAACCCAATGGCGGAAAAAAACAATCTAAGGATGGAGAGGATGCCCATGCGCACTGTAGTCCAGGGGAGGAGCCACCTATCTCGTGATACTTCGAAGACTCTTCCAGGACAACAATGTGCAATGATCCGGACCCAACACTAGGCTGCGATCTATGCACAGATATGAATTCAGCAGCCCACATGCCTCGAACCTATCTATATTGCTATATTGTATTATGTTATACTTGATTATTTTATGTTAAATTGTTCCTTTGAAAGGTGCCCTGGGTAGTTCCTTAGTGTTAGGTTGAGAACAGCTCCTTTATATGGAACACTTTACAACCGCACCAGCACTCCAAAGCTGCTCGCCTCAAATGTCTTTGCTTTTCTAGCAGTGTTTTTAAGCGTAGGATAAGCACAGTGCCATCCATGCCGAGCTAGAAATTGACAAAGCCTTTCACTATTTGTACAGCAAAGTCTTTAAACACAGGATTAGCAAGTACCATCCACGCCGGGCTGAAAAATAACAAAAGCCTTTTACCATTCTAGACACATTATTACAACTCTGGATTGCTAAAATATCATCCAAATCAATCTGGAATGAATAAAAGCAACACTGACATGTTACACTATTTTTGGAGCTCCTATAGCTTTATCCAGGCACCAGGGAAAAACCTGTATAAGTCAGTCAGTCAGTCTGTCAAGAAATCTTTATTCTGCTTATAAAAACCATAAAAGAACATATAAGCATGCAATTCATCAATCATTAAAGTGCCACAGAACTACAGTTTTTGCGGCCCTTAGGAATCATGTCATAAAGTGACTTGAGCCTAATAAATACAAACTTAAAAAGACACTTTTATCATAAACATTTGTTAAGACCAGGGATGACTGATCCCTGTTACAATAATCAATTCATCTATCTTACACACTCTATTTACACTAAAAGACTTAGATGAAATACAACCTAGTCAAATAAATCAGTTTTCCTTAACACGTATATTACCCATGTATTTATTTTATGCCCACGAAGTTCCTCAGCCTTACTGCAGTCAAGGTGAACTTTAACACAATGATAAAAACAAGTTCTGACTGAAGTAACTGTAAATGAAGTAGGGCCGGCCTGCATCTTCTTATATTAGGTATATTAAGAGACTTCAATATAGTAATCAAAAACAATTTCCTTGGAACTGTAAATCATTGCGTCAAGGGGTTTGGAGCCCAATTCTGCAGAGAACATAAAAATTCCAGTTATGGACTGTTCAAATTGAGTCTTGATAATTTTCATTTGTTGAGTCCAATCAAAGGGTACCCCCAAATATGTTGAAACATTAGAGACTGGTTTTATTGATGTAATGAACTTTCGGTTTACTATTCGACCTGCCACAGATCATAGTGTAAGATTTGGGGACATTATTGGACAGACCCAGTTGACTCAAACAAAACAGAAGTATCCAATAACCTTTGTAGGCCTACCCAAGTTCTTACTATTAGAACACAATCATCTGCATATATCAGTACAGGAAGTTGCCTAGCCCACGCCTTGGGAGTCTCAGCCTTTACATACGACTGAGATGGTTTAAGTTCATTAATGTAGAGGCATAAGAGAAAAGGAGACAGCACGCACCATTGTCTAACCCCTCCCATCGGATCTTAATTAAGGAAGTGCCATTAGACCCATATCTGATGCACCCCCGTAACACAGATTTTAAGTTGGCTTAAAAGGTGGATGATTGAGGGTTCCACTCCTATTTTTAATATTCTACCCCATAGCTTTACCCGATTTATATAATCGAATGCAGAGCTAAGATCCATGAATGCTAAGTAAATTCATCCATTCTTCTCCCTGGTGTATTTGTTAATTATGAGATGAAGATTCAGGCACTGATCTATGGAACCCAGGCCCTGTCTAAACCAATACTGGGCATCAGGCAATATACATTATTCAGTGTCCAATGCCCCCAGTCGATCTAACAAAATTATACCCAGCACCTTGGCCGTGGAGTCAATGGGAGAAATGGGTGATAACAATGGGGGTCAGCTCTAACCCCCTTCTTAAAGATCGGGACAATAATCAAGTTAGACCAGGACTTAGGGGGGGCTATATTTATAGCACTCCTCAGTATGTTAAATAATAAAGGTGCCCATAGGTCTATTTTATCTTTGAAAATATCAATAGGGACCCCACTCAGTTCTGGTACCTTGTTCCTTCGTACAATTGCCGATAAAATGCTCTTCAGAGTGATTAATGAGTCATTTCTTCTATCCAAAACTGGTTCATGCATAGCTATACTGACTTTAGTGTCTAGCAATGTGCTGTTATCATATACCTTATAAAAGTATTACACCCAAATATGCGTTGGAATGATGGTGTCCACATTAGTATGGTGACCATCTACAAAACATGGCACTTTTAATAATTTTCCCAAAAGGAAATGCATCATTCCTACTACTAGCTTCATGTAATTGCTCCCAGGCTTTCTGCTTAATGGCATTCTTTCTCTTCATAATCACCTGCTTTATCTAAGTTTACATAACTTCCTTCCCTCCACCTCTTGTGGAGATTTCTTAACAGCCCTTATTAGATTCTGATGAGCAGAAGAACAAGCCCCGTCAAACTATTTTTTAAATTTGGTTCCCTGTAAGATTCTAGAGCAGTTAAAAGCTTGGACAATAAGCAGAATCAGCCCTGATCCCCAGGCAAACCATCAGCATTTCCCTGCTCCTAACAGCTATCTCTGTCAGCAGGATCAATACTGGGCCATTTACACAGAATGCTTTTGATGTTACTGCCCACTATCAGCTGCAAAGAATGGGTGTGTTTTAATTGTGTACGGGCTATAGACAATGCAAATACCAGAGAATTGTGATCACTCAGACAAATCTGTAGAATTGTGAAATTTAAAACCTTTTGACCCAGCTATTTTGAGATAGCAATATAATAAATCATACTACCAGGACTCTTACCTGTAAAGGAGATTAGCTTCTGGTCTGTTACAGGAACTAGTTCTAAAGTAAGCACCAAGTCCTGCCTGTTCATGATCTTATGAATTAATGAATGAATTAAGGGACTTGTAGAGCAAGCAGCTACTCCCAGAAGTGTCCCGCCACAAGTAAGAAAGTGTGAATAGAAGAAAGAGGGAGCACTCAGAGTAAAAAGTCAAGTCTTCAGCTGTTTTTTAAAAGATCGTTTACTAACCGTAGCTCGTCCGGCAAGCTATTCCAAGCTTGCGGGCCCAGGAGGGAAAAGGATCTACCTCCTGTTTTTGCTCGCCTAACCATGGGGACCGTGGAAAAATGACCAGAAGATGACCATGGAGTTCTAAGGGGAGAATAAAATGTAACCCTATTGGACAAGAACTCTGGCTCAGACTAATGGAGAGCTCTGTGCCTAAGTGTCAACATTTTAAACAGGATCCTTTTCCTGACAAGTAGAACAAGCATTTGCAATGCAATAGGTCTCGCATTACTGAAAGTTTGAGGTATTGGCGTTGCATTATAATGTGCAACGCCAATAGCTAAAACTTTTATTAATGCAAGACCTATTGCATTGCAAAAGCTTGTCACAAAACCGAGTACCTGTCCCAGGTACCTGTCAGCCACCTGACTGCTGGTAAAATATTTAATACAAGTGGTAGGTAATCAAACTACACGTGGGCTACCTGAAAGGAAGCTCGGAAAAGGATGGAGAAGTAAAAATTACATATACATGTATGTAGAAAGAAGAAGATAAGTCAAGGAAAACGATAAAGAAAATAAACAAGGATAGTCATTTCTCTCACCCATCGCCTACTAGTACTAGAAATCACAACCCCCTCCTGCCCTTTGTACTTGCCCGAGAGCTTTGCAGGTTCGGTAGGGCTACTACAACGAGACATCTTCTGCACTGAAAGGGAAGACAGACAACAACGCAAATCGATTCTGATTAGCAAGACATGGGGATGACGAAACCAACTGCAATTTTGCAACAAGAATATGGCGTTGGGGATACTGCAGCACCAAATGGAGTAAAATGTTGAGAAACGCGTACATATAGCAATCAGGTTAAATAGCGCCAGAGTGTGTGGATTGAGATCATATGCTACGAATACCCGCTGCAATGAATTTTAAAATCATTCTGGATGTTTTTTATTTGAATGTTAGTTATCAGAATATAGTTGGTAATGTGAATTTTCCAGATTAATCAGCATCAACAAGTCTATTTTTATGATTGGCCAGTAAATATTATAAACTAGTCGAAAACGAGGCGACCATCTTGTATTTTCAAAATGTTACTTCAAAGCCTAAGGACAGATGTAATCGATAATGCATGTAGTTTTGGAAACTGTAGAATTCTATGGCAGGTCCGGAGGCGAGGATTATGCTCTGCTTTCTTTATTTTCCAATACCAGCAGATTCAACATTTACAAAAAAAAACTCTCTTTCCCATGAACAGGAGGGAAAGGGCAGTCCGAGAGGTCAACCAATCAGCATCCACGTCAGTCCTCAGGATCCGGGAACTGCTGGGATATCTCCTCTTTCTTTTCCTGCTTGCCAGCAGATAAGTTTCTTTTCCCTATCATTCTATGGTTATGTTCTTTGGTTTGTTTAATGCGTAGTGTTTGGGGGCACTGTGTCGCGCGAGCGCTGCACTTTGGTTTTCAGGTGCCTTCAAGGTTCTGGTTACCGCGGGAGCGTTTTCATCGCTCCTTTCGCGGTTTCTGTTGCGGGCTTGCGGCGTGCGGAAGCGGCCGCCAGAGGGCGCTAGTACCGCGCGTCTCTCTTGCAATTCACTCGCTCGGCGGGAACGCTTTCCTGTCAGGAAGTGTTTCGTCGCGTACCCGCCGAGCGAGACGCCCGTCTGCCTGGAGCTCTGACACCCGATCTCGGGTCTGTCTTGATCGCAGCCTGACGCCCGCACGAGGGTCGGTAATTTCCCAGTGAGCTATTGGACACATTCCATGAATTTAAAGGCTGTCATACCGTTTGGGGGCCGGGCCAGGCTTTTAGCTCCTGCCTATAACTTGAGCAGGGAAAAAACCCCTTGATTTTGTGGGTGTAGGCCCCAGGGTTGGTTACCCGAAACTTCTTGCTTGCAAGTCCAAATTTTGGGGGTTCACTCCTGCCATAGTGTTAGAACCTTGGGTTTGCAAAAAGTAAAGGCTTTTCAGTCGCATTGGGACACCCATCAGTATTATGGAAGGGGAGTATTTCGAGGAAGAGACCTTTCAGGTCCTCCCGGTGGATGATAGTTTCTGCGACGCGGTGGACGCTTCCATCCATCACGCCGTCGCTGCAGCTATGGGTCCCTTTGAGAGGCAGCTTATGAAAGTCGCTTGCGCCTATGCTTCGGGGGAACGATAGGCCCCAGCACGCCCTAAGCGTAAAGCGGAAGCGGCGTTGGAAGAGGGGCCTTTGAACGCCTTAAAGCATCCTTCCTAGCGCGTTCCCCTGTGTCCCGGGTAGATCCTTTAGAAGAGGGTTGCCCTTTCTACCCAGACGTCGAAGAGGATGAGGACTGCGAGTCTCCTTCAGAGTCCCTTGACGTACCTGGTCCTTCCCGCCCTTGGCGCCCACCACCGAGCGTGCCAGAAGGTCCTGCGGACATGTTAGTCCCGGAGGACCTAGTCCATCCCCGTTCCTCGATGTGGACCCCAAGCGAAAAAGTAACGCAATTTGTCGCCAGCAGGATGAGGAAACCCCTAGAGAAGGAGGTTAGAGCTTGCCTGAGGGCAGAGTGCCCTCGACCTGCCCTTCCGGGCAAAGTAGCGGTCACTCCGGAGATTGATGCGCGGATGGCCACTTTTCTCCAGAAATATATTCGAGACCCCAAGAAATGCATTGATAGGTCCTGGAAAGCTTGCCAGGACAAGCTCCTGGATGCCTGCGGCCCTTTGACTAAGATTTTAGACCTTGCGGAGGAAGCAAAAGCCTCTGGTACGCCACTTTCCCCGGAGTCGATTTCAGGCTGGGCCCAGCGAGCTATCGTCTTCCTGGGGAATGCGAACTGCGTCCTAGCAGCAGAAAGGAGCCGCTCCTTGTTACTTAAGGTGGACCCCAAATTGGGGGACCTGGCCTCCTCAGAGACGGGCACAGTGGCGAGCCTTTTGTGAAAGAACTCACTAAGTTTGTTTCCACCTTCACCACACTCGATTAGGCTCAAGCGTCCATTAAAAGAGTGTTTCACCCGAAGGGTTTTGTCGGGGCCGGTCGTGGCCGGGGGCGCTCGACCGGCCGCATCTACAATCAAGCTCCCAACAAAGGCTTCAAGAAGGCGGGTGATCAGCCCAAGCAGGAATTCTTCCAGTCTCGGAGGAACGGAAGAGGCAGAGGAGCCAGGGGAGGTGGCAGAGGACAATTCCAAAATCAAACAGGTGAGTCTCTCCCCTTACCCCCATTTACAGGTGGGAGGCAGGTTGGCGTTTTTCGCTCACAATTGGGAGGCCATTACGTCAGATGCATGGGTGCTTCAGACCATAAGAGGGTTCCACATAGAGTTTTACGGCACCCCACGGCAGGAATCCCGGCCTCGGCCTCTAGTTTTTACGTCTACCCAGAGGGCTCTGGTGGACGAAGAGGTTCGCGATCTCCTCCACAAAGGGGCGATCGTGGGCTCCTCCCTCCACCCGAGCGGGTTCTTAAGCAATATCTTTCTAGTGGACAAAACCGATGGGGGTCAGCGCCCGGTTATCAATCTGAAGGAGTTCAACAGCTGGTTGGTTTACCGCCATTTCAAAATGGAGGGAATCCACCTGCTGCGCGACCTCCTGCGTCCCAACGATTGGATGGTGCGCCTCGACCTGAAGGACGCCTACCTTTCCGTCCCGATTTTTCCCCCGCATCGCAGGTTCCTTCAATTCCTGTGGCAGGGGCAGGTGTACGAGTTTACGACGTTACCTTTCGGTCTCTCCTCGGCTCCTTGGTGCTCAAGCCCGTGGTGGAGTACCTCAGAGCAAGGGGCTTCCGCCTCCTGATTTACTTAGACGACATCCTCCTGGTAGCTCAGTCTTCCGCCTTGCTGGCAGAGCAACTTCAAACGATGGTCTGTCTTTTGCAAGACCTAGGTTTCGTCATCAACGAGAAGAAGTCTCTCTTGGTTCCGGCCCAACAAACAACGTTTCTGGGGTTTGTCATAGACTCCGTGGAGAAGACATTAAGTCACCCCTCCAGGAAGGTTTCAAAGATCCGGAGGGAACTCCGGCGCACATTGGCGCGGCCCACCACCTCCCTTCGTCAAGTGGCCAGGGTAGTGGGTCTCCTTTCCTCCTCAATTCAGGCCATTTTCCCGGGTCCCTTACATTACAGGGCCCTGCAGCGGCTGAAAGCCACTTACCTCAGGAAGGGTTTACAGTACTCGGAGCTTGTTCCCCTCACGGAGGAAGTGAGGTTGGAAATGCAGTGGTGGTTGGATCACATGGAGGCCTGGAATGGGAGGGCCATTTTCGGTTCGGCTCCGAATATAGTCATCGAGTCGGACGCCAGCCGGTCGGGCTGGGGAGCTCGCTGCGGGGACTCATGTACCGGAGGAAAATGGTCCGCAGACGAACAACGCCTTCATATCAATTGTCTGGAACTACTTGCCGGGTCCTTCGCCATCAAATGTTGGACAAAGGACACGATCAGCTGTCATGTCCTTCTCAAGATGGACAATGTGTCCGCGGTACGGTACATAAACCACCTGGGCGGCACGAAGTCCAAGGTCTTAGCGGACATGGCCAAGGAATTTTGGTCGTTTTGCCTGAACAACAACGTGTCGGTAACGGCGGAGTACCTTCCGGGTGCGGCCAATGTGGTAGCGTACTGGTGCTCCCGGGAGTGGTCGGATGTCAGCCTCTGGCAACTGAACCCCGACGTTTTCCGGCGCCTCCACGCCCTGTGGGGCCCATTCTCAGTGGACCTCTTTGCCTCGCGTCTGGACCATCAGCTTCCCCGATTCTTCAGTTGGAAGCCGGATCCCCTGGCGGCGGCAACGGATGCCTTCCTTCAGGACTGGTCCCAGGAGATGGGGTATGCCTTTCCACCGTTTGCGATGGTCATGCGCCTCTCAGCACAGGTTCGTCGACAGCAGGCGAGGGTAGTCCTAGTCACGCCTTATTGGAGGTCGCAAGTATGGTTTCCAGTTCTTCTGGAACTTTCTTGGGATTCTCCAATCCTTCTACCCCTCCATCATACGATTCTTTGGGATCCCCAAGGTCAGCCTCACCCGTTAGTTCTGCAGAATCGCATGCCCCTCATGGCCTGGCGGATTTCCGGCAACGTTGGAGACTCCGTGGCTTATCGGGAGACGCTCAGACTATCCTGGCAGCAGCATGGGCAGACGGCACCCACAAAAGATATCGTTCGGCTTGGTCCAGATGGGTCGGTTGGTGGCTTAGCCGGGGTCAGGATCCCGTGGTGGTTCACGTCCTGAATTTCCTAGCTTCCCTAGCCACAGAAGGTTTGGCTTACCGTACCATAAATTCTTACAGATCGGCGATTTCGGCGGGCCATGACCCGGTGCAGGGCAAGGCGGTGGGGGAGCACCCTTTCGTGTGTAAGTTATTGCGGGGTATTCGCTTATCCCTGCCTCCCCTACCTCGGTACTCCCAGCTGTGGGATGTGAACAAAGTTTTGCATCTATTTCAGGCCTGGCCTTCGAATAGATACTTGTCGCGCAAACAGCTTTCCGCGAAGTTGGCCATGCTCCTTTGTTTAGTCTCCTGTAGAAGAGTTTCGGATGTCAGAGCCCTTGATCTCAGCGATCGCATTTTTTCCCAGCAAGGGGTCACCTTTCATATTTCTCGCCGCACTAAGTCAAGCTCTAGGATAATTTCTTACCCGGCTTTTGACAATCAACCCAAGTTGTGTGTGGTGCGCTGCCTCAAGGCGTATGAGAGCATGATGAGTGAGCACCGTCCCCACGGCGTAAACCAACTACTGATCTCTCTCAGGAAACCCTTCAAGGCTGTCTCTTCTCCCACCATTGCGAGATGGGTCAAATGGACCATGAAGGAAGCCGGCATTGACATCTCGCACTTCGGTGCTCATTCAGTGAGAGGAGCTATGGCCTCCAAAGCCTTTTCCCTCAGAGCGTGGCTCGAGGATATTCTCAATGCCGCTGACTGGGCATCAGACTCGATGTTTAAAAGGTTTTACATTAAACCGGTCATTGACATGGCTTCCCTGGTGGTGGACAAGCTTTGAACGAGCATAATCCTCGCCTCCGGTCCTGCCATAGAATGAAAAATTTCCTAGTAGACACAAAGGAAAGTTTCAATTCTATTAAGGACTCGGAGGCGAGGATTATTCCCTCCCGGAGTACACGTACGCGGTGCGCTTGCTATAGTTGCCTGGACGAACGCTAGCAACTCACGTGTTGGAAGCTTTCAAAATTCATCAGGTGAGAGAGAATGACCGCACTATTTAAAATACGTTCATAGATTCTATAGCTTTTGATAACTATACCAATGCATTCATAAGTATATATCTCCCCTTACATGGGCCCTGTTTGCCTTTAGCGGCTATTTAGGATTTGGTCCAAGACGCCCATGTTGTCTCCATAACGTATCACTTCGAACAGAAAAGCATACTTTGATTGGCACGTCTTCATAGCTTATTTCTACGAAGTAAGTATCGTATAGTTTCTGGTCTTGTTCTCTTTACCAGCGCTGATCATAGTTGGCTTTAGATTACTATCCAGCACTTATCTACACTGCATTCATGATCCACTACTGGGTCTGGATTTTTTTAACTCTACTTGTTGTATCTTAGGTCAGTCCCGTATTTCTAAGATGAGGACCACTACTTCATGATATCGTCTCTCGGACGCTGGCCCATATTGATGATCCAATTAAATATTGTAAGCGGGTCTCAAACAAATTAAATATACTGAATTGTCAGAATGTCCAGTCCCTTTTGCATTATGAGTGATATCTGTATGATGTTAATTCGCAGGTGGACCATACGTATTTATATGTTACAGTTGTCCTTTCCGTCTTCTAACTAAAGACTTGCCCAGACCTGTCTTTAACAAAGTAGGTATAGATAAAGGACCTCCTTTATTTATTTTTTCTCTCAACAGAACACACTTTTTAAAATTTTTGTTAGCATGTCTACTTTAAAAACATATGGACTAGTCCAACATTAGAATGTTTGTGGCTATTTCTCTCTACTTTATCACAATTTTCTTCATCATCTTTAACCTTTTCGGGTCTTATTATTGAGTCTGTTGAGTTCACGCTTCAGTGTATATTCTCATACTTCACTTGGGATCTTTGTTGGCCACTTTCTCTGACTTCACAATTCGGGTGTCTATTAGGATTTGGGTTGCTCCGAGTATTATAAATTTGGTACTGTTTTTAATATTTATATATATTTTCATTATTGTCCACAGATTATATATGGTCATACACTGTATTATTTAGGAGCCCCTTCACCTTGCTATTTGCATATATCAAATAGAAAGAAACATTGGATGGGACATTTGACCACTTGATCATCTCCATCTTCTTCCATTCACACAGCCCGCACCCTGACGCTTAGCCTGATCCTCGCGAGCTCCCCAGGTCCTCGTGGGTTATGCGGCTTGCATCGTAACTAATTAACCAATTCCTTCGCTTAATTCCCGGACTACCGCCCCACGAATGTAGGTTTTCGAACCCATCGACAAGCCCGACCGGGCTGCCTCGGAATTCCTATCGGTTGTACAACACAGACCTGACTCGCCCTTTTGGACCAATCCTCCCTTTTCTTCGCCGCTCCCCTGGCTCACCTATCAGCCCACACGGAATTTTGACATCCGTCGAGCCCAGGTTGTGACGGTTTTTGACGGGGCGCTTCATCCTAATTGTTTCCCGCTTTTTATCGCTGGCTCTATTTCTTGCCTATACCTCATTCCGGACTACAACACTAGGATCGTCTAGTTTTGGCTGGCGCGGCTGCGCAACAGTTACTAATTGATTTGGTCATCCTCTCACTGCTTTCTCCCAGGCAATTATTTATCATTTCCTTGTCCTGAAGAGATCCCACTACGTGTTAAGGGATCGAAACGTCGTCGACAATCATTTCTAAACTCCAGTGTATTACAAAATTGAAATGTCGGAGTATGAAATGTTTTATTGACTTTTTGATAACAATTACCTTTGAGCACCAAATAGTCACCTTTTAAAATCACTTGCCTGGGTACCGGAAATCGGCTGATTTCCTATTACCCTGCCACCAACTCACTCACTGTTTTATTAATTTTCTCACTATTTACAGTAATTTTTTAGGTATTTTTGCATTGTCTTTAAACATAAAACCCAATTTTTCATTGAACTAATTGTGGCACTTTAATTTACTCGAATTGAATGGGACCACTGTTCCTTTATAATAATTTCTCTCTACTTTATCACAATTTTCTTCATCATCTTTAACCTTTTCGGGTCTTATTATTGAGTCTGTTGAGTTCACGCTTCAGTGTATATTCTCATACTTCACTTGGGATCTTTGTTGGCCACTTTCTCTGACTTCACAATTCGGGTGTCTATTAGGATTTGGGTTGCTCCGAGTATTATAAATTTGGTACTGTTTTTAATATTTATATATATTTTCATTATTGTCCACAGATTATATATGGTCATACACTGTATTATTTAGGAGCCCCTTCACCTTGCTATTTGCATATATCAAATAGAAAGAAACCTTGGATGGGACATTTGACCACTTGATCATCTCCATCTTCTTCGCCCTGACGAAGGAACTACTGGATTTTACGTCCACTCCGAAACGTGCGTAGGCGCTTTGTGTGTTACACATTTGAAATAGAAGGCTCTATATATTATCTGTAGCCTTATACATGTGTTATTAGTTCTCATTTGTGACGTTTGTTATCATTGTTTAACTGATGCAGTTTTGCTTTATTGTCTTTTCTACTCATGTTTTGTTGGTCTGTATGTTATTTTCATGTGAATTTTGAATTTGTCATTTCTTGTGTATAGTTTACACTCTTTACCTTGAAGGGGTTCTCAGATGATATCCATAGGCATACATATTTATAATTGTTTAAATTAAATACATATTATATGTCTTAAGTTCGTTTCAACATTAATTTTTTTCATCAAATAAATCCAAATTAAAACGAAAATATTTTCTGTGTGACAATGATGTTTTAAAGTATTTGTGGACATATTGCCTATTAAGAATTATCTTAGGGGAGGTCCTGTTGTGTGTTACCCAAATTCTTCACTACTTCAGATTATACCTTAGATGAAGGGATCTCATCCGCCCAGTGCGCTTGTAAAATAAGGGTAAAAGTACAGCCAAAGCTAAGAACCTCGGTCAGGGTTGCACTTAAGTTCATTAAGACTTATCCACTGAACGACCGCAGAAAGCCAGAGGCTTGAAGGCCTCTTTATCTGGTGTCTCATCTTTCATAAATAGGAAGAGTAGCTGAGTGTCATCACGTAGCACACTATTTTTGCCCCAAATGGCTCGACCAAATTTGCCAGAGGGGTCATTTAGATGGTAAAACATTACCATAAGGGTTATGTTCTTAATGCAAGTAGTCAACATTACCTTGCCACAGTGCACCACAAACTACGTTCTTCAAGAGTGTGCAGAGTCTTCTAGGGGTATAACGAGCACACTGCCGCTGCTTTAGAGAGACACACTCTTCATATTTTAAGATTTTGCAAAGGCCTGCGAACAATTGCTAAGCAAAATGTTATATGAAATAATCTGTATTCATGTTAACATTACCTTTATGCTGTTGTTTACTTATGGTATCAGTCAGGGATCATTAGGACTGCTGGAGAACACATTCTAAAGTGTTTTCGTCTTACATTGGCTGTTTAAAGTATGTACTAATAAGGGGAAAAACAAAAGGCCACGGCAATAAATGCTAGTCACTGCAGGTGATTTTACAGTGTTGCCATTAAAGGATCTGATAGTAACCCAGAGTTTTTATTTCCGTCCGGTAGGCTTTGAATAACTTTGAATAATGTGCCAGGCCAAAGTTGAAAGCAATATGTGATACATATGGTTTAAAAACAATTGACAAATATATACCAATAAAAGAACAGCATTGAAAAACGAAAGTGGCGAGCTTTAGTGAAATATTTACAAGTGCTTCATGTATTTTTTTTTAACCAAAATAAAGCCTGTGCGCTACATAAAAGAATTCTGTGAATTAATTTCTTTATTTTTTTATTGTCAAATTGCTCAGAAAACAAACAAGGAAAAGCAAGATTTCCAAAATACAGATCGCTTGAGTATAATAAATACGTAGATCACAAAGCTATCCAATCGCACAAGCACTTATCTATTGCCAATACTATGAGCCATAGCAAAAGCCATGAGATAATTGATAAGGACAAATTATCACTCAGGGTACATCATAATTATTGTTATTTCGTTTTAGACTAAGTGAATTAAATCAAGTTACTTCGGATAAAGTCCCCCCAGTTGGATCCCAATTAAACCTACCTCATATTCGGTCAGATTTTATAATAGAACAAAGTTCCCTGACTCTAGCTAAAGCATATTCCCTCTCATATACTCACAGAAGATTACCCACCATTCTGCTGCTCTGGGGGGTGTTGTTGAGACCCATGCCCTGACTATACAAAACCTGGCGGAAACATAACACAGAAAAGACTTTTTAGGCCTACATCTTCCACACCACTATATCCCAACATGATCTCCTTATTTGTTAATTACAGCTCTAAACTGAGGCCGATCCTGATATGATTACTCACATCCTTCCAAAACGTCTTCAATTTTGGGCAAGTGACAAACATGTGCAGCAAATTAGCAGCCTTCACTCCACATTTAGGGCACTTGCTTTTCTCCCCTCTATCGCTCTCCTCCTTGCCTGACCATTTAGCTATTCTATCTGGCATATAGTAAAGTTAAAAGCAATATGTGATACATAAGTTTAAAAATAATTGACAAATATATACCACTAAGAGCGCAGCATTGAAAAACGAAAGTGACGAGCTTTACTGAAATATTTCCAAGTGCTTCATGAATTTTTTTCTTAACCAAAATAAAGCCTCTGCGTTACATAAAATAATTCTGTGAATTCAATATTTAAATAACCACATTAACTTGCAGGATTCTAAAGCAGCGATCTCAACCTCTCTCTTCTCAGATATAGCTTGTTTTTTAAACCTGGCTCTTAATGTTTTGCTTTTCCCATTATAGACTGGACTACAAGTACAGGAAAGCAATACATTAACTGCTTATAGCTGAAATGGAAAAATGCGAAGTCACTGTGTGAGGTCTAATTCATAATTTCTTCTACACCTATGGAGCATGGAAGCCTTTTCCTTTCTTGTTTCCTCAAGTTACGTTTGTCTGTTCATATTGGTATCTCCCATAGCAAGAATGTAGAGCAACATTGTATAATTTAGTTTCCAAAATAAAATCCTTTCCTCGTGTATATCAAGGCAGTCAGTGATACCAAGGGAGTGCCTTAGGGGCTGCGAGGAAGGGGACAAAGCACATGATTTTATTGGGCAGGTAATAGTGGCAGGCAGCCATAAGCGAATTTTTGCTGATAGAGCAGTCATGATACTGTGAGAAGTCCAAATGAAGGCAATTTGTATTGCTAGGAGAAATTCCTGACATAATTAGGGTAAGTTACCCGCAAAGAGTCCTTAAACGTACATCAGGGAAGATTCCTGCTATGTGTGCATAACAATTGTCTGCTTGGGTCAAAGACAAAGTTTTTCCTAAGGTGTCAGTCAGAGTGTCACATATAAGGCCTTACAATGTCACACATTAGCCTCTGTACACAATGAAATGTCACACATAAGCATACTTAAGGTTGGTAGCCCTGTACGACATACTTAAATGGAGGCATGGTGTTCCCAGCATATGCAATAAACTAAGGGGAGGAATTCTGTAGGTACATGTGATTTATTTTAATGCAGGGAGATGCATTGAAAAGGTGACCGCTTCTGTTACACTGAATGTGATCTCCGGCAGGGTTGATAAAATTATGCGGCAATAAAACGCAAATTACATGAAGAAATGAGGCCGATAGGTGAGCTGGAAGAGAAATTGGACTTCTCGGCTTCCATCAGAGCTAATGAACCGAGTGAGAAATTTGAATACCCGAGCTACGTTTTGAGAAAGATTTCACACAGATTTATCTTCATCTTTTTGTTGGGATATTCAGAGCATACTTGGACTATGCCCATTTAGTACTTATAGGACTTGTGACAACGAATCAGGATACAGTACCTTCTCTTGAGAACCAGGCCAGTCCTATGCAGTCCTATACAGCTCATTATATATCGGCGTTGACCTTAGAACCGGTGTCTCTTTCTACCGATATATCCCTCCTAGGAGTGGAGACGATCCACTTTGAGACCTGCACCTCTTCTCCCCTTCCCCCCTCCTGTTATATCATGTCCATTCCTGTGCTGGTTACAAAGATTAATTTCTAATTAATGTATGCTAGTAGAAAAAAGTCTGGATGTGGTATGCGTAGGCGAGATTGAGTAGATAGAGTGAATATAGTGGGATGAAAAAAGAAAAGATATATGTTCTTTTAGAGTGCAGTTTTATAAGTTCAAAGAATATATGCATATAAGCCGTTGATACCAATTATGATTTGTTATTAAATATTGAAAACCTTTGAAATTAAATTAAAAACATGTTTGTTCATCATTGAAGATATGTTGAAAACTAAGGTTCAATTTGTACGGTGAGTTGTCCCCTACTTGAGGTGAGATATTCCGCTTATTTTGATCAGAGGTAAATTCTTTTCATTTTTGCTTTTTGTAGGTATATGAAGAAATGTGTTACATTTTGTGATAGTATTACTTCATAATTTTGTCATTTTTTAACAGGATAACACTGCCTGGGCAAAAGGTTTTTCTTTAAAGTCTTTTTATTAAACAGTTGCTCAGTGCACATCAAATGATGCAAATGATGCAATCGTTTACACAAAGTGTCGCTTTTCAAGATAGTAAGGCTTAATGTCATTATCTTTCCAAATATTGCTAGACATAACAGAGATCACATATGTATAAATTGTAAATACATGCAGATGTTACCATCATCAGTTACCCACTGGAATGCGGACCCCCTTCCCAACCTCCCCAGCGTCCCCTGACCAGGCCTTTATGTTTCCCTGTACAAGCCCCATTTGTCTCACACTGTATCAATTTTTTGGGAACATCCCCAACTGTCATAAATCACCCGCTCTGCCTGTTGCCACCAATCTAAATAATTTTCCCAATCCTACACACTTGGAGGTCCGCTCATGCCCCATGCCTATGCAATGTTTCTTTTTGCCACCCCCTGCTGCAAGCATTAACCAAATATTTGAGTACCTGGGCCAATTATCCTCTACCGTTATGCATAGTAGCTTCCATCTGTCCTCCAGCGGGACCGCAAGACCTGTAACTTTGGCAATGACTGGTACTACCACCTCCCAGTATCGTTGGATTATTGGGCATTCCCAGAAGATGCGGAAAATGGAGCCCACCCTGCCACATCCCCTAGCACAAAGATCTGTATCGCAAAGGCCCAGACGGTAACAGGGACCTAGAACAATAGGATATATGTAATATTTATAACTGTATCATACAGAAGCGAGCCCTTATGGCTATTTCTTTTAATTGCCTTCACCCAATCATCATCCTCAATAATCCCAACATCTCCTTCCCACGCCTCTCGCAGGGAGCGTAGTGGGTCAGGGGAGTTATTCATTATTTTCCTCTATATTGAGAAGATCACCTTTGCTGGAGTTGTGTCTAGTAGTAATCGGTCATCCAAAGGAGTGGACTCTGGTAGTTGTTCCCCCTCTGGCATATGACACCGTATCGCACAATATTTAAACTGTTCCATTGTCCTCATTTCGTACTCCTTCTGCAGGTCTTTGAATGCCAGTAGTGCACCCTCTCTCCAAATGTCCCTGAGGCACTCAAAACCAATCAGTCCCCATTTAAGTAAACCTTTCAAGTTCCCAACTTCTTGCAAGAGTTTGCTGTCCCATAACAGAGTCTTATTTGTGAGCCTGCTATCCCAACCTAGGTGTTTAGTGGCCTGTCACCATGCCCTAGCAATCATTTGAGTATGTGTTGGCAGTGATCCTACATGTTTTCTAGTGTATAGGATTAGAGGGTAACCTCGGTCTCTCATAGCTTCTAGATCTACTCTGTATGCCGGGTCCTCTGTTTCCCTAAAAACTCAATTATTCACTGCGGTCAATTATGCCGCACAATAGTAAAGGAGAATGTCAAGGATCACCAGTCCCCCTTCATACACTCCCTGTTATAGCTTGCTGAGGGAGATTCGTTTGCTGTCCTCATTCCACAATTGTTTGTGCAATTTGCTGTTCAACTAGCAAAAAAAATCAGACGGTACCCTGTACGGGGTATTTTGAAGGACATACAGATTGCAGGGGAGGGTCATCTTCATAAAAAGCACTGCCCTTCCCATAAGATATACAGTAATTGCCCTCCAATGTGCCACGGCTTGCCAAAGACGCTCCATTTGAGGAAATAGATTTCTCAATATAAAGTCCTCATCGTCTCTGGTCCCAAAAATGCCTAAATATTGAAAGCCCTGTATTGCTATCGAAGCCACACACGTGGCCAGTAAAACTGTCTGTTCTCCAGCTAGAGGGAAAAATAGAGTCTTCTCCCAGTTGGTATCCGGAGTAACTGTCAAAAAGTTGAAAAACATGAAGAATTCTATCAATCGGAATACAACAAAATTTCAATAGCACAGAGGGAGATCCATTTCTCCCATGCGCCACTGCCCCAGATGCCCCACAGTAGCGGGTCTTGTCAGATCCAGGCCGCAAATTGTTCCAGTGCCAAGGTGAAAATCATCCGGGACAAGGGGCAGCCCTGCCTTGTACCCTTGTGAAGGGCAAAAGAGCGAGAAAGCACTCCATTGACCCGCACCCTCACCAATGGATCGTGGTACAGGAGTCTTATCCAGGAGCAAAACTTTGGACCAAATCCAAGTCTGGACAAGGCAGAAAATAGATATGGCAATTCTATACTGTCAAAAGCCATTCTTGCATCTAATGAGAGCAGAACTCATCCTCCGCCTGTGGATTCGTCCTCATATGCAGTTCATCATAAATAAACCTTAAATTCAGTCTGGTACCCCTGTGAGGCATTAATCCAGATTAGTCCGGATGAACCATCGCAGTTGTTACTTTTATTAGTCTATTGGCCAGGGCCTTCGCCAGGACCTTAGCCTCTACATTTAGAAGACATATAGGCCTATAGGAATTACAAGACATGGGTGGTTTATTTTAGGAAGGACCACGCTTGTGACCAGTCCCTGATCCGCTGGGAGGATACCTTCTTGCCTAGCAGATTGGAAAATGCTAAGCATTTGTGGCGCTACTCTATTTGCTATGCATTTGTATAGCTCTATAGCTAAGCCATTAGGTCAGGTAGTCTTACCAAATTGTATTCTATGGATCGCACTCTCTATCTCTTCAGCACCCTCGATCTCTTCAGTGGTTAAGCCCTGTTCTAATGCATCCCTGTCCTCTAGTGAGAGGACGCGAAGAGAGAGATCTTTCAGGAGGTCTGTACAATCCTGACTGGATCGGGTAGTTGTGTAGGAGTACGCTAGTTCATAGTAACCCGGGCGAAAGGTTGACCTAATTTGTACCAGTTATAGTAAAAAGCAAGTGTTATGTTCCATATAGGTACCCCAATATTGGCTCAGGTAATAAATGCACTTTTCACCTACATTCCCTTTGATATTACACTGCATAACGGTTCTTAGTACTGACTTTTACCTAGTTACGGTAATGCCTAAAGATGACATGAGGTTTTCTCCAAAAAGCTTAAGCCTCATTCATTATGCATGAGGATACTTGGAATCACAGCAGGATAGCAGGCCTACCATCTCCTGCATAATAACTATGCATAAGGGTCATTCCTTCCGTCATCCTAGTCCGACATGACACAGCAAGGTATATCCCCTGGGGGTACCACTTTTGGGTATTTATACACCACATCTTGCTGAGGTAGTCAAGAGGAGAAAAGGACTTCCATGCTGACACACTTACGCGAGACGCTGAGGCTCCTGCATGCAGATACTCCAGCTCGCTGTGGTCTGACATCCCTTGCGGGGTGTCCATCTTGAGACCAAGATGGAGTTCCACAGTCTCTCACTTCAGGTAATGGGGTTGACTTTATCCTGGAGGGATTCTTGGCCTTTAGACCTACATACATGCTAGGTACACTTAGGTACATCTAGTTAGTGTCACATCGTAGGTGTACGCATTTTACTGTCATGTATTTTATATACAAGCCTGTATTCACTGTTTTAGCACAATGGTAGAAACCTACCATCATATTACTCTGTTAGTGCTTATAATCATTTATATCGGTTACTGTCTAATGGTTGTTTCAGCACACCTATTTTTCACTAGAATGATGCCGGTTCAATAAATGATTTTGAATAACGACCCCACCCTTTATTTTGTGGATCTCTCTGAGACAAAGTGAGCACCAGTGACTGAGCGAAAAGAAACGCACTCTTTCCACGCTCCTTGATGGGACAGGGTTGTCATGTTCGATTGTTGCCAAGAACTATTCTCTCCTTGGTAAGAGGGGTTTCTAGTGGCTCTATGAGCTAGCTGGTATACAGGCTAAGATACTCGGCAGGGGTGTCTAGAATCAGCCCGGACACCAATCCTACAGTGTATGTTGTCTAAACGTGCAGATCCTATATAGGTTTATAGGAACTACACGTCATGGCCCTGCCAACTTTGGTTTGGTACTTATTTAACAGTCAATTCTGAGTAGTTCAGTCGTGCTGTTCTCAGAGACCTCTGCTCACATTTCTTCAGAGACGTCTGGAGTGGGAAGGGAATTATCAGCCACAGCTGAGTAGGCAAAATTTCTATTTTTTAGCTGTAGGTTTATCAAGCTTGAAGGACAAACAACTCCTATGTGTGCATAAACCTTATCTCAGTTTCCTTGAAACTCTTCCTTCAGAAACTTTGTCAACAATGACTGAAGAGGACGCCACTATGGAAGCACAACGTGTGGTAGTTGAAGAAGAACTAGAAGGGGAAATTAACATTTGGGAAAATGTTAGGACTGCCCTTACCTTAAGACTAGCAAACTATCAAGGTGGCCGTGTTCCAAAAGCCGGGCCGCCCTCCGGATCAACACTCTTCATACCGCCCCATTTCACTGCTAAATATCCAGGCTAAGATCGTGGCCAAGGCGCTGGCCACTCGCCTTCGCTCTCATATCACCTCGCTGGTTCATATGGACCAGGCGGGCTTCATGCCTCAACCCGTCACAATATTCGGCGGGCGCACATTGCCATAGACATGAATCGGAGGATGGATGTGCCAGCAGCTCTCCTGTTGGCCGATATGGATAGGGCCTTTGATTCCCTTAGTTGGTCGTATCTCTTTGCGCTCCTGGATAGTTTGAATATGGGCCCACGCTTTCTGGCCTAATTACAACTTCTTTATACGCATGTTACGGCATCGGTTCGGGTTGCGGGAGCTACGCCCTACACTTTTCCTATTGGGCGGGGTACCCGGCAGGGTTGCCCGCTGTCGCCATTTCTTTTCGCCCTCGCGATGGAGCCATTGGCGGCTTGGGTGCAGATAGACGCACAAGTGGCGGGCTTCAAATGGGCACCAGGACTATCGGACCGTATTGCTCTCTACGTGGACGATGTTCTTTTCTTTTTGACAGCGTCAACAGGACGGCCCCAGTTTGTTACGCATCATGGAAATATTCGGGGAAACTTTCGGTCTATTTATGAACGCGGGTAAGTCCGTGTTGTGGACACTGGGGTGTCAGGTGGAGTTGGGTGCCTGGGCCTCTGCGGTGCAGGTTACCACGGTCGGTATGAAATATTTGGGTGTCTTACTTTCTGATTCGGCAGGTGAGTCTTGGGACCGCAATGTTGCACCGGTTTGGGCACGGGTACGCGACGAATTGGGTACTTGGTCCCATATGCCCCTTTCTCTTCCAGGTCGGTCGGCCATCTTTAAAATGGTCTAATGGCCGCGTTTGCTCTATCAGCTACAGAATCATCCCTTCCCTGTTCAGCCCTCTTGGTTCCGCCAGGTTAATTCGGTCCTGGGACAGTTTCTTTGGGCAGGAAAGGCACTCAGGGTGGCACTACGAACGTATTTTCAGTCCACGTATTGTGGTGGGCTGGCCACTTTGGACGTCCAGTCCTATTATGTGGCCTCGCAACTCCTGATATTGAACGAATGGTGGTATGGGGACCGCTCTGATCTGGCATATGCAGTGGAGCGGTACAGGATGGGATCCTATTCCTTACACACGGTCCTATACTCGGCTCCTATTCGCAAGACACTGCCATCCGCCACAAGTGTAGTTTTCCAGCTATGGAGGCAGGTCCTGCGCAGGATGGGGTGGTGGGGCAGGCTAACTAGGGAGACTCCCCTTTTGTCTAATGGTAGATTGCCACAACTTGCGGGTTTGGGGGGGTTTCCGAGACTGGGATAATATTGGGATCTCTACCTTAGGGGACGTCATGCGGGGCACTGTTCTCAAATCTTTTCAGGATCTGCAGCAGGAGTATCAGATGCCAAAAACACAATTTTTCAAATACTTGCAGTTTAGACATGCCATTCTTCTCAGTGTGGCGGAGTTGGAGTCTCTTCCCGAGTTTAGTCTTGTCGAAGCCAAAGTATTTATGGGGGACCTGCAAGACCACAAAATCTCTAAGATAGATCAAACTCTGGTGACGAATAGTCCCACCACACTAGATAAACTTAGAAAGAGGTGGGAGGAAGAACTGGGTCCCATGGATGAGGAGGACTGGACGGAAGTGCTTGCGTTCCCTTGAGGAGCTGCGATAGCCATGCGCCTTCGGTTGATCCAATTTAACTATCTCCACCATGTTTATTATACTCGCGTCCGGCTGTGGAGGGCAGGCTTGATAGCGAACCCGATGTGTCTGCGGTGAGGCACGGAGGATGGTACCCTGTTTCAAACAATTTGGCAGTGCGCGGTACTCGAGAGGTTCAGGCGGGAGTTCTGGCCTTCCTTGCTGAGATCTTGTGGTGAATTGGTGCCGTTACATATAATGGAGGGAGAGGGGGGGAACATTTATAAGCGCCATTTGATGATATTGGGCTTTACGCTGGCTAAACGGGACATTGCACTTAAGTGGAAGGCTGGGTCTCCACCTCTGCTCTTGGCGTGGAAAAATGGGTTGGATTTTAACATGGGTTTGGAGGCTCCCATTTTTCAGGCACATAGGTGCCCGTTGAAGCATTTTAAGTATTGGAAGAGGTGGGCGGTATACTGTGGTTTGGGCCTGGAGCCCCCGACTGCGAGGAAGGTGGCACTTGAGGGATAAGGGGGGCAGGAGTGATGGTTCTGGACCTATAGGGTCATGTGAATAATTCTCTTTATGTGCTGGCGACTGTATGTTTTTATTGGTGTGGCGCAAAGACAGTGGGGGGGGGGGGTTTGTTTCCTTATTATTTCAGTTTTAGTATAATGTATAGGCTAAAAGTCAACGCAATATGTTTTGTGTAATATGTGGCAGCTTGTCTCTGGGTTACAGAGCTCTGCATTATCTGTGACAATTGACATAATAAAATTTTTGTAGTAAAAAAAAAAGACTAGCAAACTATGGAGTCACAGCTAGGGGTGGGACAGTTACTTTCGTGATTGAGGTTTACGAGTCATACAGAACAGAGGTATTCTATTCATGGTTTAATATCCCACAACTAGATGCACAATCAAATACATTTTATTTTTACACTGAAAATGTAACACCACTTGAATATAGTACGTATGAGGATACTGAAGTTACCTCACCTACCAGGAGCACAGAAACGGTCTTAAAGGCGCCCTCCCACACCCAAAAGAAAAAGTAAGTCTAGGTCCACTCGGAAGAGATAGAGCCACTTGGCCAGTCTTATTGGCTTATACACTGCATCCAGAGATTGACACAATGCCAGTAGCAGACTAATCTTGAGAAAATGCCATTGTGGATAGCTAAAAAAAATAACACAGCTAGAGGCAGTATTTCCAAACACAAGCCCTCAAGAAAAACACAGAATGTTAACAATCTGCTTGCCAATAGGGATAGCTCCCAGATAGAGAATTGTCCCACTTGGGGTACAGTTTTCGCTGCCATATATACCAGAACTCATGGTATTTCGTCATTAGCAGTACTACCAGGGTATTACCCAGGCCTTGGTTCTCCTTGATTTGTCAGCAGCATTTGACACGGTCGATCATGATCTCCTGATTGACCGTGTCAGCAATGCGGGGATCCAGGGTCTGGTGTTGAAGTGGCTTTCTTCTTTTCTCAGCAATCGATTTCAATCGGTTCGCCTTGCCAACTTCTTCTCCAACAAAATGAAATTGAGCTGTGGGGTACCTCAAGGTTCCTCCCTTTCACCCCCTCTTTTCAATTTGTACTTACTACCCTTGATCGGCTCTCTAAGAGAAATAAAGGTTGGAACCTTTAACTATGCCGACGACCTTCAGTGGTATTTGATATCAATTCATCTGCAGTTTCTGTATCTAACTTTCAATCCACTCTGAATTTTTATCAGCGACTGGATAAATAGCAATCAATTAAAACTGAATCCTGACAAAACTGAGCTGATCCTTATGGGTGGGTCAGCCAACCCGTGGAACTCCAGCTTTTGGCCTCCATTGCTGGGAAATCCCCCACTCCCATCAGGCTCTACCAAGAGTTTGGGTATTGTGATCAGTAACAATTTGTCTATGAAAGCTCAGTGGTCTCTGCTTGTTTCTTTCAACTGCGAAGAATCCAGAAGATCAGTAGATTCCTGACCACTGAAGCCCTGACCCTGGTCATCCTAGTTCTGGTAATCGCCCGTGTTGATTACACCAATTCACTGTATGTTGGTATCCTAGCATATCAATTACATCGCTTCCAGCTGGTGCAGAACCAATCAGCCAGGTTGATCTTTCACCAGTCCAAATGGTACCATGTTACACCGCTGATGAAGCATCTACATTGGGTTCCTGTGGCTAAACGCTGCACCTTCAAACTGGGCTGCACCATCTTCAAAGCCCTCTCAGGTAGCAGCCCGGCATTTATCTCTTCTAGGATTCAGCGCTATACCCCTTCCCAGGACCTGCGTTCCTCCCATTTGAACTTGCTGGCTACTCCATCATTTAAATGCAAGAAGCACAGGAAACTAAGATTTGCGGTCTTCGCCCCGCAATTTTGGAACTCGCTTCCTGTGGAGCTGAGGTCTGTGACTTCTTAAGCACAGTTCAGGAAACAGCTTAAGACCTGGCTGTTCTCCCAGGCGTATGACTAAGTTAATTCTCTCGTTGTTGCAGCCTCCTCTATGACTCCAGCGCCATGAAACCGTTTGGTGTACGCGCGCTTAACAAATGCCTTTAACATAACATACCAGACGTATTAAGACAAATACAGACTGAGTATGGAGCAGAACCTGCTCTGAACTTAGGGATGAAATTATTAGGTACATTTGCCCAGGTATCAGCTATAATATTAGCGAATATAAAAGGGGAGGCAGCAGAAGTGGCAATACGCCAACGCCTGAGGGATTTCACTACTTTACAACAGGAACCTAAATTACCTAAAATTATTGAAGACACCAATGCTGAATTAGATAGAGATAGTTTGGGAGCTAGAGCAACAAAACCTCAACTCATGGGTTGTCCTGAAAAGGATAACACCAAGCAAGCACCTGATTCTTCCAAGAAGAAATGGGATAATAACAATAAAAAATAAACTAAAGAATAGATCTCAATCCAGGAGTGGGTCTCCTCAACAGGAGCCTTCCGAAAGGAGGTACAACCTTAGGAATAGAAATAACATTAAAAAACCTGACAGGTATTAGGATACTGATACACGTTCCTCTTGTTCCTTTCAGGGTTCACGAAGAAACTCTGAGAGAGAAGGACGGTCAGAACACAGACAAGAAGAGCGGACAAAGTCCAAAGACATGCAACGCGCTTCAGACTAATCTTCTAAAAAACAAGACAAGCCATAAATAAAAACCTCAATTTAAATGGAAGAAAGTAGCAGGTCTTAAAGCTAGACATGCCCAGAATTCTGAGGATTCAACTTCCGAATGGGGAATGGGCTCTGACGAAACTGGACAGCACAGCAAAAGTAACAATAGCTCGCCAGAACCTGATGTAATTTCTGGTGACAGCAGAGTTGAATGAGCATATAACGGTGGAAACACCTGATACAAGGGTAAGTGTCCCACATAGGTTACTTGAAATAACACTCCAAATGGAGGGGGACAAACCCAGAAAATCAACGGTCTCTTTTGGGAGAACCTGACTTACAGCAGGAGTGGGCGCTAGCCCTTGCTCCAGCACTATATCGCAACCGTGTCCGGCTTTCCAGACGGACACGGATCAAGACTCGCTACATTGTGACTTATTCAAATAAAGCCTCTAACTTTGACACTAACTGGCACATGCATCAACAATGCCATTTGCGATTCCTTATTAGCGAAAAATAAGGATTTGCTAATAAGGAATAGCAAAAGGCTATGCATGTAGAAATCGCTTCCAAATTGCGATTTCTAAACATTCCTTAATTGCTACTCGCAAATTGCGAGTCGCAATTAAGGAATACCTCCCCATTGATTCCTATGGGCCTAGAGGCCCATAGGAATGAATGGGAAGACTTTCTCAATTTGCTAATCTCAATTAGAGAATCGCAAATTGCTCATGCTATTTCAAGGGTGCACCACTGAAATCTGCATATGAATACATCTTGCACACACACATGCCCCAAGGGCATGTGTGTGTGTAAAATGGAACTTTGAAAAATGCACTTTAGTGCATTTTTCAAAGTTTTTGCAAATTACCATGAAGTTCCCCCTATTAGCGAAATCGCTAATTTTTTCACTTTCATGCATTGCATTTAAGGAATCTCAATTTGGGATTCCTTGAATGCAATAGCAATTTAAGGAATCGCAATTTAGAGATTCCTTAAATTGCGATTTTTGCATTTGGGATGATGCATCCCAAATGCAAAAATCCCAGTCGCAAAGGGGCAGATTCTGAGAATCTGCCCGTTTGCGACTGTTTTTTGCTTTGATGCATGTGGGCCTAAATCCTTAAATAGGACACTCAATACCAACCACACATTACCGAATTGAATCTGTTTGGCACACGTACTCCCTCACTATAATCTTTGCTCTGAAGAAGCCCTTTTTAGGGCGAAACGCATTGGCTGTCTCTAAAGATGTACACCAAGAGTGTGTGAAATAAAGACATACAACGACATCGACAAACGACTATTGATTGTTTATCTATTTGTACACTTGCAAGTTGTAACTTGCTGCTCAGGTGAATTGCCTCTCATCTATCTTTTTTTATGTGTCTATTTGTGGTCATGTGGCAGCTGACCATTTGAGGTGGGCATTATGAAAAACAAACATACCATGTGACTGGTCTAGGTAGTGCAGTTATCTGTAACCCGGCTGCCCCTCTGTATGTCGATCCTATATTGCAACCATGTTGGGTGGGATGCTGAGTCACCTCACCATACAATCCCAGTAAAAACTACTCCAATTCCACAGAGACAGTACCAAATAAAACAAGAAGCGAAAAAAACAGGTCAGGGAGATATTAGATCAACTTGAATACCAGGGTGTAATAAAAACTTGCGCCTCTTCAATGAATAATCCTTTGTTTCCCGTAATGAAACCCTATAAGTCACACCGTCTAGTTTTAGACTACAGACATCTGAACACATGCACTAAAACATTTGCTGTATAGAATGCACACAGTGCCTCATTAATGAATAACATTGTGCGGAGAAAAAAAACACTAGATATCTGAAATGGATTCTTCTGCCAAAATATAGAGCCTCAGAGCAGATATGTGACAGCATTCTCAGTGCTAGGTTCCCAGCGTCAATTTTGTAGACTCCCCAAGGACATAAGAATATGCCAGGGTTGTTTTTCACTAGGGTAGCAGAGTTACTTCAGAATTTGGATGAAGAGGCATTGTCCTATGTAGATGATATTTATCTGACGGATGATGATTTAAAGGATCACTTGTCCAGGGTGAGCAACATTATTTTGGGTTTCACCTCTGAGGGCTTCAAATTCAACTTTAAAAAATCTGAAATAGCCCACCTCAATGTCCTAGTTCTAGGATACAAGTTATCAAGTGAAGGTAAAAGCCTGGCAGCTAACGTTTTAGAAAAGCGGGCACTGCTCCAACCTCCTAAATTTGCTGAAAAACTTCGATCCATGTTGGGATTTTTAAATTTTGGCAGAACATACATTTTGGATTATGCAGAAAGAGTAAAACCTTTCTACGACTTACTCAGACCTGATTTTTCAGTTAGGCATTGGACACAAGAACACACAGATATCCGTTGTGCCCTACAAGCTGACATGATAGCTTCAAAACACTTGCAGACGCGTAAACATACGCAATCTGGTGATTTGTGTTATAGCGGGTCAATCTGGGTACACTTACTTAACTTTCAATGAAGGAGAAACTGTACCAATTGCATATAAATCACATTTGTACACAAACGCTGAAATGCGCTTTGCTTTTATGTAAAAAGTACTGACAGCAGTACAAACCGCTGTAGAAAGAGAAAGAGCACTAGCTCAGGGGAAACGAATGATTGTCGTAACTCCGGTACCAGCCTTAGAGGCTGCTACAAAGGCACGCGTTCTTAATGCTAAATCCTTACATCCAAGATGGATACAATGGGCCAATTCTCTCACTGCAACGGATGTAGAATACAGATATGACCCTAGTCTAAAAACACAAGCATTCCTGCAATATGAACAAGAATATCCTCTACCAAGTTAAATAATGCCTCTAGATCGGTATGAATACATTATTTACACTGACGGATCTGCTCAGCCCGCCATAGGAAGTAAACAGTAATACAGCGCCGCATGTGCGATTGTGAAGGGTCCTATGCAGGATGGCAAATTCCATCCTAGCAGTACGAAGACACAGTCTCTAGGAAACAGCACGGCTCAGCTGGCAGAACTAAAAGTGCTATTACTGGCACTAATAAATACGGATCGAGAATTGCCCACACTAATTGTGCATGATTCTTTTATTGTATCCAGTCCTACAATGAGTATCTCCACTACAGGGGGCAGAATGGGTTTAAAGACTCAAAAGGTGGCACAATTAAGCATAAAATGCTTTGGGAACAGGTAGCGGAGTTGAAAAACGAACTACCAAGAGCTCATGTGATACAAACGCTGAGTCATCAACGTGATGGCGTTCACGTTAAAGTTAATTCAGTGGCTGATGAAGCTGCCAAGGGGGCAGTATGAACTGCAGCCGGAGCTGCAATCACTAGTTCAAAAACGAGAATAGACAGACAGATAATGCTAGCTGTCATTGCTTCACGCAAAAACAGCACAGCCTTTCTGAAAGGTTTTCCACTCAAATACTCCTACAAGTTAGAAGCAAACAACATTCCGTATGCTCAGATTCCAAGAGTGGGGGATAGAGTAATACCAAACATGGATCGCAGATTAGGTTTAATTATAGCTTCACACGAGGGTCTAGCTTCTGCACACGCAGGGATAACCGCAACGTTTTCATTGTTGAAACAGCGCTATTGGTGGCCTGGTTTAACTAAACAGATAAAGAATTTTGTCCTGAATTGCGACATCTGCCAGCAGATGAAGGGTTCCACCGTGGCGCATTCAGCGCAGACATCTTTACTAATATCAGACAGACCACTCACGTGTGTCTATTTGGACCACAGCGGCCCCCTCGGATGGAGCTTACAAGTATATCTTGGTGGCAGTGGATTCATGCTCAAGATTCCTATGGGTATGGCCTCAGCTCTCGGCGGACGCTCGAAATGTTATAAAAAAAAATTGCGATTCTTTATAGGGACATACACAGTTGGCACATCACATTCTGATCGTGGCCCCGCGTTTTGCCCTAGGGCTTACAAGGGAGCCATGGAAGGTTTAAGTGTAGCATTACGGTACTGCTCTCCATACCATCCCAATGGAAATTTGGTTGTGAAGAGGAAAAACCAAGACTTAAAGCAATCTTTAACAGCTAGAGCATTAGGTTTGCGTGGTAGTTGGATCAATCACTTAAATGGGGTACAATGAGCCCTCAATATTTTGCCAACAAGTTCTCTAGGGGGTGTCACTCCTTACAAAGTTCTATTTGGGACGAGAATGTGGGTACCTGATCTTGATTGTGAAAGCACAGAGGTGGATGAAAAACCATTTGACATCAATAAACGTTTGGCTGTTTTATAGGATCTGAATGAATCCCGAACACTACTAAGCAATGTGCAAGTAAAACGCAACGCCACTGGGGAAGTCAAATCAGTCACTGCAAGACCTGTCTGGATCCCAAAAGTCGGGGATCTAGTCAGAGAAAAGACAAGAAAGAATTTGGGCCATCATACAGAAAGCCTGTACCTGACCTGGCTGTCGAAGGAACAAGAACAGTACTTCTTCCGCCTCTTGTCGGCAAAAAAGAAAAGAGATTCATCTCCATTGATCTGATCAAACCACACTATATGGCCGATACTGAATGGTAGGCCTCCTGGGCTCCTGGGTAGCAGACGCTTTCCTCTTGCTACCACAAGAAGTTCAGACAGACTCTGAAGTCTACATCAATATGCCTCAAGACGAGACACCTGCCGGTTCAACAAAGCCTGCTGAGCTACCAAAGATAGATCGAACTGCATCTGGCTACTTCATCGATTTTTATACCTTCTCTCTTGATCCCAGTGAACCCGAGACACACCAGCTCTAATTTCCTGTAAGAAACAAATTTGTAAATTCTACACTTTTCTGAAAATGACTCACTTAGTATCACCTTGGCTCCAGCTCTGGATCATAACTGGAATATTGTTTTTTCTGTTCTGGATTGGCCTAGTAACTGTCTTTTGTTTACTTGTGAATAGAAAATATCTCCAAGAACGAGCTGCAGTATCCAATGTGAACTTGGTCCTGAAACCTCATACATAATCTCATCATGAGCAAAGAGACTTGTTTTCCGTGAATATTAAAGCTGTTCCAATTCCTGATGGTATAGTTTGGGACAAGGTTGCTTATGATGTATTTGGCCCTACTGAACTTTTGAAAATACCACACTTATTTAAAAATGTTCTAAATGATATCATTACCTCCAGTACATTTTCTGATGATTGGGATTTTGAAACTGTAAATAATATGTTGGCTGATTTGGAACAATCCACTGCTTTTTCAAACAATGAAATTTTAGAGGAGACATCTGACTTTGATAGCATGTACTGTTACCAACATTATGGTCATCACTACTTACACAAATCCAGTATCCCAAGAAATGTTTTTTCATACCACCAATGGGAACATTGCCCAACACCACAAAAAGGTATTTCAAAAACATTTGCACAGAAGTTTTCCTATTATTCAGGGTTTAACACTTCAGACCCGACCTCATATTACTTTAAGGTTGCACCTACACCTGCACAGAAAAATTTGCTGACTAACACCCAACAGATTTATTCTGCATCCTTTATTGCCCAACTGTCTGAACAGGGTTTTGACTTATCGAAGGACACTATAGACACTAAATCAGTCTGGGGTTCTAAGGAATGGCAAGTTCAGGGAACAGAAGCACTATTTAAAGCGTGCCTCATCCCACGGCAGATCATCTTTTTGAATGACACAGTGCAACTGACTGCCTGTTTGGACTAGCCAAGAACAAGGATTTGAACACACCACGGATTCCCAAACCTTCACACATCAATTTTAGTTTACGTGGAGGGGGATACCATGAATGACATCATACTGTACAATACATCAGACCCCAATTGGAAGGGATGGTTAGTTTGGCCCACAGACACAAACAGATGTCAATCAAGATTCAGGGGTACAACCGAAGGGTTTGTTATCCATAGGCCAGAACCACGATATGTACCAGGGGTGGTGATATCATTCAGTGTTTGGAAGTTATGCCTCGATTGGCTAAAAACCCGTCACAGTCCCAGGTGAAACAGCACTTATCCTTACTCTCAGATGACATGGATTTAAGGGATTTTTATTAGTTCTCCGAAAGCCACGTCAGAAACATTTCTATTACGTTGTCTATAATGAAATATGGAAAATCTCTCCACAAGAAGCTGCGGAGAGACTTTGTGATGTGGAAGCGGATTATTAATAACCCACTGGTGCAGGGTCACCACTTCGTCCACAGATTCTTAACAAGTAAGGAGGAATCGACACTGGAGCGAAGTACAAACCATAGGTCATTTATTAGCATTCATGAATGGGGGCCTCGTCCGACAAGCACCATGGAGATACTCAAGGAGAGAGCACACTGAACAATGGTTGCATGGGTTTTTATAGCAAAAGATCACAAACAAGGGACGCCCAGAGGTAAATAGAGCTTTGGGAAAAACACAAAAATGAGGTACCGGTAAGAATCGACAGCCTTGGCGCCTTGTGCAATTGTTGCATCCTGAAGCTGCACAACAAGATATGCTATCTGGGTAAACTTTACTTGAGGCTTTACCATTGTCAGAAAAACCCCAAGCAGACGCCAGCTGTTCTTTTGCGCTGACTCTGCAGGTATACACAGCCTACAATGCCCCAATCTAGATTCTTTACTCATGTTTATACAGATGCGGTGTCAAGGATAGAGCCGGCCTGGAAGCATGGCAGGGATGAAAAATGGATGAGGCATAGCTTAATCAAAAAACAAGAGAATCAGATTTTACATTTCAACAGTCCTTCCTTTTCAGCCTATGCTGAAGCCATTTTTAAAAGTATATATATTAATCTCGTATATCAATGTTCATAAGTTTCAGTGTGCATCATCATTTCTCGATTCAATTCATGAACATTATTTGGGGAGGTTTAATATTATTACACGTGGCTATACAAGCTGTAAATATCGTAGGGGCACATTGAATGCAGCAACAGCAAGTGAGAAAGAGGGCTCCTATAATTACTATTCCCATTAATAATTTCCAACCCCAAGAGGAAATAAGTCCCTGTAACCATTCGGACCAGGACCAGGTTCCTGGTCTTGATGTACTTCTGTAGCTATTTTATGTAATTTGGAAATGGCGTCATAGACAGAAGGGGCGTGGTCAGGAATGAAAACACAACAACTACTACCGATGATGCGACATGCTCCACCACGATCAACACCACATCTAGGACCATCCTATTTTGTAATGTTACTATTTGAGTAATTTGGAGCTCTTCCATAATATTTCCTAGAGCCATTGCTGTCTGATTAGTTACTGCTTCTACCACTCGGGTCAGGCGTCTAATCTTTCTACTATTTAGGGTTGCACCAACAAAGAAAAAGAGTCCCAAAGTAAAATCAACATATTGTTGTAATGTAGTGTAAGTTTGATCTACTTCATCATTATTTAGAGTTCTTTTAAATCGATTCAAAGAAATGTAATTAAACAATTTCTGGTCCTTGTGATAAGAGGCAGGTGCTAAGAACACAGGAGGAAGCAAAAAGGACACATAACAGATGGCAGACCGACTGACTGGTAGATAATAATAACCTTTGTTTCCACAAATGAAGTAAGTGTTATGGGAAGATAAAAAACTGCTATTGTTTGTTCCAGTGATATTCAATTCTGTAGTACAGTCACTTTTTCCCACTGGGATACTGTCAATACTGCTCACACAAAGATCTGCTCGGGCTCTGGTTAACAGCGATAACAGGAGGCCCATTACCCTTGGTTGTTCGAGTGATGGGAAAGACATAACGTGTGGAGGAATTTCCTCTGCAATACTCCTCCATTTCCCATACAGTTCCTTTGGCCTGTGGGTCCCCTTCCCCATCGGGGTAACAAACTTTATTCAGCTTAAGTCTTCCCACATCAGCTGAAGTAATGTTAGCAATTTCAGAGGCCCACAACAATGCGAACCAGGCTCTACAAGAGCCATTATGTGAAAATGGCAAGGGAATGAAAGACATTCCTCTCTTTTTCTGAAGGGCTGGCATCATTCCACATACCCAGCAGTTGGTAATGTTCGTAGCATTATGAGTATGATGTAACATTTGGATGGAAGTGTTATTGAGGTAGGACATTCGGTGTTTCTGTTCATGGTAGGGAAGAGTGAAGTAATAATGTTACGTGGGGACAGGAGTAGTAGCAGGCAATAGGGTTCGAGCCGGAATCCCTTTCTCCATTGTCCAAAAAACTGCTGCCAATATTATCAATAGGAGGATCAGAGTTACCATACACAGAGTCTTGTCATTGCTTCGAAACTTAGATCCCAATTTCTGCATTTCTCTTTCTCGGTATCAATACCACCACAGGTCGGAGAGAGATCCAGGCACCACTGAACACATATCACAATCCCCTCTGAACCGAGTACAGCCGATTCTGTGATCCTACCGTGTCACAGCCGAACCGTTCCACTAATTGAAACCGGTCCTCCGGTATCTCTATCTGCTCCTTCCCTTCCTTCGTCGTAAATCGTACCTTGTTGATGAAGGCGTAGTTTGATCAGGAGATAAAGTGTCTTCGTTCAGAGAAGCAACACTTTTCTGAGTCTGTAAGATGTCTTTCACATCGTTTCTGCCTTCTGGCTGGAGAACAGTTGCTGGGATTCGCTTGCAGTGTACAGCATTGATCCAATGGCGTCGGTTGGTGACAAGAACAGCAGTTCGAGTCGCAAGCAGGATCTGCTCCAGATTCTTCCTGCCACGCTCCAAATTCTTGAAACATTGGAAGTTCTTTATAAGCGCATAGTCTCCAGGTTGAAGAAGATGAGCCGGACCCTATGACTTGTCTGGAATGGCTTCTTGCACTTGCTGATGAATCAGAGACATTTTTTCAGTCCAGTTTTTTAGGTAATCACTCAAAACAGGGTACTGTATTTCTTTGATTACATTTGGCATTGGGGGTCCCCATACATTCATAGGTCTACCAAAGACGATCTCGTAAGGAGAAGGTCCAATCCTACTATGTGGGATGGAATGAACAGATAACAATGCTAGATGTATGGTCCGTTGCTGCTTGTATCTTAGCTAGTTTCAACTTCAATGTGGCATTGTACCTTTCTACCAGACCCGCTGCCTGAGGATAATTAGCAGCATGAAACTTCTGTTGTACCCCCAAACCCTTCATTAGGTACTCTATTATCTGGCCAGTAAAGTGGGGGCTCCATAGGACTCTACAAATTCCAAAACCGGGAAAAACTTCTTTAACAGATATTTGGCTGTTGTCAAGGCTGTGTTGTCTTTGGTGGGATAAGCTTCTACCCACTTACTAAAGGAACAAACCACTACTAGTACATACTTTAAATTGTTACAGCGCTCTAAATGGATGTAGTCCATTTGGAGTGCTTCGAAGGGAACCTGAGGTGGTGAAAATCCACCAGTAGGGGTTGATACTCCTTTCCCAGGATTGTGTTGTAGACATATCATGCAATG
Source organism: Triturus cristatus (assembly GCF_964204655.1). Taxonomy (NCBI): domain Eukaryota; kingdom Metazoa; phylum Chordata; class Amphibia; order Caudata; family Salamandridae; genus Triturus; species Triturus cristatus. Next base: position 896,515,471 of record NC_140584.1, on the reverse strand, counting down.
TTTAACCAAATGCTCAGCCATTTTCCGAATGTGCTTATTATCCCAAACCTATTCTAGTTGGGAGATGGTGTTTTTGGCACTAACGTGAACAGGTCCATGAGCCATAGTCACAAAAGGCAATAAATAGGCATAGGGCAACTTCCATTTCGACATATCTTTTGACCTCCAACATCCCTCATCATCTAACTCTCCTTCCTTTTGCAATTCTGGCCTTTCTTGTTCAGTGGCTGACTGTTGTATTTCTTTAATCTCTGTATACATGTTTTCCCATCTTTCAGCTTGGGATCGTAGTACATATATTTTACTTGTGAGTGCACTTGCAGTATCTCGTGCAACTTCGTCAGCGAAAGCATTTCCTTGTCCCACCTTGTCTGTCATTTTCTTGGGGGCACTACATTTGATAATGGCTACACTCTTTGGCAATGTCAAGGCAGTAAGAAGACTATTTACCAATTCGCCATGTTGTATTTTAGAACCATGGGAGGTTAGGAATCCCCGTTCCTTCCAAAGCTTGCCAATATTGTGTGCCACACCAAATGCACACTGGCTATCCGTATAAATATTTACTGATAATTCCTGACTGAGTTCGCAAGCCTTCAAAAGCGCAATGAGTTCAGCAGCATGGGCAGATTTTTGTGGGATACATTCTGTTTCCACCACTGCCTGTAATGTGGTTATGGCATAGGATGCAGAGGTGGTGCCATCAGGTAGTCTTAAACAAGAGCCATCCACCCATAATTCTCCCTCAAGATCTGACAAAGGTGTATCTTTAAAAGATCTATTCTTCCTTTAGTTTGTTCTTCTGTTAGGAAAATACAGTCGTGCAAATCATGAGATTGTTCAGCTGGCAAGTGTAACAATGTAGCTGGGTTCAATGTCAAACATCTCTTGAGTGTGATGTGAGGTGTCAAAAGCGCAAGTTCGTATCCTGTGTGTCTAGCGCTAGTAAAGTGTTGTGTCTTAGTCTGATTCAGGAATGCATCTACAGAATGTGGTACCATAACCATAAGTTTGTTACTCAACACTATCCCCTCAGATTGTCGTATAGAGATCTCTAAGACAACCTGGAAGTCCTCTGGCCACTGGGTCTAATACAGCTGAGAAATAAGCACATGGACAATGCTTATTACTATATGGTTGTGTCAAAACTGACAATGCACATCCTTCTCTCTCGAAAACATATAGTATGAAAGGTTTTTCATAGTCTGGAGTGCCTAAAACTGGAGCAGAACAAAGGGATGCACAAAGCTGCTGATATGCTACCTGACATTCAGATGTCCATGGTAGAGGAGAAGGAGTGTCTTTAGTAACAAGGCACAAAAAAGGTTTATGATAAGTGAGATGTTCTGGATCCACTGTCTACAGTAGGAAGTAATACCAATAAGCTCCCTGACTTCTTTTTGAGTACTTGGAATAGGAATTTTTAGGATAGTTTGAATCCTGTCTTTAGTCAAAGTGCGGCCTTCCTTAGACAAGAGGTGACCCAAATAAGTGACCTCAGACTGACAATATTGCAGCTTATTCTTAGAGACCTTGTGTCCCTTAACAGCAAGATAATGTAATAGAGAGAGAGTGGCCTCCCTACAATGCTCAATTGTGTCTCCTGCTAACAAAATGTCATCGACATATTGCACAAGTGTAACTCCTGGTGGCAAAAGAAGTTCATCCAACTGTCGTTTAAGTGCCTGACTATAAATGCTAGGACTTTCTGTATAGCCTTGTGGAGCCCTAAAAAATCGAAATGAGCGGCCCCGTAATGAGAATCCAAATAGATATCTACTGTTTTCATGTATAGGAATAGAGAAAAAGGCGTTCTTGAGGTCAATAACGGAAAATACAGTGGCTGTAGATGGGATTAATGTCAACAAGGTCGTAATATCAGAGACAACAGAATATTGAGGAATCACTATTTTGTTGACTTCTCTTAAGTCAATCACAAATCGGTAAATCAAATTCCTGTTCCATCGCCCCATTTTAGGATGTGGAGAATGGGGCTATTGCATGCATTAGAGGAAACTTCCTCAACAACTCCTGTACGTATCATGTCATCAATGATAGACATCAGAGCATCCTCCCCTTCCTTTGATATTTTATATTGCGGGACACTTGGTAAGGAAGCATCCTCCCAAACCTGTATGTGTACTGGGAAAATGTCCATTCTTCCCAAATCTGTGTCAGCAGTAGCCCAAACACATGAAGGGACAGAATCAAGATCCGAACACAAAGAAAAATTATATTGTTTAGGCAATGTCTTTTTTCCAAAAATGACACGTACTCCAGATGGGGAACAATGTATAGTAGCATGGAAATACTTCAAAAGATAAAGTCCCGTTAGATTATCTGGAGCATGTGGGGGAAGTAAAAAGGGGGCTGTAGTGATGACATTCTTAACCCGGAAAGGTAGCTTTTGGGACACAGGACTAGGAGTTGGTGTTCCATCAAATCCTATTGATGTAATTACTTGGCCAGACAAGGGTGTCCCAGGGACCAGTTTCTGAGATATCGCACTACGTGTCGCCCCTGTATCCACTAAAAGTTTCTGATCCAGCCCAAGTATGGTGGCTGCTATATAGGGTCCTGACTGATCTACATGTATCTCAACTGTTCCTTCTTGTCCTACGCTGTCCTAGGCAAAATATATTCCCACAGTTTCCCTCTGATTCCCAATCCTCCATAGAATATTGATTATTTCGTTGATCAAAATAATTTCCTGACCTATTTGTCTCTGAAGCTTGAATCTGCTGTGGCTGCTGTCGGGGAGCTGATGTCCCCCGGCTACCATTCACTTGTCCCCTTCCACTCCCACCAGCAGCTAAAACAGGACATTCTGAACGCCAATGTTCTTTCTCCTTACAATAAGCACATTGATCCAGTCCTAGTGGAGTTTGTCTACGTGGTGGCCCTACTGGAGGTGTTTGTCTGAAATTCTGACCATAAGTTTGACCACGACCTCGACCTTGGGGTCCATAGGCCTGGACCATCATTACCTAGTTTTCAATTCTTTTAGTTTTCCTTCTTTTCCTTCTTGCTCAGTGGTCACCTGATTCTGATAATACTGAGCCATATCTAATATAGCTTTCGGGGTTTTTGAAGCCCATGTACTCTCAGAATTCTTTAAGCGAACCGATATCTCGGGAAGTAAATTTCCCACGAATTGATCTACAAATAAAGGTGCACCCGTAGGTGTAGATGTATCTTGCCCACTAAAATCGTGGAACACTTAAAGCGAGAAAAGAAATCAGGGACGGCCTCTCCCTGTTTTTCTTTACAAGCAGTGAGAAGTTCCCAATCTATTTTTCTTGCCGGGACTATCGTTTTTATATAAGTGAGTATGTTTCCAGGAAGATCCAGCATGAGCTGATTAGGTTTCTTACCAGGCTTCCTATCCCTATCGGCTGCTAATATGGCAGCCCAGTCTCCTCCCAAATCAACAGCATGATTCTGTTTCCGGGTAAGTTGCCGCATATCTGGTGACAGGATCATACCAAAAACATATCAATATCTGCTAAGGTCATGATACAAGAATCAAAGGCTGCCTGTACATCATCATAAAATCCTCTAGGATTTTCCCGTATGTCTGGTAAAGAGGCTTTTAAAGTGAGTAAATCCATCCTTTTCCAGGGCGTTTATATCCAATTGTACAAAAAATGGGCTCTAGAATCAGGACTATATGGGTCATCATTATCTGCATTCCCTCTTTCAGGAATGAACTGTGGTGTGGCTTCCCTCATAGGTCTTATTCGAGGAGAGAAAGAGAGTTCATTACGATATCCAATTATCGTTTCTATGGCAGTGTTAACTCTACTTACAGGGAAGGCTCCTATCTGACACTGTCGATTAATAGCCCTAACATCATCAGGGCCATTTTGTCCTGTAGTCATCTCCCATTGGACCATAAATTGATGACAAAGCTTTATATGAGACAAAGAAGCTCGCCCTCAGGAAAATCCTGTATCTAATCTATCATTTCTCCTACTTCCATTTCTAAATCACTCATCCAATTTAATACCATCAACCTTATCGCATCCTGACGTGATTGAGTTACAGTAGAACAAAGAATTCAAGGGGTAAGGACAGATACAGAAAGTACAGGATGATCAGTCATTTCGGGTGCAATTGCCTGGGATGGAGGCGCAATGGCCTGGGATGGGGGCGCAGTGGCCTCGGATGGAGGGGGTAAAAGATGTACTGGTACTAGTTGGAAAATAGGGAGCTGGACAACCGTGGGCAACGGAGGTGGAGCCGGAGGTACAGTGCGAACGACATTTAGTGGTCCAGGGGGAAGAGGTGTTAAAGGTATATATGGGGCCGGGGGTCGTTCAATCAATAATCCATCAATATCTGAATCCACATCTTTTTGGTGGACCTGGACTGCTACTGTTGGTCTAACTATATATTCCTCAGATATTAATAATCTATGCTCTCTATCTAAACATTCCTTTTTCTCCTGAACTTACTTATCCTTCAATTCCTTATACTTCTGATACTTTGTCTTCCTTTCCTATTTCCTTTGTACCTTCTCTGCCTTGAGCTGCCGCTCCTTTACTTCCTTCCTCCACATATGCAAACTGTCAAACATAGCTGGCCTAACTTTCTTTCAAAACAATAGTTTCTCTAAATACTCGAGTTTGTGAGGGTTCATTGTTCCCTCTTATGGCCATTGCAACTGGGGATCCCCTTTTGTATATTTGTTCCACAATGCATTATACATGATGGGACAAATACCATATTTGATGTACATCTCAAAATGCGGCGTACCTTCTGGTGTCGCCGGTTGACTTGCTTCCAAAATGCTCTGCTTATCGCAGTAGCAGCAACAAAACTTCCAAAGAGTACTAACTACAGGCATATTATATAAGTTATAAAAAAAACTTATAAACAGAGAGAAATAAAAAATATATATTCTCACATTACCTGTTAAGAAAAAATGTTAGTCAAAACAAATAGCAAGTTCCAAAACAGATTCCAAATTTCAAATTCCGAACGGATACCAAAACAAATGCCAAGCCAAGTAAATACCAAACAAATCCTAACCAAATGAACCGGTTCAATAAAGATTTACCTTATGTGTAGTCTTCGACTCCCACCTGTCGATCCTCCCTGATCCAAAACAATGACGATCCTAAGGACCCAGTCAAGGCCAGCAGCCGCCAGGAAGATCAGACTCAGAGAGCTGAAAAATCACCTTCGACAACGGAAAACACTAATCTCCTCAGGTGAGGTGCCCCTCAGCGAAGTTCGTCTTACCGACCCGATCTCCTCCCCTGGTCCGACTGCAAGCCCTTGATGGGGCCCCACGTTGGGCACCAATTTGTGGAAGAGGATTATTAATAACCCACTGGTGCAGGGTCACCACTTCGTCCACGGATTCTTAACAAGTAAGGAGGAATCGACATTGGAGCGAAGTACAAACCATAGGTCATTTAGTAGCATTCATGAATGGGGGCCTCGTCCGACAAGCACCATAGAGATACTCAAGGAAAGAGCACACTGAACGAAGGTTACATGGGTTTTTATAGCAAGAGAGCACAAACAAGGGACGCCCAGAGGTAAGAACAATTGTTACTTACCTGTAAACAGGTGGTTCTCCAGTATTGGTGTCTTTCATAGATTCACATGCTTGAATATTCCCCGTCGTCGGAGTGGGAGTCCCACGGTAAATAAAAATAGCAATATATATAGTCATAATATACATAAATAATCACATAAATAGAGCTATGCAGGTGTAAAACACCAAGAATGTACCTATATGAAATCTCCATAGGGATACATGGAGAGAGAAAAAAAGACATTTGTAGTCTATCTCTGTCATTATCTTGGTCCAAACTACAGCCAATCAGGCGTCAGCACCTCTCCAGAACCTTCTCCTCAGAGTTGCTGACCTCAGATTTTCGTAGCACCAAAGTGTATGCATAGTTTATGAGGAGGAAAGAGCCTCTGAAGGGAGGAGGGAGGGTCGCATGTGAATCTATGAAAGACACCAATACTGGAGAACCACCTGTTTACAAGTAAGTAACAATTGTTCTTCTCCAGTATTGGGGTGTCTTTCATAGATTCACATGCTTGAATATGAATAGAAAGCAGTAACCATATTATTGTTTCCATAATGACATCAACGTGAGATCGCAATGATCATAAACCTTCTTATAAAAACATCACATATATATTCACATCTATATATATATATATATACATACATATATATATATATATACATATATCTGTCTACATACAGCATGTATATAAATGCAATGAATAGTATTGAACAGTAAATGGAAACAATATGGAGGCGGGAGGAAGAGGCTCACCTTATTTAAAAAGATTGCGCAGCACTGCCTGTCCCACTGCAGCATCCTCCTCGCTTAAAGCCGCCAAGCAGTAGTGCTTAGTAAACGTGTGTCTGGTCGACCACGTAGCTGCTCTGCAGATGTGTTGCAAAGGTACTCCAGCAAATAAGGCGGTAGATGATGATACTGCCCTAGTGGAGTGTGCTCTCACTGAAGACTGCAGTGGTTTGTTTGCCTTTTGATGGCAGAAGACAGCCGTCGAACTCCAGCGTGCAATCGTCGGTTTAGTAACCTGACGTCCTTTATGACAGCGTCCATACGCTATAAAAAGCTGATCGGATTTTCGAAACGAAGCTGTCCTGCTGATGTAGAACTTTAAACATCGTTTCACATCCAAAGAATGCAACCTTTGCTCTGCAGGTGTCTGAGGATTAGCAAAGAAAGTCTTTAATATCACTGGCTCGTTAATATGAAAATCAGAAGGCACCTTGGGTAGGAATGATGGATTGGTACGCAACACTACAGCATCCGGTTTGAACTGCAGGAAAGGAGGTTTGATGGTAAAAGCATGGATGTCACTGACACGACGTGAAGACGTTAGTGCCAGAAGTAGGGCCACTTTCCAAGTTAGATATTTTAAGTCGGCCTTGTGAATGGGCTCGAACGGTGGTCTCATCAATTGCGCTAGCACAATGTTAAGATGCCACAACGGAGGAGGGCGCCGAATTGGCGGAAATTTTCGAAATAAGCCTTTAAAAAATTGGCGGAATATTCTTGAGGAACAAAGGGAATTTGATCCATCCTGTCGGAAACGGGAAATCGCTGCTAGGAAAACCCGTAAGGTTGCATGGGACAGTCCAGAACTAGCTAGGTGCAAGAAGAATGGTAGTAATTGGTGTGCCGTGGAATGTATTGGGTGGATTCCGTTAGAAGCACACCAGTGGCAGAATCTCTTCCATTTCAACTTGTACGTCCTGACTGTAGAGGGTGCTCTTGCTTGGGCCAAAATGTCCCTACAATCCTGCGGGATGTCTAGATGGGCGAACTCATGGTGTTCAGGTTCCAGGCCGATAAGCTCAGTGAGGAGGGATTCGGATGACAAATTCTCCCTTCGCTCATCGTGAGCAGATCTGTCCGAGGCTGCAGGAGGATTGGTTGGCATTGGGACAGCAGGAGCAATTCTGAGAACCATGCCTGTCGGGGCCAGCGTGGGGCTATTAGAATCAGGTGGCAAGGTTGTCTCTTCATCTTCCAAAGGACCCGAGGTATGAGGGGAATTGGAGGAAAAGCGTACGCAAATAGATTGCACCAGTTCATCAAAAGGGCATTTCCCTGCGACCCTTTGTGGGGATGCCAGCTTGCATAATCTCGGCATTTTCGGTTCTCCGGCGTAGCAAAGAGATCCAGCCGTGGACGACCCCATTGTTGGAATATCCTCTCTAGAGTTGGTTGGTGTAATTCCCATTCGTGGGTCGATGAGGAGGACCTGCTCAGGGAATCCGCTAGGACATTGGATATTCCTGGTAAATGAACTGCTGTAATCATGATGCGATGATTGAGAGACCAGTCCCAAATTGATTGAGCTAACCTGGACAGACTTGAGGATTTCGTTCCGCCCTGTTTGTTTACATAGTGCATACAGGTTGGGTTGTGTGTCTGTATTAGCACTGATTCTCCTTGGATTAAGGGTAGAAATGATTTTAGAGCCAGAAAAATCGCCTTTAGCTCCAACCTGTTGATGTGCCAAGTTCTTTGATGTGTTGACCACCTTCCTTTTACAGAGAGATCTTCTAAATGCGCGCCCCATCCCTCTAATGAGGCGTCTGTCGTGATTGTCCTGTCCGGCGTCACCGACAGAAATGAAGTGCCTTCTGCTAAGTTGGCTGGTATTGTCCACCATTCGAGTGCTGACCTCATTTGATCTGTGACACATACCATGTCGTTGAAAGATCCCGAAACTTGACGCCATTGAACATCCAGTGCTTCCTGGATAGGACGTGTTCTTAGCCTGCAATGAGGAATCAAGGCAATGGACGATGATGCCATCCCCAGAAATGATTTTAACAGTCTTACAGAAACTGTTTTTTTTGACCTGATCAAAGTCACCAGCCGTAGTATCTTTTGAAGACGCTCCTGGGAGAGAAACGCTTTTGCTGATACCGTTTCCAGAGTGGCTCCCAGAAAGTCCCTTTGTTGCGAAGGATGAAGTTGGGATTTCGCTGCATTTATGGAGAGACCTAATGAGCGAAACACCTCCTGACATAGAAGCGTGTGTTGTCGCAGGTGAGTGCTTGACTGTGATTTTAGTAGACAATCGTCTAGGTATGGAAATATTTGCACTCCCTGGAGTCGCAGAAACGCTATGACTGGAGCTAGTACCTTTGTAAACACTTGAGGGGCCGAGCGCAGACCAAACGGTAACACTTTGAATTGGAAATCGTGTTGACTCACTCGAAAACGCAGGAACTTCCGATGACGTTGTAATATAGGGATATGAAAATAAGCATCCTGGAGATCTATCGTTGCCATGAAATCTTCCTGCGAGAGTAAACGCAAGATCTCTACTAGCGTCATCATACGAAAGGATTGGTTCTTTAGATATTTGTTGAGTGCCCTCAGATCGAGGATGGGCCTCCATTCTCCGTTCTTCTTTGTGATAAGAAAGAACCGGGAATAAAATCCTTTTCCCCTTTGACATACTGGTACCAACTCTATAGCTCCTTTTTGCCTTAGAAGTCGAACTTGATGTAAAAGTTCTTTGATGTGAGCTGGTGGTGGTCCGGTGGGTGGTGTGGACGGAGGGAATTTGGTGAACTCTAAAGCATGCCCCTTTTTCACAATGTCCAAAACCCAACGGTCCCTTGTAATGGAGGACCATTGAGAAAAGAACAGAGAGATTCGACCTCCAACTTTGTATGTCTGGTAAGAGTCATTGTCTTTTTGACGCGTTTCCTCTGTATGGGGATTTCCCTCTATACGACTTGGAGGCCTGCTGTCGTGATGATTGTTGGGGCTGGCTATATGAATAGCGGTTGGATCCTTGATTATAGGGTCTGTATTGATTATTCCCCCTTCGAAAATTTGAGGAGGTGCCGCGTCCACGTGCACCACGAAAATTTTGTCTTTGAAAATGTAAATTTTCCGAGAGATTTAGCAGTCTCAGTATCTTTCTTTATGGACTGGAGCGCTTCATCGACGTGATTTCCAAATAACGCCTCTCCGTCATAAGCCATGTTTAGAATCATGGACTGCACCTCCTGGCGAAAGGATGTCGATCGTAACCACCCCTGCCTGCTCAGAACAGCCGCTCCAGCAAGCTGACGGAAACCCGTGCATGCGATGTCCACTGCACAATCAATAATTTCCGCCGACGTAGCTTCTCCCTCTTGGAGCAACTTCATTGCTTCGCCTTTAGATGGCTCCGGCAATTCTTGAACCAAAGTTGAAATATCAGCCCACACTTGTTGGTCATAACGACCCAAGATGGCCAAGGCATTAGCCGCTCTAACCACAGTAGAGGCCATTGAAGAAAACTTTCGCCCTATGGCATCCATACGACGTCCGTCACGATCCGGTGGTGCGGTGACAGTAGACGCAGGATTTTTCGCCCTACGTTGCGCTGCCTGCGTAATGACGGACTCAGGTCTTGACTGACCCGTGAGGCATGCTGGGGTTCCTAGTGATGCCTTATACTTCTTTTCTAATCGAGGCACCTGTGCTGGCAAGGTATTCGGTGTTTTCATCAACTTCTTGCCTTCTTCCCAAATGAATTCCACAATGGGAATAGTATGCGTCTGTTTAAAAGGTTGACTCTTGAAATCATAAAGGAAACAATCTTCCTCTCTGCGCTCCGTTGTCAGTTTAAAACGTTGTGCCGCCCTTTCCATTAGTTGGTGAAAATTCGCTATGTCCACTGGAGGTGAGTCACCAGATACTACCGGAGAGGAGGATGGTGTTTGTGTCTGGTAATCGTCCCATTCCGCCATATCATCATCGTCGTTATCAACATCACCATCATCATCTAGGATTTCACCCTCTTCTCTTTCTTGAGGGACCTCCTCCACAGACTCATGGTGAGGTAAAAACCTCACTGAAGGCTGTCTTGGTGGTGCTGACGGTATCAGGGGTGAAGGATTTCCAATCGGCACCGGAGTTATATTTGTCGAAACCACAGGAGTTGACGGAACCCCAGGATGTTGCGGAGACAGAGGAAAAGGTTGGTTATAATCGTCCAACATGCGTTGGAGATTAGCTATGAGTGACAATGGCAGAGTCGCCGTTGAATGTTTCGCAGGGACCTGCTGCATGTAAACTGGATCTTCAGCCTCACTACTGTCATCCTGGCATTTAATTATTAAGTCGGATGGGCTTTGCGCCGTTCCAAAAGATTCAGGTAAACCTTCCTCGGACTCCTGTTCAGAATCTGTCGCAAATAATGGTGATGGAAGCTGCGAATCCTCTACAGGAATAATCTCGTCTTGCCTATCTAGGCCAGTACTACGTGGCAATGGCATCAAGGGAACCACAGCGAAAGATGAAACCGGCGCTGAAGTCGCGGGAGGCAGCTGCTCCCTCAATGACCTTTGAGCAGATGACAGTCTGTTCACTTTTATCCTTATTGACGAACCTGCCGTCGACGGCTGCATGGTAGTCACCGAGGACGTTTTCGGAGAGGGCCTCGTCGACGGAGCTACCGTCGATGGAACGGTGGTCGACGGAACAATCGTCGACGAAATTTGTGCCGACAAACTCATCGTCGACGGAGCCGTCGTCGACGGAGCTGTCGTCGACGGAGCCGCCGTCGGAATCTTCTTTCTCTTCGTCGACGGAGTAGCCGGCGACGAGATCGACGACGAAGTCGATCTCACACTCTTCGTCGACGACGAAGTCATCGTCGACGGAACCTTTTCCTTCTTCGTCGACGACGATGTAATGGGCAATATAGAAGTCACCGACCTTGTGGTACTGATGGTTACCGTCGACGAGGATAACGTCGACGGGACAATCGTCGACGAACACGCTGCTGATGTCGTCGTCAGAGTCACCGTCGACGAGCCGGACACTGCAGATTTCGTCGTCGGAAGCATCGTCGACGAGGCGGCCAGTCTTTTTCCAGAAAACTGGGAAGTAGACGCCTCAACAGCTTGAGAACTAGGTCTCAAAGGCGACAAAGCAGTAGGTGAGTCAGCAGATGTGACAGATGTCAGAGCCAAAGACAGTTTCTTGTTCTTCAGGAAGGGAGATGGCAACTCCTGCACACTACTGCGCTTTGAGGCTGTCTGGGAACGGCCAGAAATAAGGCTTTCAATATCAGAAACTGGATCCTTCTTATCTTTCAGTCTCTGTAGCCACAATAAGAGACGGCCTTCCCTGTCCTTCAAAGTCTTTGTAGAAAAGGTTCTACAAAATTTACATTTTGCCACCTCATGATCTGGGTACAAACAGTAAATACACTTACTGTGTGGGTCCTCAGAGAATAAACGCAGTTTTCCACACGAAGAACAAGGTCTAAACAAAGATTTCTTACTTGAAGACATTCTGACAGACAAAAACTGAGCAGAGCTCAGGGAGACTCCCTGTCACACGACGTGCGGTAGAAAATCTGAGGTCAGGAACTCTGAGGAGAAGTTTCTGGAGAGGTGCTGACGCCTGATTGGCTGTAGTTTGGACCAAGATAATGACAGAGATAGACTACAAATGTCTTTTTTTCTCTCTCCATGTATCCCTATGGAGATTTCATATAGGTACATTCTTGGTGTTTTACACCTGCATAGCTCTATTTATGTGATTATTTATGTATATTATGACTATATATATTGCTATTTTTATTTACCGTGGGACTCCCACTCCGACGACGGGGAATATTCAAGCATGTGAATCTATGAAAGACACCCCAATACTGGAGAAATAGAGCTTTGGGAAAAACACACAAATGAGGTCCCATTAAGAATCAACAGCCTTGGTGCCTTGTGCAATTGTCGCGTCCTGAAGCTGTACAACAAGATATGCTATCTGGGTAAACTTTACTTGAGGCTTTACTATGGTCTGAAAAACCCCAAGCAGACGCCAGCTGTTCTTTTGCGCTGACTCTGCATGTATATACAGTCTACAATGCCCCAATCTAGATTCTTTACTCATGTTTATATAGATGCAGTGTCAAGGATAGAGCTGGGTTGGAAGCAGGGCAGGTGTGAAAAATGGATGAGGCATAGCTTAATCAAAAAACAAGAGAATCAGATTTTACATTTCAACAGCGAAATATATAGGATTAACCTAGAAAAGGCAATAGCTGTAGTTGACAATGGTATGACTACATTAACATCCAGGATTTATTCACTGGGCAACATTGTATCTTCTACTATAGCTATAGTAGAACAGGAGTTGTCCATACTACAACACGGACAATCTCAACTATGTTCTATTATGTTCTTAAGCTGGACGCTGCAATCATTGCACACTGGTTATGTGCCTTTGCGATTTATCAACAGTACGTCCCTATTTTCTGCATACAATCTAACTGAGAAGCAGATAACAATGGCACAAAGGGGAACAAAATATACAGTGCTGCATATTGAAAAACTGGACAAGTTACCTTTTACTGTGGCAGAATCACCATCCACAGAATGGTTAATCCATGGCCATATAACATTACCGGTCACAACTTTCTAGTTTCCGAATTGCCTAGAACAACAACAGGCAGGCAGATATGAAGCGATGGGTGGGGAGTTCATCAAGGAATCTTGGGAATTACCATACAGATTTTGATGCAGGAATGGGGACATGGAAGTGTTTCTTAGCAGTACTAACTGCAAGAGCGCTTTAAGGGGATCTCTCATATGCCAGGATATCATGCTTCACGGGGCCTGTAATGGTTCAGTTGCTAACTTATCCTGTCACTTGAAAGGGACCCCAGCTGCTGTGATTAATCCGGTATTCAGGTTACTTTCAAATGGGAGTTACTTGATGCTGTATGATCAAGGTTGTTGTGGGATGCTCCCTGGCATCGCATATCTTGTTACTGTAAGCTCCAAGGTTACTTGCTGTAAGCAAGTATTGTTTCCACTTACCCACACAATCAGGGAGGTGCCGTTATGGCCTTCGTTGAATGTTTCATTTATATGGTTTGACACTCTGAGCCAAATGAAAGCTTTGCTTTTACAGAAAACCGTGCCCTTAACCTCCACCCAGGAAACTTATCATCTCCAGGTTGCAAGGTCCTCGGCTGAGATACAGGCACTAGTACGAACAAACTGCCCTTTCCATTTCACAGAAATGGTGCAACGTATCTTTAACATGTCTGATACGACCGGTATAGTCCACCTATTTAAGACCATAGTTTCTGGGTTGTTATGAACCTTTCAGACAATCCTCAGAGCTATTCACAACTTCATAAACTCCATATTCGGAAGCATTTTTGGAGGGCTTCAGCTGATCCTGTTATTAATAGCAGGTATCCTGATCGTAATTTTTCTGCTACCCAATGGACGTTCCAGTCACCAAGGAGATGAAAAAAATGCCCTGGGAGCGCCGGTACCGTGATCACATGGTAATCCATCTGGGCATACCTCGTCTTCGAGAACTGAGCGAATCTTGGTTCTTGTCATTTAGACCAGTCTGGATCGACTGTATTCTGCCTGTCCTCCGATGCCTGTTCTGCTGACAAGAATGCGTGTTGGATCTCTGTCTAACACTTCCAACAATTGCGTCACCGGACGTTGATGCTTTACTAGACCCGATAACGGCTAATGTTCTGCAGTGTCCTCCGCGTATTCAAATGTTGATGTCTGCATTCTTAGAGCCACCACAGGATGCTTCAGCTCCTTTCGGAAAGGATACCGGCTCCTTAACAAATACTCAGGCCTTGGATGACACTAGTACATCCCCTGCAGCGGCTGTGGTGAATATGGAGGAACATCTGTGCTCGATTGACCTGATCTGCGAGGTGTTGCAGGTAAGGGTGGGCGTAGTGGGGCTACGTGAAGCAGCGCGTAGTGTGCCCAAATCTACGCACACTCACGCGCTATGCGTAGCCCCACTATGCGCCACCCGCCCGCCTTCCTTTTAAATCAAACCCCGCATGTAAAATAAATAAGAAGTAAAGAAACTTACCTGAAGCGCGGCATCTCCGCGGCGTCTCCGGGGCTCCCTCTTCCATTTCCAAGAAATGCGCATGCGCGGGCGTCCGCGCATGCGCATTTGTCAGAAGAAGTTGGAAATGAGGAAGAGGGAGCCCCGGAGATGCCAAGCATCAGGTAAGTTTCTTTACTTTTTATTTATTTTACATGCGGGGTTTGATTTAAAAGGAGGGCGGGCGGGAGGCGGGTGGTGGCGGCAGGCAGCTACGCTTCGCCCTGGGTGTGCGTAGCGCTAGCCTGCTTCGCCTACTTCGAAAACTGCGAAGTCGTCTGAGATTGCAGGCAACAGTGATGTTGCGTCTCCCAGTAAGGACACAAACATTTGGCTCATCGTATGCAGGGAAAATTCCGCTTTTTTCAAAAACAACCAAATTTGGAATTTTAAACAAATACACTTTGTCTAAACTGCATGACTTTCAGTCGCTCTTTGTTCTAGCTATATATACGGACATAGTTTAGTACAGGCGTATTTTGCCTGAAATATATGTTTTGTAGCATTTCTTAGCATTTTACATTTATTAAGTACTATTTTTGGGGACTTTTTCGTGTACAACATGTAGCCGTACGTTAGAATTTTTCGTATGTCGTCCAGTTGGATGAAGAGTGGGTGTTATGTTCCATATAGGTACCCCAATATTGGCTCAGGTAATAAACGCACCTTTCATCTACATTCCCCTGATATTACACTGCATAAAAGTTCTTAGTACTGACCTTTTACCTAGTTACGGTAATGCCTAAAGATGACATGAGGTTTTCTCCGAAAAGCTTAAGCCTCATTCATTATGCATGAGGATTCTTGGAATCACAGCAGGCCTACCTTCTCCTGCATATTAACTATGTATAAGGCCATTCCTTCCGTCATACTAGTCCGACATGACACAGCAAGGTATATCCCTTGGGGGTACCACTTTTGGGTATATATACACCATATCTTGCTGAGGTAGTCAGAGGAGAAAAGGACCTCCATGATGACACACGGACGTGAGACGCTGAGGCTCCTGCACGCAGGGACTCTAGCTCGCAGTGGTCTGACATCCCTTGCGGGGAGTCCATCTCGAGACCAGGACGGGGTCCCACAGTCTCTCACTTCAGGTAATGGGGCTGGCTTTATCCTAGAGAGATTCTTGGCCTTTACATCTACATACATGCTAGGTACACTTTGGTACATCTAGCTAGGGTTGCATCATAGGAGTATTTTATATACTTGCCTATATTCATTGTTTAAGCACAATGGTAGAAATATACCATCCTTTCACTCTGTTAGTGCTTATAATCTATCTGTTACTGTCTAATGGTTGTTTCAACATACCTATTTTATACTAGAATGACACTGGTTCGATTAATGCTTATTGAAAAACGCCCCCACCGTTTATTCTGTGTATCTCTCAGAGACAAAGTGAGCATGAGTGACTGAGCGAAAAGTATTGAACTGTTTCCACAATCCCTGATGGGACAGGGTTGTCATGTTCGATAGTTCCCTAGAACTATTCTCTCCTTGGTAAGAGGGGTTTCTAGTGGCACTGTGCGCTAGCTGGTATACAGGCTAACATACTCGGTAGGGGAGTCTAGAATCAGTCCGGACACCAATCCTGCAGTGTATGTTGTCTAAACGCGCATATCCTATATAGGTTTATAGGAACTACTCGATAACAGAAAGGTGGCCGGTCAACTTTTGCATAGGGCCTTCTACTGCACAGCAACACGTCACTTAGATTTTAGAAACTTTTGATCCGTTGTAGTTAGAAATAAATGTTGTTTTGCTAACATCTGTAGCTTATGCAGCAGATGATGAGTTATGCAGCAAATGCATAATAATGTTGAAAACGACAAAGCCTCAGAATCGCATAATTCCAGTGGTCCTGTTTATCACCCAAAACAGCAATTATCCATATTATCCATTCCTGGGTGGGCCAGTACATACATCTACATTATGCTCTCTATGTGTTTTATTATATGTGATGTTTAAAACACCACTTATCAGAATATCATTAATGTCCCTAGAAGAGAACCTATAGGGGGCACACATTAATTGACATATAAACTGGTGCTATACCTGAGCATTCAAAATAAGGCATTAAATGGAAAGGGGAACAGTCAGTTTCATAGAATGGGAGCTCTGAAAATGTAAGGTAGATTAACTTGCTCAGTCAAAATAGAAATACTTTGCTTAATCATCACCATTTGGTGACTAGATTTAATTTGCAACTGCACATGCCTTACAAACTTACTTCCCTATTTAGGCATTAGTAAGGGGAACATTCACTCGGTCTCTAAAGTTAACGTTTGTTAATAGAATTAATAATATTATAATAAAAAGTATGAACACAGCTCGCTTTTTAGTGTGGTTGCAGGCGGCAAAGGCGTAGCACTTCTACAGGATGGTTGGCGACTCCGAGGGATTGGCATTGTAGGGGGCCCCCATTACCATTCCTTGCCAGCTAAGGTTTTGTTACTCCACTGGAGTTTTCTGTTAAAACCCCCCACCGATTACTGCAAAATCAACCTTTAACTTATAACGTACTTTATTTGCAGCCTGATCAATTGAACATTGCTATCTCTGAATTATAATATTTAACGTTATTGTGGCAAATGTTAACAAAAAACATAGTCTGAATTTCAGAGAAAAAAACATATGCTCCGGAAATGCTGAGAATTTAAATACATTTTAGGAAATTCTACCTGCTAAGGAGACAGAAATTAAAGATACCAGGCTGTCTTTGTGGTGCCCTATACTAGAAAAAACAGCCAGGGTTGCCACAGAAGAAAACCCAATAATATACACAATGTCACGCACCCATGTCTCCTGCAGGAACACAATATGGTACTCATTTATAATGTCATCCCAGATAGGATTGTTCATCCTGTTGACAAGATCAGACACATTCCAAAGCATTATGGTAATGTTCATAGCAGATATTGCAATGAGATATTTAGTGGTTGACTCACTCTAAGCTTGTGTTGGGGAATTGTCTGTTAGAATTTTATCTAGTTTGATAAATGATCGAGTGACTGGGTGCGCTATATCCTTGCCTGATATGACCATGCAACAATTGTTACGGGGCTCCATTTTCCCTGTTACAGACCAGTGTATGCTAGCAGGATCTTACAGTCGGTGGGACGAGACACAATGTTCCATACACTTACTGACCTCTTTCTGCTTGTAAGTTGTTATGTACGGCTCGCACCCTTCACACCTTCGGTGTGGTTGACATTCGACCTGTGTACCATGAGGGCTCGAGGATGCCTCCCTGCCTGGAGGGCTCATGGACAATAAAGCTTTAGAATGCAGGAGGTTTTTCATATGGGGGTAGGCGGTTTGCTTTCACAGGGTTTTTATGTGTGGTGCCAGCCAAGAGAGTAGTCCGCTCCTATCTGCGTTCTTCCAATGAATCCTCGTTCATCATCGATACCTTTGTGCTGTGTCCTTTTTATCCACAACAATTTTGGCGACGATATTGGCCGGTGCAAGGGCAAGTTTGGACAGTATGGGAACGAATGGCAAATGTGCTTGGAGCTTTGTGGCACCTTCAGGTAATGGGGTTGGCTTTATCATAAAGGGATTCTTGGCCTTTACACCTACATACATGCTAGGTACACTTAGGTACATCTAGTTAGGGTCACATCGTAGGAGTACGCATTTTACTGTCATGGACAGGACACAGTGGCTTTTGGTTTGGAGCGGAGGAGAGTGACAAACCCATGTGGCAAAAGTCTCTGAAATTTGACTGCACCCAAGCAAGAAGTTGTGGCTGGGTGGAGGGGGTACAGCGGCATCACACCATGTCATCGCTAACTCGCCCAGCAGCTAAGGAGGTCGGCAGCGGCTGTGTGGTAGGCGTACAGAGGTAAGGGACCCGTGTCTATGCGGTTCCGCCCAGCTTGTGAAGAAGTTTGCCCCGCCCATCCAGCAGAGTGCCCGCAGGCTGAAGGAGTTCACCCCGCCCACTGAGCAGGTCATGCCCCCTACCGGAAGAGGAGTCTTCATGTTTTCTACTCTGCAACCTCATTTCGTTCAGGAAGAGGTGGTGTACGCTCCAGTTGAGGCTGTGCTTCAGTACATCCTGCGCTGTTCTGGAGGCTTCACCGATTTCTCGTCCTCTGCTGCTGCTTGCTGTGAAAATATAGCAGAGGACCAGCGCAGTATATCCTGGAATCCTACGATGTGCACACCTGGTATGATTATACCTTTGTGCACACACAAGTTACTGCGGTGATATGCACATCTTAATTATACATCGGTAATTGCACAGGGGGAATCTGCCCATTAAGTACTTAACCTTTGGTGATGTGCACACCTAGTAATGAACTCTTTGTGCATACACAGTTACAGTGGTGATGTGCACACCTTGATTTCTCATTGTTAATCATGCTGTCATTTCATCTGGGGATTTCTGCCAAATTTGTTTTAACCTCTGATGTAACTTTGCTTATGTTCTTCTTGCAACTTGGCTATCTTTATTTATCGTTTCTCCTGGATCCTTTCAATTTTGAACCTTCTTCAACCATGGAAGCATCAGGGGATAGCACAATACCGACGTCTGCCATACCGCATGTTTCAGTTATTCCCCCACCTTCTTTTTTTATGGAACCTGGCATACCACCCATGCCTCGGGATGATTGGGTTTCAAAGTATTTGTCTCTCCCCTGAGGCGGAAGCCGGGGGCTTTATTCTGTTGTATGCTATTTTTAAAACACTTTGCACTTTTTTAAACTTCATTACTGCTGCAGTCCAGTATTAAACTTACTTGCACGCATTCTCGCCCTCAAGCCCAGCGCGTACTGCTACATCCTCGCGCTTGTGGAGGAAGGGTCCGTCCATCTTGGGTGAGGGAGGGGTAGCGCTGCAGCTGCTCGATGCCTCCCGCCCTCCCAGAGTACTTAACCAGGCGAGTAGCGCAGCGCGCTGACTTCGTATTTGTCTCTCCCCTGAGGCGGAAGCCGGGGGCTTTATTCTGTTGTTTGCTATTTTTAAAACACTTTGCACTTTTTTAAACTTCATTACTGCTGCAGTCCAGTATTAAACTTACCTGCACGCACTCTCGCCCTCAAGCCCAGCGCGTACTGCTACATCCTCGCGCTTGTGGAGGAAGGGTCCGTCCATCTTGGGTGAGGGAGGGGTAGCGCTGCAGCTGCTCGACGCCTCCCGCCCTCCCAGAGTACTTAACCAGGCGAGTAGCGCTGCGCGCTGACTTCGTATTTGTTTCTCCCCTGAGGCGGAAGCCGGGGGCTTTATTCTGTTGTATGCTATTTTTAAAACACTTTGCACTTTTTTAAACTTCATTACTGCTGCAGTCCAGTATTAAACTTACCTGCACGCACTCTCGCCCTCAAGCCCAGCGTACTGCTACATCCTCACGATTGTGGAGGAAGGGTCCGTCCATCTTGGGTGAGGGAGGGGTAGGGCTGCAGCTGCTCGACGCCTCACGCCCTCCTCACACCGGATATAAGGGTATGTACATCCGTCCGCGCAGCGGGCGCGCCGAAGGCGCGCCAAAGGCAAGCCCGTCTGCGCCTGGCCCGCGCCCAGGGCCATGACCCCTGATCCGGCCTCCTCACATCTCAAGCGATCCTACTCACGCTCGGCCTTGATGAGGCTTCAACCAACCCACTCTTCTCATTGCACCAAACATGACTTCTTACAGATAACGATGGCTCCCAATCTGATCTGCCCCCACTGCAATACCATGATCTGTATTAACAACTCAAAGACGTTCTCTAATTTGCAATGTGATGTCAATGAAGTGATCATCCTTATGGCCCTCATTAATGCGCGTTCTCTGGGCAAACACAGCCAAGAAATAGCGGACCTCATTACCGACAACAACCTAGATGCCCTGTATATTACGGAAACTTGGACTGATGATTCTTTGGCCCCCGATTTTGTAGTGGCTGTCCCTCCCGGCTACAAAGCCTATCGACAGGATAGGGTCGGCAAAAAGAGAGGGGGTTTAGCCATCATAATTAGAGATCGGTTCGAGGTCCGAACAGCACTCATCCCTGCCACCTCATGCGAAGCCATGCACTTTAATATAAAGTTTACAGCCCGCTTTAACTTTAAGGGAGTGCTCTTATATCGTCCCCCTGGGACTAAAGCAGGCTTCCTCACCAACCTCAGCGCAATTACTGAATCAATAGCCACCGAAGAGTCCACCACAATGATGGGTGATGTGAATTTTCACCTAGAACAAGCGAATGACAGGGATACCGCCGCCCTTATATCAGACCTAGAAATAATGGGCCTTAGACAATTGGTCACCGCTTCCACCCACAAGGCTGGACATACGCTGGATGGTATTTTTTCCAACGTAGAGGGCCTGCATATACTAAATATTCTGCCTATGTCTTGGACGGACCACTTTGCCATGGGGAACAACCTTTACAACGCAACTATTACAACGCACTACACTTACAACGCAATTTTTACAACGCAACATCCACTACAACGCATTCCATTACATCGCATGACACTACAACGCATTTTTAAAAACTACCTTTACAACGCATTCCATTACATCGCATACTACCTTTACAACGCATACCATTACAACGCATAATATTATCCAACACTTACCCTACTGTTGCACCCCCTGAAGTTAGAATAGTAATTTTTACCCCAATTCTATCCAACACTTACCTTAAATGCAATGTAATATTATGCGTTGTAATGGTATGCGTTGTAAAGGTAGTATGCGATGTAATGGAATGCGTTGTAAAGGTAGTTTTTAAAAATGCGTTGTAGTGTCATGCGATGTAACGGAATGCGTTGTAGTGGATGTTGCGTTGTAAAAAATGCGTTGTAAGTGCATGCGTTGTAAAAGTGTGCGTTGTAACGACATACATCCCTTTGCCATATTCAGCGGCCTGACAATCAAGGATCCACTGAGGAAGAAGGTTACACCTACTAAGCCACGCCCCTTTAAAGTATGGAAGAGTATAGACCAAAATGAATTTAAAACACTACTGGACATAACTTGCCCAACCCTATCCGCTGATCCCACTATTGCCACCTGCCAATTCCACAATTGGCTTGGTGATGCCACAAATCTCCTGGCACCCACCAAGCGCCATTCTAGGAATAGAAGTACAACGACCGCTCCGTGGTATACTGAAGAACTAAGAGCTAAAAAACAACGAAGTAGGAACAGGGAAAGACTATGGCGCAGAAGCTATGACGCCAGAAGTAAGATCATATACAAAGAATCACTGGCCACTTATAAATCTATGATTGTCGCAGCCCAAAAAATATTTTTTTCAGAGCAAATTGAAAACGCTAAAAACTCCAGCAGACAACTATACAACATAACTAAAATCCTCACTGGTAATGCACCAGATTTAAATCCTCCTCCGTCACAATTACTCTGTGACGCGCTGTCTGAATTCTTTTTCTCCAAGGTTAACGACATATATCAAGCCTTTACCTCCAAAATCAACATCAGTAAAGCTTCCTTCGCTCCTACCTTCCCAAGTAATACCTTGTCCAGTTTTAGGGCTCTCTCTACTGACCAAACAACAATCATTATTAAATCTATTAAATCGGGTTTGGCTTTGGACCCCTGCCCCTCCTCAGTTTTCTCTATGGTTATGGACACTATTGTTCCGGTTATTACACATGTCTGTAATACAATATTGACCTCCGGGAGCTACCCTGACTGCCTCAAAAATACGCTGGTTAAACCCCTGCTAAAGAAACCTAGTTTAGACAAGGAGGAGCTTAAGAACTATAGGCCCATAGCTAGTCTTCCTTTCCTAGCTAAAGTGGCAGAAAAAGCTATGAACCAGCAGCTCTCAGAGCACATAGAGAAACATCTGCTCCTGGATGATACACAGTACGGCTTCCGTAAATACCATGGTACGGAAACCGCCCTCATCAAGGCAGCCGACGACATCAGAATCATCCGTGACCAGGGCGGGACAGCATTACTAGTACTGCTTGATCTCTCGGCAGCTTTCGACACGGTCGACCATAAGATCTTGGTGGACCGTGTCGGGAGGATGGGCATTCACCATACGGCGAGAGATCTGCTCTCCTCATTCCTGGCCGATAGAACACAGGTGGTTACATTGGGGCCATACCAATCAGCCAAGATGTCACTCCCGTGTGGGGTTCCTCAAGGCTCATCCTTGAGTCCGACACTATTTAACATCTATGTGTCGGACCTTGCTGGCATATTCAAAGCATTCGGGATGAGCCTAACCTCATATGCAGATGACACGCAACTGGTGTTGGCCATCAAGGGTGAAGGGATGGAAGTAGCAGAGCGCTTCCAAAATGCAATGAGCACGATCGGAGAGTGGATGGCAGGTAACTGCCTCAAGCTTAACTCCGACAAAACGGAGGTGGTCATCTTTGGATCCCTTTCTCCAACCTGGCCCGCCCCTTGGTGGCCCCCAGCCTTCGGCACCCCACCCAGCCCGTCTCCCAAGGTCAGGAATTTGGGTGTCATTTTTGATGACCATCTTAATTTTATGGCACATGCTAATAAAGTAGCAGCCACAGCCCACTACAAACTGAAAATGATAAGGAAAATTATCCCATTCCTCCCAGATACTGCTGCCAAAACTCTGGTCAGCTCCTTGGTTCTCACATCCCTGGATTACTGTAATGCACTTTTCTTAAATGCCCAAACTAGAGTTACAAAAAAACTACAAACAATACAGAATGCGGCAGCACGTATCCTGTCCAGAACACCCAAGTTTGCACCCATTTCTAACACCATCAGGACATACCATTAGCTGACGATTAATAACAGGATCAAGTTCAAATCCCTTTGTATAGTTTATAAGGTACTCCACGATCAAGGTCCACGCCCTCTTAAGGACCAGCTTATATTCTATCGACCGACCAGACAACTTAGATCTACGACTCTCAACCAACTAGTGGTCCCACGTTCTAAAACAGTTTCCTGGGGTGATCGTCGCTTCTCAGTTGCGGCACCCAAGATCTGGAATACTCTGCCACAACAAATTAGAACTAGCCCCTCACTCTTTCAGTTTCGTAAGAATCTGAAAACCTGGCTGTTTAACCAGTAAAATTTGTCCCGGTCCCTCCACTGATGGGGAGAGTCAGCTGCTCAGTCAAGCGCCGAGACGCCCACGGGTATTCGTTCGTGCTCAATAAATGTCAAAAAATAAATAAATAAAGTTCGACAACTACTTGGAAGTATTAGATGGAGGAGAGTTTAAGCCATCATTGAAAAAAGTCTTGTTGTTAAATACTGTGGGTAAGGAAGGCCAGAGAGTGTTCAGGTATTTACCACAAGCTGTTGATGTTAATGTTGAAGTTATTCAGGATGTGTATATGGAGGTCAGACATGGATTAGAGATAAGTTATGCCAAGGAGGCATGGTTATGACCAGGTATAGGTTTTATACTCAACATCAGAAGGTGGAGGAGAAGATTGGTGAATTTGTTTCTAGACTTCATGAGTTATCCACTAAATGTAGTTTTGGAGTAATGACAGATGAAGGCATAAGAGACCAATTTATTGTACAATGTGCCAACAAGAAAATCCAGGAGCGATTATGGGCAGCCAAAAATCCAACCTTTAGTGATGCTATAGGGTGCTAAGGTACTAGAGGAATCTAACTTGTGCATGAAGGAACTAGAAAAGAAAGACCAAAAGGTGGATATTTCGGGGGTGGGTGCTGTAAACAAATTAGCTTAGCCTGCACCCTCTTCTTTCAAACACTTTGTCCAAAAAGGAAGGACATTTGCCTCTCCTGCCCCAGGCAAGTTTTGCAATTATTGTGGCAGCCTCACTCACGGTTCTGACTCTAAGTTTTGTTTTGTACAAAACAAGGAATGCAGGAGATGTGGTCTATTTGGTCATTTTGCAAAGTTATGTAAATTAGCTCAGAGAGGGGAATGTTGCCTGTGTCATTGAGGAGACTACACAACAACTTGAAACTCCAGATATAATTTTATGTGTCTACAGTAGTGAGCCTGGGGATGTAGAGAATGAGTTACGCAGACTCAATAGACCCAAAGCGATGTTTAGAGTTAATAGCAGTGATGTGTCACTTATGGTTGACAATGGATCCAAGTACACCATTGTTCCCAAATCTATTTTTACACGTTAGTGAGAAAGTACAGTTTTAGAACCTAGGGACATTACACCCACAGTATATCAAGGGGAAACAATCGACATCATAGGGTTCATGGAATCCATGATAGAGTTTGGAGGGAGGTCCGTACTTGGAAAAGTTTGTGTCAGAAGATGGAACTGAAATTTTAGGTTGGGTTCATCAATACGAGCTACGCTTTAAAATTGATCCAAGGGCACCTATGCAAGTCATGGTGGTAGAGGATGAATCCATTGACAATATGTTGACCTCACTTAAGCATGTTTTTGATGATAAGTTAGGTATGCTCAAAGGTCATGTACACAAAATCTTGCTAAAAAAAGGCGCAATTCCAGTGCAACACAAGCTCAGAAGAGTCCCTGTCACTGTTAGGGAAGGAGTAAAATAATTGTTAGAGCACATGCTAAAGGAGGGGATTATCGAACCGGTGGAGGCTTCCAATTGTGTTTCGCCAGTGGTCATAATATGCCAATCGGATGGCCGTCTGAGATTCTGTGTGGACTTGAGGTCACTCAATCAGAACATCATAGTTGATACCCATTCACTACCAAACATTATTTAACTGGTTATGTTACTGAAAGGCAGAAAATATTTTCAAAGTTAGACCTCAAGAATGCATACCACCAGATCAAGCTCCACCCAGACTCAATGCCCCTCACTGCCTTTATCACCATAGAGGGAACTTTTCAATTTACTCACATGCCTTTTGGCTTTTCTTCCACATTAAGCGTGTTCCAACGCATGATGTCGGAACTTTTTAAAGGTATGGATCATGTTTTGTACTTCCAGGACAATATCTTAGTCTTTGGTGAGACAGTCAAGGAACACAATGCCGTGTTGAAACAGACTCTACATAGAATTGCTGATGTGGGAATTACTTTGCGCAGGGAAAGGTGTTCTTTCCTCTCTGAAAGTGTTAAATACTTGGGTTATACCTTGTCGTCTGAGGGTGTCAAACCTAAGCGAAGCCTACTCAAATCCATTGAACAAGCCCCAAGACCTATTGATAAAGATCAGTTGGGATCCTCCATGGGTCTCATTGAATATTATGCGAAGTTCGTACAGCGTTTTGCAGACAAAACTGAGAAACTCAAAGCTTTTTTGAGGAAAGGTCAGAGTTTTGTATGGGGCTTGGAACAACAGGAATTCTTCGATTCTGTCAAGAAAGAAATTTGTTGTTCATGGATTTTGGCTCCATTTGACATCAAGGTAAAGTCCATAATAACAGTTGATGCAAGTGCAACAGGCTTGGGTGCTGTTCTTTCTCAAAAACATTGTGGTGCTGAGAAGATGGTGGCCTTTGCTTCCTGGACCCTAACCAGTTCTGAAAGAAACTACTCTGTGACCAAAAGAGAAGGCTTGGTTACCGCTTGGGGAGTGGAGTACTACCACACATGTGTGTGGGGCACAGAATCTTTATTACGTTCAGACCATAAACCCCTACTCAAAATTCTATCACCTAAAGGGGCAAGCAAGGGATCTGCTGGATTAGCCAGTTTGGAAGCCAGGCTGCAAGAATTTTGTTATGTCCTTCAGAACATTCCTGGTTGGCAGAACACACAAGCAGACTGATTATCCAGGTTGGCGTTAGATGGTACGCACTCTGATGACACTGTCATCTCTGATAATCAAGACAAACCTTTTACTTCTGTGGAGGATGTGGTGTGTGAGGGGGCTGGTGCATTTTCCTTGGAGAAGTGAGGAGATGCAAAAGACAACATCCTCACGGAAGTGATGCGTATCTCTTGTAAAAGAAGAGAGAGTTGTGTAGCTGTGCCTGTACGTCCCTTCCTCAAAATTCTAGACTAACTGTCCATTTTTGGAAGCAAGGTGCTTATGAGAGGTGATAGGTTTGTTCCTCCTTCTAGTATAAGGGGGAGAATCATCAAAATGGCTTATGAAGGTCACCTTGGCCAGGGTTTGACACAACGCCGTGTCAAGGCTCAATTTTGGTGGCCGGGCATGGATAATCAGATTTTGGAGTGGGCTGTTGGTTGTAAAATCTGCAAGGAGGGTGAGAAGAGGCTCAAGTGGGCAAACAAGCAGTCATGGGACACATCTCCAATCCTGGCAAAGCTTGGCAGAGTGTTGGTATTGATTTCATTGGTCCCATGTCAGAGTTGAATGAAGAGTGCAGATTTGCTTTGGTTGTGGTGGATGTGTTTTCTAGGTGGCTCTCTGTGTTATTCTTGAAGGAAATTACCACGATATCCACTATTGTGAGTCTTAGCAAGATCTTCTTGGAAGAAGGTACACCTTCTATCCTTATCACGGACAATGAGACTCAGCTAGTCTCCCAGGACATGGAATTATTTCTCAAAACAAATGGGATAATGCATCATTGCACTGCACTATACAACCCCTTAGGTAATGGTATATTGGAGAGGGCCAACAGAATGGTGAAAGGAGTGATACAGATGTCGGTGTCTGCTGGAATAGATGTTAAGAAGGCGGTACAGGACTTGGTATGGGTCTATCGCACTACCACTCAGGAAACCACATCTAAGTCTCCCTTTGAAATAATGAGGGGAAGACCTACAGGAAGCAAGTTGGTACCTTCTTGGTTGAGAGAGTGGGTATCTAGAGATGGTACTCAGATCCCTGAGCTGCCGAATGATGTGGTTTCGAAGGGAAGAGTTGTTGAAGGTCACGGATTCAAAATCATGTCCAGCCGCACTGTTAAGGGGCTTTCCAAATTTAAAGGTCCCTACAAAGTTTTGCGTGCATTTGAATTCTATGTCATTTTGGAGAATGGTGAGCGCTGGTATTGGTGCAGAGTTGCTTTAGACCAAAGAGGAGGTGAATGTGTGGGAAAAGAGGAGAGGAAGTGTGGTGGTTACTTGCTCATGGATGATGTGGAGTTTGGCGCCTGTGGTCAAAGAGGTTAGGCTCCTGCTGTGCCGGGAGAAGTTGCGCTTCCCATGGGCCATGCTGACAAGGGCACCACTGTCGGGGAATTTGATAGTGGTGCAACCTCTCGGTTGTTACAGTAGGTAGACCACCTGTATATTTAAGGGACTATGTTTCTTCACCATGCATCTACCCCCTGCGGGGCTGTCTTATTTTGTTTGTGATGCCCCTTGAAATTTTGCTCTTTGATTTTCTTCTTACTTACCACGTTGTGATCATCCCTCCCTTTTTTTCTCGCTCTCTCTTTTGTATCCCTGGTGATCCTCTCTTGCCTTCTCTATCTCTCTCCTCTGTTCCCCTTTTTGTTTAGAGTTTTGTTCTTGAACGAAAGGGGAAGTGTTATGTAGGGCTCGCGCCCTTCACACCCTAGGTGTGGTTGACACGCGACCAGTGTATTACGAGGGCTTGAGGACGCCTCCACGCCTCGTGGACAATAAAGCTTTAGAATGCAGGAGGTTTTTCATATGTGGGGAGGAGGTTGGCTTTAACATGGTTTTTATGTGTTGTGCTGGACAAGAGAGGAGTCTCCTACGCCTCCACGCCTCGTGGACAATAAAGCTTTAGAATGCTGGAGGTTTTTCATATGAGGGGCGGCGGTTGGCTTTAACATGGTTTTTATGTGTTGTGCCGGACAAGAGAGGAGTCCGCTCCTACTTGTGTTCTCCCAATAAATCCTGGTTCTTCATCGATACCTCTGTGCGGTGTCCTTTTATCCACAACACAAGTCAATCAACCTGCTCCAGGGTTTCAAGAGTTGCAAATCGGTTGTAGGTCGCAATAGTGGGCGGCCTCATTAGCGGGACCAGCAGTACAGCAAAATTAAAAGACATAGCATTGCTAGTCGCATTAATGTTGCTATGCGTAACATCAGTACAAGGTCATCTATGTATGAAGTAATAAACCAACCAGCTGTGGATCCCTCAAGTTGATAAAGACACAGTACCCCTGGTCTCCTTTCCCATCCAGTGAGTTACTTAATTTTTTTATTGAGATTTGTCTTCATATTTATTTCAAAACAGATTTTTATTTGTACTGACAGCCACACATGGCCCTTTTGGCCGAATTTACACATATTCGGAGCAGTGTACATATGTATGTTAATAGTATCTACATTAGTAAGTATCAAAAACAGAAAGACATTCAACAGTACAACATAATGTGCCATGTCCCTGCTGTACTCCCCAGCTTTCACCTTACCGCGAATCTGAGATTTGTCTTCATTTTGATTTAAGTGTGAATTAAGGACATTTTTTAGCACAATCACCAGGGGTTAGTTGCAGTGTCTTAGGTGATGCTCATTACCAGTTTCCACATAAGAACACGCATTGAAGATGCAATAGGTCTCGCCTTTGATTAAGTTAAAGCCATTTGCTTTGCAAATGGTATTGTATAGCAATGCAAATGGCTTTAACTTAATCAAAGGCGAAAACTATTGCATTTCTGCGTCTTCACCTATGGTAATACATTATATATATATATATATATATATATATATATATATATATATATATATATATATATATATATGTATACATATATATATATACGTAACAAAAAGCAATCCCTAGCACTCGTACTGGTAATATATGTTTTTAGAAATATCACGTGTTTTCAAAAAAACAACAATTTCAAACACATTAACACAAGAATGAGTTAGTCTTTCTTCATTCTTCTAGTTCGTTGTTTATTGATTCATATTCTTCATAGTATTTCCAGTCAGCCAACACGTGTTTCGTCGCCACAAGGGAATGTAGTCCCGCGACTTTTTCAAGGCTGTGTTTACAGAAAGAATAAAAAGAACTAGCGTATGTCCTGAATAACAGCGCATAAGAGCATTTAACAATGAAACACCCATAGGTGGAACTAGCCAAAGAAAAAGTGAAGAGCTCGCCAATAGTCGGATACATTAAAAACTTTAGAAGTAACTTAACAACGGCCTAACAGTATAGTTGAAAGGCTGGAACGAATCAACTATGACCCTAATTGAGATGGAGAGAGTTAAAAGTGTTTTCTGTGCATAAGGTTGGATCCTTCATCACTCGTTTGTGTAATAACACAAATGAGAAACCATTATATGAAATATAATGGAAAAAGCATAACTTCCTATGTAAAGTGAGATAGTAGTGACTGGTGTTCTTAAAATAAGACCCCGATCCGGTGAGCAAGCGAAATCGTAAAGGTAGTGCAAACCACGTGTTTCATAGCATGTGATTTAAATCGTGATAACGGGCGTAACAGACATAAACCATATCTACCTATGTCTTGCTTAAGTAAAAATTTCTACGAACAGTAAGTGACCACAATTAGAACAAATCAGAGGGCAAAAAGATAACATAATCTGGTCTTGGATTTTCTTAAGTAGAAGGTAAAGAAATATGTAACCTACTTCTAAGGCGGTGATAATTCCAAACCGCCAGATGGTGTCAATGATGGTGGCGTCACTAGGCAGCAAAAATAAACTGCTATCGAAACAAGTGGTTTCCCCTTCAATACTGTAACAAATTAAAATTCTATAATCAGGCAACTGTTCAATTGCCGTGGGTCAGGCAAAACTCACATGGTAGTTAAAGGGCACGTAACACAGTCTATGCTGGCAAAGAGTTTTAAAATTTACAAACCAACAAGTATTTAATCCCACTATCTATCCAGAACACAAAGCGGGTGTTCCTAGTCATCAATAACGACGTAAGAAGTTTTAAGGATAAGTACCTTCATTAATTGTGCCCATATTAGAAATAAAGAGCCTAATATGCTCGAATCTTGACAAACCTTCTAGTATTAATAACTATTAGTCCGACTTCGACTATAGTAGGGCAGACGAGTATGCAGTCGTAATATGGGCAGACAGCGCACTTTGTTTGTTAAATGGCAAACGTAAACTTAAGCTTGTGAAAACCCTTGGGACACTAACAAAATTAACCAAGACTGGATGTAAGAATGCCCATTATTCGTTAAACCAAAATTCTGACATACGGAGTAAAAGTAACCGGTTACGCCGTGCTTCAATCCTTCGTGTATCGATGTTTAGCATATCCCAGTGTGCTTACCGTATTTTGTAGTACACATAGACGAACGTGACGCCAGCTTCTCCAGGTATCTTAAATGGGCACAATTAATGAAGGTACTTATCCTTAAAACTTCTTACGTCGTTATTGATGACTAGGAACACCCGCTTTGTGTTCTGGATAGATAGTGGGATTAAATACTTGTTGGTTTGTAAATTTTAAAACTCTTTGCCAGCATAGACTGTGTTACGTGCCCTTTAACTACCATGTGAGTTTTGCCTGACCCACGGCAATTGAACAGTTGCCTGATTATAGAATTTTAATTTGTTACAGTATTGAAGGGGAAACCACTTGTTTCGATAGCAGTTTATTTTTGCTGCCTAGTGACGCCACCATCATTGACACCATCTGGCGGTTTGGAATTATCACCGCCTTAGAAGTAGGTTACATATTTCTTTACCTTCTACTTAAGAAAATCCAAGACCAGATAACGTTATCTTTTTGCCCTCTGATTTGTTCTAATTGTGGTCACTTACTGTTCGTAGAAATTTTTACTTAAGCAAGACATAGGTAGATATGGTTTATGTCTGTTACGCCCGTTATCACGATTTAAATCACATGCTATGAAACACGTGGTTTGCACTACCTTTACGATTTCGCTTGCTCACCGGATCGGGGTCTTATTTTAAGAACACCAGTCACTACTATCTCACTTTACATAGGAAGTTATGCTTTTTCCATTATATTTCATATAATGGTTTCTCATTTGTGTTATTACACAAACGAGTGATGAAGGATCCGACCTTATGCACAGAAAACACTTTTAACTCTCTCCATCTCAATTAGGGTCATAGTTGATTCGTTCCAGCCTTTCAACTATACTGTTAGGCCGTTGTTAAGTTACTTCTAAAGTTTTTAATGTATCCGACTATTGGCGAGCTCTTCACTTTTTCTTTGGCTAGTTCCACCTATGGGTGTTTCATTGTTAAATGCACTTATGCGCTGTTATTCAGGACATACGCTAGTTCTTTTTATTCTTTCTGTAAACACAGCCTTGAAAAAGTCGCGGGACTACATTCCCTTGTGGCGACGAAACACGTGTTGGCTGACTGGAAATACTATGAAGAATATGAATCAATAAACAACGAACTAGAAGAATGAAGAAAGACTAACTCATTCTTGTGTTAATGTGTTTGAAATTGTTGTTTTTGTGAAAACACGTGATATCTCTAAAAACATATATTACCAGTACGAGTGCTAGGGATTGCTTTTTGTTTCTGACTGGGTCTAGGCCCATGATTCTGGGAAGAAGGGTGGTACTTCTCACCTTATAGCACCGTCATTTACCTAATCAAGGACATATTACTATGTGATTTTCCTTTGGGCGTCTATACCCTACAAATTCCACCAATTCCAGTTTTCGATTTATATATATACGTATACATATATATATATATATATATATATACACCCCCCCACACACACACATATATATACACCCCCCCACACACATATATATATATATATATATTTTACAGCAAATGACACTCGCACTCAGGAACCTTGCAGATATTTTATTCTTTAACAGAGTACCCTTCTGTTACACCAACGCGTTTCAGCCCTGTCGGCCTTGTTCACGGTAGGTGACACCATATCCTGTTGCAATTTAAAGCATTTCCTGTGCAACAAAATACCCCCCATAGACTTCTGGGAGCTGTAGTTTTTACATTTTGTGAGTTTTTTTAAAACATAAATAAAGTTTCATGGTGAACACCAGGTAACAGAAAAAATCAATTAATTCAATTTCCCGAAGCACCAATAAAGCATTTGGACAGTTGTCAATTATTACAACAATTGATTAAATAAGAGTAGATTCCCCAACGTAAACTGAGTAAGTAGTACTACTCGAGGATTGGTATTTTCAATGTATATAGCCTGAATGTTCCGGTTCTGTAGTAGCCTGAGTCTAGAACATACACAGTGGCAACATTTTAACAATTTAACCACAGATTTCTCAATAAACCGGCATTAGTGGCCAGTTACGATTCCCTGAGTATACTTCAAATTTTTTAAAGTTATGCAGAAATCTACTAAATCAATGAATGTTTGCACAAAAATAGGGAAAGGAATTTGCAAAGATGGGTACGTAAGCTACACACCCTAGTGGTGCAGTCCTACTAGAGGTGTACATAAAGTTCCTCGTCCAAGTTCATCCCTCTCGGGTGTTTAGTTCGAAGTCGAATGATGTATTTTGACTCGAGTTGTCTCAATTTTTTCTGACGGTCGCCCAATCTCTCATTGGTTTCGATAGAATCAATTGCAAAGAATGACATATTCATCCAATTACCCTGCTGGCATGCTAGCATGTGTTTTGCGGTAGCATAGGAAAGATCTTTGTTTTTGACCGCTCTGACATGTTCCAAAATGCGTTTTTTTAGCATGCAGATAGTGCTACCAATGTAGAGGATCCCACAGTCGCATTGGATTGCATAGATGACAAATTTGGTGGTACAAGTTATTTTATGTTTGATGTAAATAGTTTTGCCTTCTGGGTCAGTAAGTATCTTCATGTTTTTCCCAATTTTGCAGGCTTTGCAACTGTTGCATTTTCTAAACCCTACTTGTTGCTGCGTGAGCCAGTTGGATTGCGTGGGTTTGATGCCTTGGAAGTGACTCTTAGTAGTAAGGTCTCGAATGGATTGGACCTTTTTATATGCAATTGATGGTTGATTTCCGATAATCGGCATCAAGTCTTGATCCTGTTGTAAAATCGACCAGTACTTTTGGATGATTTGTCGAATTTTATATGATTCTTTGCTGTATGTGAGTATCAACCGAGGGGCAGATTGATGTTCGGTGATTGATTGATCCGATTCTAAGTGTTTCTTGACCAGAATGTCTGTTCTACTCTTGGTTTGAACTCGTTTCATACATTGATCTAAGTCTCTTCTCCTGTAGCCACGCTTTTGAAGTCTCTTGGTACATTCAGAAATTTTCTCCCTCGCATCAGCTTCTTTTGAACAGTTTCTTTTCATGCGGATAAACTCGCCATACGGAATGCTTCTGAGTAGAGCTTTAGGATGAAAGCTATCTGCATGTAGGATACTATTAGTGGCTGTTTGCTTCCTGAATAAAGTTGTCTCAATTTGATCATTTTAAAATGATCAAATCCTACATGCAGATAGCTTTCATCCTAAAGCTCTACTCAGAAGCATTCCGTATGGCGAGTTTATCCGCATGAAAAGAAACTGTTCAAAAGAAGCTGATGCGAGGGAGAAAATTTCTGAATGTACCAAGAGACTTCAAAAGCGTGGCTACAGGAGAAGAGACTTAGATCAATGTATGAAACGAGTTCAAACCAAGAGTAGAACAGACATTCTGGTCAAGAAACACTTAGAATCGGATCAATCAATCACCGAACATCAATCTGCCCCTCGGTTGATACTCACATACAGCAAAGAATCATATAAAATTCGACAAATCATCCAAAAGTACTGGTCGATTTTACAACAGGATCAAGACTTGATGCCGATTATCGGAAATCAACCATCAATTGCATATAAAAAGGTCCAATCCATTCGAGACCTTACTACTAAGAGTCACTTCCAAGGCATCAAACCCACGCAATCCAACTGGCTCACGCAGCAACAAGTAGGGTTTAGAAAATGCAACAGTTGCAAAGCCTGCAAAATTGGGAAAAACATGAAGATACTTACTGACCCAGAAGGCAAAACTATTTACATCAAACATAAAATAACTTGTACCACCAAATTTGTCATCTATGCAATCCAATGCGACTGTGGGATCCTCTACATTGGTAGCACTATCTGCATGCTAAAAAACGCATTTTGGAACATGTCAGAGCGGTCAAAAACAAAGATCTTTCCTATGCTACCGCAAAACACATGCTAGCATGCCAGCAGGGTAATTGGATGAATATGTCATTCTTTGCAATTGATTCTATCGAAACCAATGAGAGATTGGGCGACCGTCAGAAAAAATTGAGACAACTCGAGTCAAAATACATCATTCGACTTCGAACTAAACACCCGAGAGGGATGAACTTGGACGAGGAACTTTATGTACACCTCTAGTAGGACTGCACCACTAGGGTGTGTAGCTTACGTACCCATCTTTGCAAATTCCTTTCCCTATTTTTGTGCAAACATTCATTGATTTAGTAGATTTCTGCATAACTTTAAAAAATTTGAAGTATACTCAGGGAATCGTAACTGGCCACTAATGCCGGTTTATTGAGAAATCTGTGGTTAAATTGTTAAAATGTTGCCACTGTGTATGTTCTAGACTCAGGCTACTACAGAACCGGAACATTCAGGCTATATACATTGAAAATACCAATCCTCGAGTAGTACTACTTACTCAGTTTACGTTGGGGAATCTACTCTTATTTAATCAATTGTTGTAATAATTGACAACTGTCCAAATGCTTTATTGGTGCTTCGGGAAATTGAATTAATTGATTTTTTCTGTTACCTGGTGTTCACCATGAAACTTTATTTATGTTTTAAAAAAACTCACAAAATGTAAAAACTACAGCTCCCAGAAGTCTATGGGGGGTATTTTGTTGCACAGGAAATGCTTTAAATTGCAACAGGATATGGTGTCACCTACCGTGAACAAGGCCGACAGGGCTGAAACGCGTTGGTGTAACAGAAGGGTACTCTGTTAAAGAATAAAATATCTGCAAGGTTCCTGAGTGCGAGTGTCATTTGCTGTAAAATTGACTCTTGGCCGCTGGCTTGGCCCAACACTCGCACCCGCTGCTGAGCGATCCGAATCCAAGCCGCATTGCAGTACATATATATATATATATATACATGTATGTATGAATATATATATACAAATATTACCAAAAATGTGGTAGATTTGCATCCGGACGCACATACGTGAATAAGACCTCGGTCAAAACATGCCCTTTGATAGGTGAATTTTAACTAACATCCTGCGGAAAAGGCCTGATGCCCATTAGCAGAGCTGTTTTCCCTTGTGACTTCAGGTCAGTTACATTGCACTATTGTAATAACATGAAATTAGACCTATGGACTCTATTAATACATGTATGAATGTGCCTTTATTAATACACCTGCTCAAGATAGAGTGTTGTTGGGTTGCATTTATTATCACTGGAAATCAATCCATCCATCCATTCATCCACCCATCCATCTATCTCCGTTCACGTGCCTGTGTTTGAGAGTACAGCATGATGAAATAGATGAATCGAGGTAACCGTGCACATAGTGAGAGAGGCTGTAAGCTCCTGGTGCTGTTGCTGGGGTAAAGTCCAGGCCTATGTCTCCTAAGGGAACCCTCGCTGTGTCTGCTGCCTTATCCCTGCCTCTCCCTTGTTGAACTAAGCCGTGCGTTACTGAAGTATAACGCATGAGGGTGGAATGAGGAAAATGCCTCGGTGGCTGGGACATACACTGCACAAAGTCAGGGAAAGCTGGACATGTAACCTTCCAGGAACAGCAATTGCTAATTTCAGGCCAGCTCCAGAGCCAAAGTATGTTCTTTTCTTAAAACTCGTCATTATGTCTCATTGCAGATTGACAAGGATAACATATGTTATAATTTAAATGAAGTTCTTGTTCGTCTTGTGGATTAAATAAAGAGACACAAGCGCACTGTGTGCAGGTAAATTATTGATTAAGGGAGCGGCTGGCAACGACGTCCCAATGAATAGAGGGTCCCTTTTACACCGAAGCGGATGGGCAAAGCTCCTGTACAAATCTTTGAAGGTTCCCCTTTCAATACCAAGTAAATATGGCTTCTGTCTATGTCTACTTCACGTCACCGTGGGCACATCTTACCAACTAATACTATTCTTATGCCCCGTCAATACCCAGAAGACAATAAAAACTATAAAATACTGAAACTGTATTTGTGTATGAATTTAATAATTGTGTTACACATATTGTGGACATATTTATTTGTAGATGTTTTAAAAAGCGCTACACATCTTCTAAGCCACTTCGGAGCACATCGCTTGGCTTCCATAACCATCTTCCCCACTCAGTTATTTGCAATTAGTAATGTATACATTTGTCTGTATTTAAACATTAATTTGGTAATTGTGTTACATAGACTTTAAACTTATGTGTGTGTTACAATTTTTTTTATCTCGCAGAAT
Organism: Triturus cristatus; assembly: GCF_964204655.1. NCBI lineage: Eukaryota > Metazoa > Chordata > Amphibia > Caudata > Salamandridae > Triturus > Triturus cristatus. The sequence goes on along the minus strand of NC_140584.1, from coordinate 896,478,901 downwards.
TTTATTAGGAACGTTATTGATTCAGAAACGATATAAAACTATGCAGCAATGTTTTCACAATCCAAAAACATCTACAAACACCTAGCCTGTTCACTTTTCTGGGATTTGGAAAAAATATTGCCCCTAGAAAGACTGTTAGAAGAAAGTTAAGCATCACAATGGTGTAAGGATGGCCCAAATACAAATCATCAGAAGAAATGACATTTAGAAGTTAAGGTACCCCTGAAATCCTGACTCAACCTTTGCTCCCACCCCTGCAAACACTTGTGGCAGAAGAAAAAGTAACGTGAATAAGAAGCTGAATAGGAACCGGGCTATAATGCTTTGTTTTGTTGTGTGCTTAGTTAGTTGCAGTGGGCCCGAAGGGATCCTTTTCTGTGTGTGCTCTGCTGACGTCATTTTGTGAGGGCGTATGAGAATGAGACCATGCCTATAGGGCAGACTATCACATTATTGTCAGCTGCATTGCTTTGTTAATGCTACTGCTCCCTTAAAGAGGAAATGTGGTGTTTAAAGATGGCATTCAGATCAGAAAGAGAATATGTGTTGGGATAACTTAAAAGTTGAAAAGGATGGGGAGGATCGGAGCAAAAGCATTACCTTAACCTCTAAATATGTTTACGTAAACTACTCCAGTAAAATACAAACCATACACCCAACCACCCACGTATTAACTTAACTTAGACTGAAGGGATTTCGAAATGCTACCTAAAATGCTCTTCCTATAAATATTGTCAGAGGGATACATAATCAAGCTGTGGTTTGCATAACCTCACATCGCTGCTGGCAGGTGTTAAGAGGAAGCAAGCACCATCTCTTCTGCACAGTATCAAAAGGGAGACACGTACTGTAGAATAAAAACTAGGCCTGGGCCAAAATTCCGTTCCGTTCGCGGAAATTGCGATAATTTGGCATTTTCGCGTTCCGTGGAAAGCGCGAAAATGTCAAAATTTCCGCATTACGCAGCTTAGCGATAATTTGTTTCTTGCTCGCACTTTAAAAAAATACATTCTTGCGTGCGCGCGTTCGCCTTACCTGAATCCCCGCGTTCGCTGACAAGTTTTCCCGACCCGGTCGCGTTCTCCACGAGATATTGGATTGTTGGTAGCCATTTTGCGCTGTCTCGCAACAGTTTGCGCTCGCATTGTCGCGCGATGACGTCATTTGTTGCGCGAACACATCATTCTTCTCGCGATCATGCGCGCGAGTATGAGAAGATTGAGAACTCGAACACGTCATTCTACACCGCGAGCGAGAGGGTGAGGACGCAGGCATGTCTAATCGAACGTGTACAGGAGAAAGAGACCCCGAACACGTCACATACAACGCGACAGGGACGAAGAGAACGCGATCATGTCATTTTCGACACACCGGCGGAAGTAATGTGAAGCTCGAGAACTCGAACATGTAAAATGTTTAATTTGGAGAGGAATATCAGCTCTAGCAGCATGAAACCTTCTGCAAATGCTGATTTTGGATGAAAAGAACTCCTCACATTGACATTTGGCTGTCCTTTTTTGTGCAAGGAGTCCTTTTTTAAAAAGGTGGGGAGATGGAGGAAGTGACACAGAATCTCCAACTTCCTGTTCCTGTCCAGCAGGCTCCTCCCAGTGCTTTGTCCATCTCCTGCTCATTCTGCCTTTGGATTTGGAGCTGGAAAGATCACTCTTTTTGTCTGCTGCATCATTGCAATTGGATTTGAGGATTTTTGGAATAGGATATTTTACAAGTAAGTGGTTGTTGTGTCTGTTTGATTGTGGGCATTGCAGTTGTTGTAACTACAATTTATTTTCGATAACTATCATCATTCCTTTTTTTTAAAAAATGTTGTGGGTAGTAGTAGTAGGCCCGAGCTAGCCATGGGCATGGCCTCATGGGTGTGTGAATGATGAAGCAACTGTTCCTTTTGGTGTTTTTTTTAATGTATTTCATTTTCAAGCATCATTTAGGGCATGGATGGCATTGGATTGAGTTGGGGAAGTGTGTTTTTTTGGGGTGGCCTTTCTGATGTTGTTGTGCCTGGCCATGTGGCTGGTGGCCATTTTGAAGCCTAGGCCTGCAAGCTTGCCTGGCCTTGTCTGCCAACAGGCCTGCTTTCATCCACTAGGATCAGAGCAGGTAGCCACAGCTTTATTAATCAAGTGTTTTCTGTGTGGTCTGTTGAATTTAGACTTCATTTAGGGCATGAATGGCATTGGATTGAGTTGGGGAAGTGTGCTTTTTTGGGGTGGCCTTTCTGATGTTGTTGGGCCTGGCCATGTGGCTGGTGGCCATTTTGAAGCCTAGGCCTTCAAGCTTGCCTGGCCTTGTCTGCCAACAGGCCTGCTTTCATCCACTAGGATCAGAGCAGGTAGCCACAGCTTTATTAATCAAGTGTTTTCTGTGTGGTCTGTTGAATTTAGAATTCATTTAGGGCATAGATGGCATTGGATTGAGTTGGGGAAGTGTGCTTTTGGGGGGTGGCCTTTCTGATGTTGTTGGGCCTGGCCATGTGGATGGTGGTCATTTTGAAGCCTAGGCCTGCAAGCTTGCCTGGCCTTGTCTGCCAACAGGCCTGCTTTCATCCACTAGGATCAGAGCAGGTAGCCACAGCTTTATTAATCAAGTGTTTTCTGTGTGGTCTGTTGAATTTAGACTTCATTTAGGGCATGGATGGCATTGGATTGAGTTGGGGAAGTGTGCTTTTTGGGGGTGGCCTTTCTGATGTTGTTGGGCCTAGCCATGTGGCTGGTGGCCATTTTGAAGCCTAGGCCTGCAAGCTTGCCTGGCCTTGTCTGCCAACAGGCCTGCTTTCATCCACTAGGATCAGAGCAGGTAGCCACAGCTTTATTAATCAAGTGTTTTCTGTGTGGTCTGTTGAATTTAGACTTCATTTAGGGCATGGATGGCATTGGATTGAGTTGGGGGAAGTGTGCTTTTTGGGGGTGGCCTTTCTGATGTTGTTGGGCCTGGACATGTGGCTGGTGGCCATTTTGAAGCCTAGGCCTGCAAGCTTGCCTGGCCTTGTCTGCCAACAGGCCTGCTTTCATCCACTAGGATCAGAGCAGGTAGCCACAGATTTATTAATCAAGTGTTTTCTGTGTGGTCTGTTGAATTTAGACTTCATTTAGGGCATGGATGGCATTGGATTGAGTTGGGGAAGTGTGCTTTTTGGGGGTGGCCTTTCTGATGTTGTTGGGCCTGGCCATGTGGCTGGTGGCCATTTTGAAGCCTAGGCCTGCAAGCTTGCCTGGCCTTGTCTGCCAACAGGCCTGCTTTCATCCACTAGGATCAGAGCAGGTAGCCACAGCTTTATTAATCAAGTGTTTTCTGTGTGGTCTGTGGAATTTAGAATTCATTTAGGGCATGGATGGCATTGGATTGAGTTGGGGAAGTGTGCTTTTTGGGGGTGGCCTTTCTGATGTTGTTGGGCCTGGCCATGTAGATGGTGGTCATTTTGAAGCCTAGGCCTGCAAGCTTGCCTGGCCTTGTCTGTCAACAGGCCTGCTTTCATCCACTAGGATCAGAGCAGGTAGCCACAGCTTTATTAATCAAGTGTTTTCTGTGTGGTCTGTTGAATTTAGACTTCATTTAGGGCATGGATGGCATTGGATTGAGTTGGGGAAGTGTGCTTTTTGGGGGTGGCCTTTCTGATGTTGTTGGGCCTGGCCATGTGGCTGGTGGCCATTTTGAAGCCTAGGCCTGCAAGCTTGCCTGGCCTTGTCTGCCAACAGGCCTGCTTTCATCCACTAAGATCAGAGCAGGTAGCCACAGCTTTATTAATCAAGTGTTTTCTGTGTGGTCTGTTGAATTTAGACTTCATTTAGGGCATGGATGGCATTGGATTGAGTTGGGGAAGTGTGATTTTTGGGGGTGGCCTTTCTGAAGTTGGTTGTCTTAAAGACATGCTTTTGTTGTATGTGTCTGGTCACTGGTGTGTTGGTGTGCAATGCATGCACCCTGCAGACCTTTTTGGGGCCTGTGAATGTTCGTATTTACATTTTGTTGCATTAAAAAGGCAGAGCAGTGTGCTTTAGCATGCATCCTTTAACTGGCTTTTATAGGCCTTTTGTCAGCTCAGGGTGTTTCCCAGGCCCCCGGCTTGTTTGTGATTTGTGAGTGTCCATGTCGGCGGTGGCCTTTTTTTGTGTTTGGACTGGGAGTTATTAGTGTCCTGCTTTTGCCATAGGCCTGCATGGTTTTCCTATTGGCTATTTGGCTTACTGCTTCCATCCATCCACCCCCTTTAACAGCAGCAGCTCCAAGGATGCTGAGATGCCCAAATAATTTATTGGCAAATAGGGTCCACCCCACTTCCATTACATTTTTATTTTGGTGGTTATTATTAACTTTCCTATTCTTCCCGAGAGTGTAGTGTGTGGCTGTACACAGTAGTATAACTTAGCCCTAGTTAAAAAAAAAAGTCATAAATGGCTAGACTATCTTTTGTTTGCACTAGTACAGTACTAAATAACTGAACCACAACAACAAATGCAACATTTCACTGATGTTCTTCTCCTGGCTTATTTGCTTTTAGGTGCACAAAAGACAGAGTAGGAGGTGTCATCAGCATCACCCGGCTACCCGTTGTACTGCCAGCCAGACAGAAGTCCTGCTGCGCATCACGTCCATGTGTGACCAGAACTTGTTGTGCATCTGCATCCTGCCTGACATCTGAAGAAGATGGCCCCAAAGAAAGGTACCAGGTCCAGTACCAAGAAAGTTGCCGGTGAGAAGAAGGAACAGGAAAAGGAAGTGCCATTAACCACGACTGGTGGTGTGCCGGCCAATGTTTTTTTTGGCACCAAAAAAGTTACGCCTGCAGCAGCGCTGTCCGGGAACCAAGCTGGGAGCAGCACAGCGGTCCAACCCCACCAACCTAGGCCCAAGGGCTTTAGTGTCGCAGAGGTAGCCAGTCTACTAACGAGCAGCGATATTGAAGAAATGTCATTACCGCAAAGTAGCACACAATCAAGTTCAACGCAGGCGCAAACTCAACAGATCAGTGTGCAGCCGCAACAAGAACAGCAGCAGCCGCCGCAACAAGAACAGCAGCAGCCGCCGCAACAAGAACAGCAGCAGCAGCCGCCTCAACAAGAACAGCAGCAGCAGCCGCCTCAACAAGAACAGCAGCAGCAGCCGCCGCAACAAGAACAGCAGCAGCAGCCGCCGCAACAAGAAAAAGCAGCAGCCACTGCAACAGCCAACCATAGTAGTTGTTGCTCCTGACATAGGGGCATTTCAGGAAATCGAGCTTCCTGCAGACAAAGTGGAGCAAAGTGAAACCACTGTTTCAGAAGATCTATGGACTTCCAGACCACCAGCAAGGAAAAGGAGGCTTAGTCCATCATCTTCTTCTTCAAGCCCCGCTTCTGATGATCGTGATGCCACTTGGCTACCACCAGCTCAGTCTGAGAGTGATATACGCCACAAGACAATGCTTCTGAAAAGGAAGGTCCCAGAAAAACTTAGAGTTATGGAGGTAGATGTAGAAGAGGGGGGTGATGATGTTGATGAAGACGAGCCAGTCATCACGCACATTACTCCCGCCCCAAAGGGATTGGAGACCAACATTCTCACCCTATCCAGAAAGGCTGCTACTGAGCGGGATGTAGCACGGATATCACCAACACAGGTTACACCACCACTACCTCCAGCTGCCATATTTTCCAAGGCCCGGCAGGGACCGACATCCAGCTCAACCATCTCAGTAGGTAGTGGTAGTAAAAGTCACAGTCTAGGTGCACAGGGTCACATTTCAAGCACCCCCTCCAGTTCATCTGGTGTTGAAAGTGGAACATCCAGCAGTGCCAGAAAGTTCTCCTCCCCAGTTTGGGACTTCTTTGCTGTTAGCACCAAGGAGGAGAACGTTGCTATCTGCTCAATTTGTCGTCAAGGTGTCCAGCGTGGTAAGCTTGGTACAAACTATGGTACCGGAGGACAAGCAAGTCATCAAAGAATACACCACACTATCGTGTGGGAGGATCACCTACTTAAGTTAAAAGAAAGTAGAAAAACTCAACCCATTGAAGTTGGTCAGGATGAATCAGGGAGCGATATTATTGTGGTGGCAGGTGAAAAAGAGGGAGGCATTTCTAGCCCTGTCCCCAGTAGTGCAGTGGTAACGCCCACATCCTCCTCAGTAACATCAGAGTGGCACCGCAGTAAGAGCCATACTCAGAGTCAGGGTGAGACACCAAGGCGACCGATTACCTAAATGAGACAATCTGTGTCGTTGAGCCTTAGTGGGTTAATGAAAACAGCACCACAAAGGAAATTAATCCAGCCTACCATTGAGAGCATGTTTAGGTTGGAGGGGCAGTTCCAATGTAACCACCCAACGGCACGATTGTACAATGCGAAGCTGGCTAAAATGTTAGCGCTGGACCTTCTTTCTTTTTCATTTGTGGAAGGGGTGGGTTTTCTTGAATTTGTGTCTGCCATCTGCCCTAAATGGAAGGTTCCCAGCCGGTCCTATTTCGCAAGAATTGCTGTTCCGGCACTACATCATGATGTGCTGGAATTGGTTGGACAAGCTTTGCAGCAGAGTGCTGTGCACAAAATCCACCTGACAACAGACATGTGGACCAGTAGCCAAGCCAGAGATTACATGTGCATCACTGCACACTGGATCTCTTTTGTGGGGGTTAGAGATAAGCTATCTGCACGAGGTGTTGTTGACACAGCTGCGATTTTTGAAGGTACTCGGAAACATGCAACTGTAGCCGTGTTCGCCATGGAGAAATCTCATACCGCTGAAAACATTTTACACGAGTTTTGCACCAAGGTTTTGGAATGGCTGCGGCCCAGAGGGCTTGGTATTGGTTTTGTTGCCACAGACAATGGCAGTAATGTACTTAAGGCCATGGAACTTGGTTCCTATTTCAGGGTTCCGTGTTTGGCGCACTGCATAAACATTATAGTTCAAGACTTTCTTAAAAAAGAACCCATAGTCAGCAATTTACTGGCCATCTGCCGAAGAATATGCACTCATTTCAGCCATTCTTTTAAAGCTCGGAAGCAGCTGAGGATCATCCAATGTGAACAAAGGATGCCAGTCAAGGCACTCATCCAGGAGGTGGCAACACGTTGGAACTCAACGTATTACATGCTTGATCGTATCTACGAACAGTACAGGTCACTCCATGAATATGTCTGGAACAGAAGCGGGGATGCTAGTGTTAAAGGCATGAACCTTGAGATGGATCAATGGACCCTAATTAAATGCCTGACTGAGATGCTGTGTCCTTTTGAGGTCTTCACACGTGAAGTCAGCAAGGAGGACTGTACAATGGGCCAAGCTATCCCATTATTGCAAATGCTAGAGCATGAGCTGAATAATGTGTCTGAATCATACAAAAGTGTAGAGGACAGAAGGCAAGCCCATGACTTGGTGGCGAGCTTATCCCGGCGCTTAGCTGAAAATGTAAGGATACAAAATAAAATTTTGTCACAAGAACATTACATTTGTGCCATAATTCTGGATCCACGTGCAAAATTAGCACTGAAGACATTCTTTGCTTTTTCCGACATTGATGTTGCCCGCTACAAAAGTTGTATAGCTGAAGCAGCAAGTAAGTTGGAAAACGAACGGCAGCTAATTAAAAGCCCGCAAGATCAACCTACAAGAAGTACTGAAGCAGGCCATGCAGGATCAAGTGCAACTTCGTCGGCTGAGGGCAGTGCGTTTGGATCACAATCACAACACTCACCATCACTTTCGACCACAGAAACAATAACTGGATCATTAGGCCGAGTACAATCATTATCATTACAGGATTGGTATCTAAAGTTAGGCCTTAATAAGCACAGTGCTGATGCACAGAAAAAACAGCACGAAAGCTTACCAGCAGCAACCCTGAACATTGAGCGGATGGTCCAGGCCTATCTGGACGACCGAACAGAGGTATACATTGATCAAAACCCATTGCAGTATTGGTATAGGAAAAGGTCTGAATGGCCACAGCTCAGCAGGCTGGCGATAAGCTATCTGGCTTGCCCTGTCGCAAGTGTCTCTTCCCAACGTGTTTTCAGTGCTGCTGGTTCCATTGTAACATTGAGAAGGCCCAGTCTATCGCCAAAAAACGTGGAGAGGTTAACAATGATCAAAATGAATCAGCACTTCATACCACCGAATTACACAATACATGAAGCAATGGAGGAAGATGAGGACAGCGGCTCAGGTGACGGAAGTATTGTGTCAGATGATTACCTACTACAGGCTGAACCCCCAGAGTTTGAGGACGAGCTATACTTCCCTGACAATTAGGCTTGCACTTACTGTCTTCCTCTCTTTTTTCCCCCTTTGTTTATGTGTCTGTCGTTTCGGTTATAAACTTGTGAATCACAACAAATCCATTACCACAGTCTTCTACTCTTCTAATTTAATATACAAGTTTCAGGTGTCTGCTATTTGACAGTACAGTCCTCCGAATCCAGCTCCTCCGCTCCATCATACTGAATCTCCTGCTCAATTCCATTTCCCTCATGAATGATGATTGGATGATGGTAACAACAAATTCAAACTTTCCTAGTCCTTCCAAAAGAAGTGGAGCATGAATCAGATGACTACTATAGCTATCCTCCATTCAGAGCCGAGAGAGACTGGCCATTAACTGAAATTAAGATGGAACAGGTAATGATTGATGCCATGCATTGGACGCAGAGTCGCAGACTGAATGATTTAGATTTTGGTGTGTTTGTTGTGCATGAATTTATGTAATTGTGCACTGCCACTAATCAACTTTCTACAGAACACACTAAACTTAACTCAAGGTAAATTCAATTGTCCCCTTATTGCAAATATTAAATTTGTACTTCTCCTACAGCTAGGTGATACATTGCTTTTAATTCAATACAGGAAGGGGACTCACTCAATCTGCGCAATGAGTATGATTGACACAACAGACCCGTCCATCATGATGATGGCGAAATAGACGGCCCGTTAACTTAAGATGAGAAGGAACAGGTAATGACAATTAATGGCATGCATTGGACACCTGACTCTGAGCGATTGGTCTTTGTGTTTTCGTTGTTTGTTTGTTGTGCACAAAGATAAGTCAAAGTGTACTAGTAATCTATCTTTCTGTACACAATAAAGAATGACTCAAGTCAATAATATTTATATTTCTACTCTTGTTGTGTCATAAACATTTTACTTATACTGCAGGCCGATCTTCACAGTCAGTCAGTAAAAGTATCGGAGATGATGATGATGTCAGGAGGACGTTTCATGAGTGGCATAAAACGGAAAAGCATAAAGGTAAACACGTCAACAACAACCACAGCAGACACAAATGTCTGTGTAGAAGTGGAATAGAGTGTAGCGGTGGGATGACTGCAGTGCATTGATATTACTAACTGAAACTGTAAAATGCTATGTTTGGAATGGATAATGTGCTTTGCGTTTGTCCAACTCTTTGAAAAAAAAAAAAGTGTTAACGTAGGATGTGCTACTGCTAAGCACTGTGGGCCTGCTCTCTCCTGTTACTGTTGAAGGTCAATGCTGGAAACAGACTAGAGTAGTAGCGATGATGCATACATGCCACATCGGAAAGTGTTCTTGTTGCACTACACCATAACTTGTGCATTTGTTTTAACTTTCTTTCTCAATATACCCTTTGGTTTTCCATCTACAATTACAGGCCGGGCCTTGCCCTAAACTTTGTAAAACATTACAATGCATAATTACCTTACCAATAAATCACCTTTTTTTTTCCAGCCGGGCAGTGGCGAGTGGCGAGGCGACACACCCAAGATTGATGGACGAGAGGAGCAAGAGGAATGCCGAGATGCAAATCCAGTCCAGATTTTTGACCAGGATAACACAGTAACAGTATCCACTTTTATCTTCTTTTAAATAATTTGATTAATATTTCGTATACAATCTTTACAACAGTGTGTTCTTGGAGTTGTTATTATCATCATTAGGTTTGCTCTGTGTTTACGATTCTTCCCTACCAATATTTAAAATTTCTATTTGCTATCTGTAAAAGTATTAAGGCCGGAACAGAACAAGAACTAGAAGTGTATGTAATCCGGGTCTCTCATCATCATGCATGCATTGCCTTTTTCTCCCTTAACATATGGATATGGTAGTCTCCAATGATTGTCGTTTGTTTGTCTATGTATGCATACTGTTTTTCTATGTCAAACCTTTCCCAAAAACCCCCTTCCCATCCATTCAACAAACCCTAACCCTCTTCCCCCGGGCTGTGTGACTTATTGTCGAGGTGTAACTAAATTAAATGTACACCAATACTTAATCACACACTTGCTGGGGCGGATGTGGTAAAAGCAACACTACTTCAATTTCAAGGCAGAGCGATGATCTTCTTCTGCTTGCCCACCCATGAGTAGGATATTTCAGAGGTTATTTTATTTAACAAAGGAACATATACCTCAGCATGAATTGCCGGCATTGATTGGATTTGTTTGTTGTCATTCCTCATATACAGCACTAACTGTTAGGCTGTAGGCCTAGTCAAGTGACTCGACACAACTATAGTTTGTAACTGTCTAGTAGGCTATCCCAACCACCATTATGTTTTTTTGTCAAATATTTGAGCATATTATTGTTGCTCGGTAAGTCCTGTACTGTACTTCATTCTACTACTCCTCTAACAGTCTCTCAAAGGCGATTGACTGTCTCCTTTTCTTTTTTTGCAAATGCTGCCGCCCTGCCAGTGTCTACTACTACTACTATGCTACCACCACCACCACCCCAATCATGGCATGTATGAAAAAGGAAACCATCTTCACCATGCAGCCAGTGCTGTGCCACAGTTGGACATAAACATCAAGCACCGGTAAGAGAGAAGTTTGGGGGAGGCAGAATTAATAATGGACATGTTGTCAATGATTTCATTTTCACACACCAGTACAAAGAATGCATAGACTAAAGGACAGACTGAAAGTACTAGAAGGACATGTCAATGAGTGAGGTGTGTCGCATCTATCTGTTTGTGTCTTATACAGGCAGCCAATTATTTAAATCAAACACAGGCTATGGGCGGCCATGCACCAGCAAGGAAACAGTGTGATGTAAAACAGTTACCCCAACTACAAAACATTAACAACATTGCATGTAACATAGAAAAATATATTTAATTTACCCTAACAAAAATAAACTAAACCCACAAAAGCTGACCCACCCCCCTCCCTAACCCCAACCAATGTCCATAGGAGAAAAAAGTCCGTAACGTCCAAACAAGTTCCCACCCACCCACCCAAACAAGAATTAAAAAAGGGGCAGAACAGGATGACAGGGACTAAGTGGTGGGGCGGGACTCAAGGAGGACACGCATCTGGCGCATCTGGCCCTCTAAAGAGGCGACGCGGCGTCTAAGGGCGCGGCAGTTGCAGCCACAGTGGGGGGGCACCGGAGATGGCACTACGGTGGCGGCGGGCAGCCGCCAGACGGTGGCGCCGTACCGCTGGAGGGCGGTGGCTGGGGCCCGGGGCACTGGAGGAGGCTTCAACAATTGCTGCCGCAGTCTCCCCCTCCTCCTCGGCTAAGACCACCAGCCGCCGGTATTCCCGCTGGATGGCCTCCAGCTTCCGGCGCCGTGCCTTGGCGGCCAACTCCTTTCGATTTTGTTTCGGAGTAGCTGTGTATCAAAAAGAAAAAAACAAGACAATTGTAAAATATACTCTTAGAAAAACAGTAAGACAAGTTAATTATTTATACACATAGTGGCATGGTAGAGTAGCACTATAAAGCACAGTAGTACATAACATTTTAAATCTCGCCCGTCCTTCTTCCTTCCACCCGTCTTTCACTTTTTAGTTGAACAGTGCACCAGGTGCTCTTCTCCATAAAACTTTCAAAGCGGAGTTGAAATTAGATAGATGAGGCCATTGGTTACTCAATACTCCCGCTCCTATGCCAATTAAAGGGAATTCTAGTCTTCTAGTTCACTCTTCAAACGTCACCAACAACTCATACTTTACTTACGACATCGGATAGCGGGTGTTCTTGTCCGCCCGCCATCCTCACGCTAAAAAGGGTGGGGGTCCCGTGGGGACAATTAATTAGGATGATGCGCCCGGCACAGTGACGGGCGCATCCTATTTTTTTTACATTCTGGTTGGCGTTGCTGAAAGCAATGCTAAAAATACATGTTGTGCTGCTTTTCCAAGCACAACATGACTGGCCCCGCACGGAGCCTGTCACGTTTTGCTTTGAAAGGCGGGGGGTACCATAGCATAGGTACGTAACCTCCATGGGGGCCCCCAAGCATACTCTGCAATGTCTGCATGCCTTTCCGTGGCGGACGGCAATGCCGCCACGCAAAGGCATTCCAAAATGCAGATTATATGGCTGGCGGTGTGTTCAGAGAGACACCACCGCCATATTGAACCCTTTTCCGCCTGGTCGACATGTGAGGGGGTCTGAATTTTTTCTACAGGGATGGCGGGAGGTTTGCCCCTGCGGTGTCGGCAGTGAATTCCAGCCGGCCCGGCGGGGGCAATATGCCCACCATCCTAATGGGACCCTAAGTCACAACTGTACAGTATACATATACATACAGTACACCCTTGCAGTGAGTGTACTGTCAAGTTCAACAATAGTTAAGGATTATGAATCTAACTTACCACCGCCTGCCCCTGGTGCTGCCACTCCCCCTACTGCTCCGTTGCTATCTGCAGCAACTGCCGCATCCCCGCCCTCCGCGTCGCCTTAGCTGGCTCCGGCAATGGTGGTCGATAGTGCGCCTAGAAAACATTATACATTTATTAGGCGTCATATACACCTCCCCCCTATTGATCAGTAGCAAGGTTGAAAAATGAGTTAATACTAACATACATCACTAGTACAAATCAGGTAGTAGTAGAGTAGACACTAATAGTTATATATGATCATTGTAGCCTTTGCTTAATTAGCCCTAGCCATGCTACCATTTTACCTTTGTGTCTTTTATTTGTGCACATGTGATGTTACCTTGCAGCTTCTTGTATAAGACACCTTTGAGCCCACATGACCTGCCTCACACTGCTACTGTCTAGTCTACGCGCTGCGTAAAGCGGTCAACAAAAACATTAACAAGCCACTTTTTTAGGAAGTACTGGTGTACTACTGTTACTGTTAGTCCATATTGCTTATCCATAAATGCTACACTTTTTGGCACGGCTGAGAAATGCTTGCAAGTTGCAATATACTAACGCACACCATTTCATTTTTCGCATTACAGACGGAAAATTCCCCTCTACGAACCAGAGCTTCTGAATGATGCAACAACTACCAGTACTAGGTTCTTCTAAGGTGAGGGGTCCCTTCACTCACATCTTCATTTATAAATTTATATAAACTAAATTCCTAGGGAATGATGGTGCTGCCTTCCACCACTGTTCAGTTATCATGATTTAATCCCCAACTGTATAAGTGTAACAATGTATATTGTTTTAATGTTTTTGATTTTCCGGTTGGTGCTACATTTTATAATAAAACAGTGCACAGAGCTTCTCAATTTGAAATAAACATTTTGAACTTACATAGACTTGGTGGTATTTGGTGTGGACTAACTTACACGAGTGAGCAAATTAAAGTAAGGGTGTGCATGTGCATCGCTTCCACGACTGAGAGGTTGGGTGTGTTATGTTCTGGGTTGTCTACTTGTTGGGTATCTTGGGGGGAGGGTTCCGAGACCTAATAGTTATGACAAGACAGTACTATAGTCAAGCAGTGGAATTGTGGTGGGTGCGGAATTTCTGATTGAGGTGTGTGAGGAAGGTCAAACCTACCATCACCAACATCCTATTTTCTTGTGCAAAGGTCTGTGTATGTGCAAGTTCCCTACAACAGTAGTAGTATGTCCTATAAGGCTATCCTATCAAAATAGTAATAAATCTGGTTGGCCTGTTGTTGCTGTGAATTTTCAAAGCCTCAAGATTAACAAAGACTCAAGATCACTAAGAGTAAAAGTAGTACAAGACGACGACCCAAAGGATTGGACTCAATGGCTAGAGCTACTGGTGAATATATGAGTTTTATATTACAACCTTTCACATAAAGAGTGGCACTGGCCAACTGGGCAAGACTAGCTACTACAGTACAGACAGACTGATAGTATGTAGTAGTAGTAGTACTGAGAGTCATCATAGCGGAGGCAGGGATAAGATTTTTGAAACCGTACAGATCGAAGGATAATTGGTGGTAAAAAAATAGCATTTGGAAACAAACAATAGTTCGTGAAAAATATGGGGCAGGAAAAGTTATGGAATAAGAAATATTATTAAAAACAAGAAGACTTACTGGGGCCAGCAGAGGAGCCCTCAGCGGTGTCCTCCTTGTGGTGTTCTGACTGTCCCGCCGACTGCCCACTCCCTGTCTGTCTGCCCCTGGGTGCTGATGAACAGGAAAGATATAAGAAAGAGACAAACATTGATGGATGGTGTCAAACAAATACAATATTTTTCAACAACGGTCAAAAAACACTTATGTAAACAACAATTGCAATAACTAAATTGACCGATCTCATCTGGTCAACAAGTAATATCGGGGGATTCGCAGTTCGACTACTTAAGTTACTTTTTATCAACAGTAATCCAGTCTTCCATTCTGATTCCAGAATACTAAGTTACAACTAAGCCTAAGTACGACGTACCACCCAACCTAGCCCACCTATTCCAGGCATGCCAATTGTACATTAAGTATGCATTTCCACTGTATTCCTCAACAATGCATATGGTCATATCATGGAGGACACATGACTACATTTTTTGTATACACCAAATTTTGGGTTGATTGATTGATGCTGATCTGCTAGTGCTAAGCCTACCACCACTCATTGAACAAACTAGAAAAGGTTCTAATAAAGACTGCCGTACTAGCAGCACGTCACGCAACTGAGTGAGGGGGCATCACGCATACCACTAACAAATTAGAAGCTCATACAAAGTACCTAAACCTAAGTATCAATCCGCCCCTATCTATTAGTGACAGGACAAAGTAAGGAGTGGACAAGAGTCACTGTAGCATTACGTAACTTAATTTCTCTAAAATAAACTCGTAAAGAATCACGCTAAGCAAGTGCAAACGCAAAGCTGCAAACAAGTAAGATTAGTAGTAGCGCAGAAGAGCACTTGTGTCATAATCACAGAAGACTTTTAAACGTAATTAACCTGGAATGTATTGTAAGCAGCAACATTCTAGCTGGTTGGAAGGAAAAAAAGATATTCGCAATATATAACACAGAGCGGAAGAACAGACACAAAGTTGTAATAATTAAATAGGTACTCACCAAGCCCCGGGACCTCCACTCCTAGCAGGTCCAGCAGGTCCTGCTCACGGTCCAGGATGTCAGACCACCGGTGCGTCATCTGCGCCTGGGTGCGCCGGACCCCAGAGAAGCGCGACACTGCCCGGCGCACCTTCCCCCACCGCTGCCGACGCTCCCTGAGGCCGTACCCGGACCCAGGCCTGCCACCTGCTGCCAGGGTTGAGGGGAGGTGGCGCTGCACAAAGAAAATTAGTGCAGCCAACTCCACCTCCCCAAATAAGGCCCGTGCCTGCACCCCTTGTGGGCACCGCCTTCCGCAAGGTAGGCGGTCGCGGCTCTGGCTGCGACGGCGAACAGCCCTACCCTTAGACATGGTTCTGGGGATGTGACGGGAAAGAAAAGGTAAAAAGAATAAAGGAGTAAAGGAAATAAATAGCAGGAAATAGAAAGAGAGAAAAAGTAGCTAAAAAACAAAAAAAAAGTAGTCAAAAACCAAAAATATAGAAGCAGGAAAATAGATAGAGAAATAATAAGTAAGAAAGATCCAAAACAAAGGATTGAAAAGATTTTGGGAGGATTCCAAATCAGGCCCCAGAACCATGCAATAGAGTGAAAAACAAGATGGCCGCGCCCATAGCGACCACGTGCGCAAGTTCGCGCGATATTTTTTCCCCGAGCAAGCAAAAAGCAACGCAATCAAGTAAAAGCGAAATAACTACCGCGAACGGGCGCGAACATGCATTGCGCGACCCGGAACAGGAAGTAAGCATCGCGAGAGGGTGGGACAAATGAAAACAAGATGGCCGCGCCCGTGAGCAACCGCATGGGTAAGTTGGCGACCCGCGATCACACAAAAAAATACAGCGAACAGGCGGGATAAAACTTCCGCGTCTTCGCGATATTTCCGGCGTGTTTGCGAAGATTTGCAACATTTTCGCGATAATTTGCGAAAGTTAATTTCGCAAATTCCGCCCACCCCTAATAAAAACATTGTAAACATCTGCATGTTAAAAAAAACCTCCATGATTGCCTGGATCAGTAGTGGGGTTCTTCGAAGGGATGTGCAAAGTGTATTTTGTTGCAAGCACAGTCGGACAAATTTCCAGAGTTTGCCATCAGCGAAGGTTGCAGGGTTTCCTGGTTTACCTTCACCCAAGCTCATTTTTTTTCAGCGTAAAACATTTTCATGCTAATCGACCCCAACCAAGATAGAAAATGTGTGCAAAACACTCTTCGGCGTTACCTTATGCGAAGCTTTACCATGCAACATAGAAAATGTTAGCAGAACCCGTCTATGCGAGTTCTCCTTTTGCAGAGTTTTCTATAAACAACGGCATCGAGCACAGGGAAAAAAAACACCGACTTCTTCTGCGGAAGCATTTTGTTAATGTTAAATAAGGATGTGTGCGGCAAACTGTCAAAAGAGTCGAATTTTCCAGGCAAAAGTAGGAATAAGTAATTGCAGGCTTCGTGAAATAGGGAAAATTGCACCGCACTTCAGGAAGGCAGCAAATAAATTAAAAGAAGTACTACTTGCGCCTGACCAGCCCCTGTAAATGTGAAGAAACCACTCGACCTATCCATGCGTCCCGCTCTGCTGGGCTGCCCTGTTTCATTGAAATGTAAGCTGGCGGCGCAATGGTGCTTTGGGAAAATTATTTACTTCTTATAGATGGAAACAGAGTTAACTGGAAACAGAGTTAACTGTTCATTTCGAGCTCTTGCCTGGAACCCAGGAAGTTTAACAAGACGTCAGCGGTTCTTTCTTTTAATTTCTTCCCCGTGAAATGGATCCAAAAAAGAAGAAGCCCGGGAGTGGTGCACGCGCGCCACAGCGAGACATGTGGCTTCAATTATCGCGCCCGTGTCTGGGCACGATAATTGAAACCACATGACGGCCGGTGCGCGTAATATACGCCAATAGGCCATGGGCGGAGCAAGGTGCCCGCCTTTGGCCTTCTGCGTGCTGTTTGTGAAATACACACACGCACAAGCCAATCCCGTAACACAAAAGAAAAAGCACATGCACGAGCATGTGCAATTTCTAGGTACATTTTGAAACCCCCTACAAAAGGGCTCTCGCTGCGCAAGCCCTAAAAATGACCATTCCGAGGCATTATTATTTCTGGTTTTGAGTGAGATGGGGGAGGCCCTGCATGTAATTATTGTTGAGCGCATCTAGATGTAGATGTTAAAATGCTGGATCCTATGGTGCCACAAGGGACCTCTAGTGTGGTAGCCCGTCTTCCCTACATCACTAGGCGATATCTTGTTTGTTCCTTGTTCTAACAGCTCCCTGAGCGTTTAATCTAGCCCCCTAAGTATTTATAGTATAGGGTTGATAGATGTCTTGAGGACTCCCTCCAGGGCGTTATTGTGATTGTCTGGTACAAAGCTTTCTGGTTGTCCAGTGCTTAACACTTGACTTAAGACAGCTCCTGTTTTGGGTTTCATAATTTGGGATGCTGTGTTTGGATACTGACTTGGATACTGGTTGGATCCAGTGGGAGGTCTTCTTGAATAGGTATTCATGGGCTGCTGGACAACCGTTTACTATTAGAGAGTCTAATATTCTGTACGATTGATAAATCATCATTAAAGATACAAGGGTTAGATGCCTCTACTACCTGTTATCGTTATATATTTGTATTAGCTGTATTGTCATGGGTGTGACCAGGGTCAGTGGTCCGGGCCTGCGATACACCTTTTTTGGTGACCAACAACTTTTCTTTTTACACACTAAATCTCAGAGTTGAGTGCATGGCAAAAAACTGGTTATTTGAGGTATTAATGGACGGTCCTTACCAGACCAGGTCATGGCCAAAGATGTCCTCTTACCCATAGTTTCCTCTCTTGTACGATCTTAGTGAGAAATAATGCAAAAATGGGGACAAAGAGAAGTGGCCCAGCCCTGCCTCGTCCAGCCACAGACGGGCCCACTATTGGCCCAATCTTCGCATGTCGTAAGGTGGAAGGCACCGACCCAGGGCAACTTGAGCCAATGCACAGGGGAGACAGTTTGTTAGACCTGATTTTTTCAGCAGGTTTTATGACTCTGGGCACTTTATCCCTGCTAATCAGTGCTAGAGTGCATATGCTCTCTGTGTAAATTTTTACTATGGATTCATGTTTCCATGATTGGCTTGATTGACTTACTACTAAGTCCCTAGTACAGTGCACTGTGTGTGCCCAGTACCTGTAAATCAAATGCTGCGGGTGGGCCCACCGCACTGCATGTGCCACCCACACAAGCAGCCTTTCAAAGGGGTCTCAGACCTGCCACTGCAGTGTCTGTGCACAGTCTCTACTACCATGTCGACCTGGTAAGTGCACCCACTTGCCAGGCCCTAATCTTCCCTTTAATTACATGTGAGTCATCCCTAAGTTAGGCCCAAGGTACCCCTGTGGGAAGAGTGCAGTGTATGTGAAAGGTAGGACATGTACTGATGTGTGTTACATGTCTTTATGGTGAAATACAGTGTATTTCGTTTTTTCTCTATTGAAAGGCTATCTGTCCCATAGGATTAAATTGGAGTTTATTTATAACATCTTATAAGTATAACTTCCCATTACGACAAGATCGAAAGATGGAGTTTAGTATGCCTGAACTCAGAATATAAAAATGCACCTTTTAGATGTTTATATTATGTGTTTGAAAATACCACTGTTAGAAATTGTTGATTTGCTTGCTTAGCCATCCTGTGTGCCTCTGTTGGTTTGTGGATTGACTGTGTGGCTTTGGAGTGACACGGACTGGGGATGTGCATTCACTGTAGACAGCCACTGGGGGGATTGAGGTGTGTCCTGACTCTCCTGGATGAGTCAGGCTGCATTCAGAGTAGGGAGAGCAGATTTCCTTGCACCTGAATGGGCCTCGTCTGCCTTACACAATGTCTCCACCTCCTTTTTAGGTCTCGGCTGCGAAGGCTGCGCTTGCGCAGTCTCGCTCCGAGATTAAATGACTTGGAGAAGAGGGGCTTGAACCCGCCCCTCTTCTCCCCTGTTCTCCATTGGCTGGCCTCGTAAATGCTGGCCAGCCACTGGAGAAGAGGTCAGTCACTCCGATTAGGCCCCGTCCTTTTCGGATCGGGGGCGTGTTTTTTGCGAGAAGTCTCAGGGAGGAGACAACAGCAAAACACGCCCCCGAATCCGAAAAGGACGCTGCCTTTCTCCGAGGCATTTCTGCTCTGCCTCGGAGAAAGGCGGCGGCACCCCCCAAGCAGATGCGTACCAGTAGTGGTGGCCGTGCTCTGTCTCAACTCACAAGGCTGTTATCTGGAACGGGATCCCGACTTCCCTGCACTACGCGGAAAACTCCTGAAGGGCACAATCAGGGGCACTGCGGTCTCTCAGGCGTAGTGAATGACTATGTCCAATGCTGAAGAAGCTCAGTGCCCGCCAGGCTCCAAACCTCCGCTCCCCAATCACGGGCCCTGCGCTGCACTGGGCACCAATTCCCCGCTCCACAGGCGATCCCAGGCCCAGGATCACCGCCCTGCTGAATCCATCGATTCCTATGGGCAGCGCCGCTGCAAGCGCGTGGCCACACTTCAAAATGGCAGACCACCGATCAGGCCAGGGCAACCAGCACTCACCGTGCGCCAGGTAGCTCCTCAGGAGAGCTGCAGCTTAGGGCGTCTTGAGGGTCACACTGCTTCCTCTTCAAATCGCTGCCTAGGCACCCTCTCGGCACGCGCACCAGCTCAAGGTCTCTCAGCTGGGTAATCTCGTAATGGCCGCAGCAGTTTCCGCAGCGTTGACGGCAGGCGTAATCAGCGAAAGTGGAGTAAATGCCTCCGCTGCCAACCCACCGGCGCTCCCGCTCTCGGCCGGTTGCACGTGCCCTGCCCGTTGCACTTGCCCTGCCGGCCGCTCTTGCCCTGCCGGCCGCACTCGGCCTGATGGCTGTACTTAACCCAACCTATCGCACTGAAGGCTGCTCTTCCTTGGTAACTCCCCCTTCCCCAGATCTGTCCCAGGTGTGTTGGCTGTGCCCGTGCTTGTGTACCCTCGCTGGGGGTGGGTGAGGTTGGAGTCCTTTATGGAGGGAAATGTTAGAGGGGACTCAGACTAGTAGTGTTTTCCAGGAGGCCACAGGGGGTTGGTATCAGGCGCGCAACACCCATTGGACTCAAAGGGCTTCAGCCCCCCCCCCCGCGTCATGTGCGGCAGCCCGGGATGAGTCACCTTCCCGGGCAAAAAAGCAGCCGCACCCAAGCACTTTACAGGTCTTTAAAAGACCATTTGCTTGTTAATGAGGCCTCGCTGTTTCACCCCTTCTAAGAGCCCCTGCAGCTCCACTCTGCCAATTGCTTAAAATTCAGCCCCCCCCTACGAAATTTTGCTCAGCCCCCCCCCGAAATTTGGCTCTAGTTGCGCCTCTGGTTGGTATGGAGGTGTCCATCCAGGTTAGGGCCCTCCTCATGTGTGGGTTCCAGGTGGTGTTTTCCTGGTGAGTTGGTTGCTGATGGGCAGTGTTTTCTTTGGTGCATCTGAGCGGTCTGGTGTCGATTCCTGGTGTTGCAGGGTAAAGAGCCAAGTTTGATATTCAGGGTGCTGGGTTTTGTTTGTAGGTAGCACGAGCTCTGTTTTCGGGGGGCACAGCTTCAGAAAGACATGGCACCCTAGTTTCATGCCCCAACACGCCATCCCTGCAAAGGGACCTTTAGCACTAGTGAAAATTGGTGAATAGAAGGTTTCATGTTCAGGAACAGTCTTACTTCTCCCGGCCTCTCTGGCTACCACTTGTGTGCTTTTTCACCCGCTCTTTTTAAATGCTTTAAAACTAATCGATAATGTGAGGACTACAATGTAAGATACATTTTAGCTGTGCCTTGAAGCTGTTTGTAGCATTCCGTTACTTAGGATACCAGCGTTTGTATAGCGCTGTGAACCATTAGCGTGGCGTCGTGGCACTTTCTCAATTTCGGTTCCCTATCCCACCTTTCTGAGGGCTTTCTCGCCCTATCCCGTGAGTTGTTTCGTGTTTTTGTGTGTGTGTGCTTCCTGGAGAGCGGAGTGTTGAATATAAAAGTGGAAAGGTTGTGGTTTGTTCTTAGAAGCTCTTTGTAATGTCCTATGTGAGGGGACGGCTGTCCTATGTGAGGGGACGGCTGGGCTGTTCCTTTGATTTGGGCGGGCGGTTGTCCATGCTACAGCCAGTTTACAGTCAGGCTACCAATTAGAGCTATTGGCATTGCTCATGACAATGCAGTTTCTTTAAATGTTTTAAAAACAAAAACATAAACAAAAATAATGTCATGAGCAATGCCAATAGCTCTAACTTTACCAATGCCGAGACCATTGCATTGTAAATGCTTGTTGTTTATGATTTTGACACATCCAAGGTACTTGGTGTTGAAAGTGTCGCATCTATAGTTTGCTATGGACAGAACTGTTTTTACCTTGTAAAAGTCATATTTTGATTATTGTATGTTGGATTTTTTCGTTTTGGTATTTTTGGTTTAGATAAATATTACTTATTTTTCTAACTTGTTGTGGTGTCCATTGGTAGTGTTTTCACTGTATTACTGTATTTGTGCACAAATGCTTTACACTCTGCCTCTGAGATATGCCTGTCTGCTCGTGCCAAGCTACCAAGGGGTGAGCAGGGGTTATTTTAGAAGTGTATATCCCTTACCCTGACTAGGAAGAAGGGTCCCTACTTGGACAAAGGTGCAAACCACTGCCAACTAGAGACCCCCATTTCTAACACAGTCCTTAATAAGGGCAGGGTGGCTGAAGACCGGAGAGGACTCTTGTGTCACTCCAGGTGGAGAGTGGAGCAGAGATGAGACCTACGTGAAGGCCAAGTCACCGGGCTGAGACTCCTTGCCTGACATGGGGAGGGTAGTGTTGCATTGGGATAAGGAGTCTGGGGCTCCTGCGGGCTGCCAGTTCCACTAATCAACAGTGAGAGGAAGGAGAAACCGTGGCTTTTGCCTGGGAGGCTCGGTATCTGCAGACAGTGGTGCCAGCCAGTAAGCAGAGCCTCGTAGCCAGCCTGGATTTCAGCGGTTGCATGATTTTACAACGCATTCCGTTGTAACGCATGCCTTTACCACGCATCCGTTACAACGCGAATGCCATCATCACGCACATCCTTTACCACGAAAATTCCTTTTACACGCATACTTTTACAACTATTTTCGTTGTTAAACTATGCATGTAAATGGCATTTTCATGTTAAGGGATTTTCACCCTAAAAATGTACCTCTTAAATTTACCCCTTCGCGACACCACCCCCTCATTCCTCCTTACCTTTCCTCGCCTTGATCTTCCGAGGTACGTTGTACGTCGTTAAGAGGAAGCGGAAGTGTTTTTCCGTTTCATATTATGATGCCGATTGCCTTCACATCTTTTTCTTTAAACTTCGGAAACAGGTGCGTTTTTTGGGGGGTGGGGGTGTGCCCCTCCAAGCCCCCTTTTTTTCCCCACACTTTTGTTTTGGCGGTCCCCTCCCCCCCCCCCCCACCAAGAACCTCTTTTTTTTTTTTTTTTTACTTTAGCACACATGCCTTTACTACGTATTTCGTAGTAAAGGTATGTGTGGTAAAGGCTTTTTGTTGTAACCACGCATGGAAACGGCCGTGTTGTAGTGGCCGTTTCCCGATTTCAGCAGGTTTCAAGATATCGATAGTCTGAAGAAACGTTACCAGTGATGTTTCATTTCTCAAGGCTGTTCCAGCCAAAGGACAAATATGGGTGCGCCAACTAAGCAAATCATGTCACCAGCCAAGCAGGCCGAATTTCAATTTCGCACAGCCCGGAAATAGTGAAATGAAGAATACAAAGTACTGGAGGGTCGAGCTCAACACTCCGCACAAAAGTGAAGATAATTCATGGCTACCTTTAAATTCTTTTAAACATTGCAGTAAAAAACACGGATGCAAGTTTCTAGGTAGCCTGAGTCCTACTGCAGGAATTAATTGTATAATTGCTCTTTAAAAGAAAAACAGTTGTGAAGTAAAACATTCTTCTTAACTCCACTTTACTTGCAAAGCTTTGACGTCTGTTCAATTGAAATTCTGCTCATCACGTTTGGGCATGCACTGAATACAGCGTGGTATTCAATTACTACTCAACACTGGGGCACTGCTAGAATTGATCGCAGAACGCAATTTATGCATACAGAACGTGTAAATCATGGTCTGGGCAGTACCTATAGAGGCAGCAAAAGTCGTGCATACAGCCACAGGTACCTGGAGAGTGCCCCATGCAGCAGCTGTGGAGAGCAATGACAAGAATGTTGTGCAAACGCCTGTAGACGGACTTTGATTACTTTTTAAATGTGCAGATTCAATACTTGACAAATCCAATTAAACATACAGCAAGCACTAAAGGAGAAATTACAGCCCTCACAGTGAAGTGAACTATCAGTGGTGGACCGTGCACAAGCAAAATGCAGTCACTCAAAGAGAAGACAGGCATTTCCGCAGTCTCAACCAAACAATGAATGATATCTTTCTAAAGAGTGTTAAAATTAATTAATAAATAATAGGCAACACGTGTACTATGGTCAGATATTGCCATCTCAGGGTTCAGGTGACATTTATAAATCACTGAGGAATATGAATAGTAGTAATACATAGAAAATAAAAAAGTGGTTTAAAATTAAGGCGCACTACTACGAAGGAAATGATGTGAGCATCCCTTGTGATGACTTACAAAGACAGATTTCCCAGCACTGTGGCATCTGGCAGAGGAGATACGTCCATCTCCCAAAGCATGAAGGTGCTGTGGTAGCAAGAGGGAGTGATGACACACCCCTTATCCACATCATGTCACCCACAGACTAATGAGTTGGTAGAAGGCTTAATTATGACCCTCAAGAACACCAGGTGTATTCAGCCAGAACATCTTACGAGGATGCAGAATCTACGTCACATGTTACCTACAGGGCAATCCCACTAAAGGAAGTCGAATTTAGCCCATCTGAGATGTTTGGGCATCCTATCTGCAGTCTATCCATTTTGGCTAGAGAGGGCTTGGAAGGCACCTTTGAGACCCCTTGACTGTAGAGTACTGAAAGTAGTGGCAGCGAAACGATTATAAAGGAATCCAGCTTTCCCTGTTACCTGCACTGGACAGAAACATACCAGCCTCTTCCATGTTTTTGAAAATGCTCTGCCAGTACCCGATAACCGCGTGCTTTGCCTGTCCATAACAGAAATGGAAGTTGCATGTGAATGTAATACAGGCATGTAAATGTTGTTTGCACAAGCTTAGCATAAGTAATGTAGAATGCATGTGAAGAGTAAGCAGCACATGTGCCTACACTCACAGTGAGTTCCATTTTAGATGGCAGCTAAAATGGAGGCTTGTCGTGAGAGTCTGGATAGCAGATATATATTGTGGGGCTTACCCCGCCAGAACATTCTAGGGATCTCTTTCAGTAGGTCAGAGAGTGGAGTTGCTCTGAAATTAAGAAAGGAAACTGAGGGGCAGTTCCTCCTATCTGTCTACGGGATAATTGAAGCTATTTACCTTTCGTAATGCACTTTCTGGTAAAAACTATCTATCCACAGAGACATCATCTTTTGCATATTGTCATCATTAGACTGGATCTGTAAAATTTTCAGCAGTACCTCTGTGGTGTGTAGTGCCATGCAGGTCTGCACTGACACTGTTCTGGAAATGACAATAGAGGCCTATATTGGTGCCTCTTCAGTGTGCCTATGTTAGTTGCTTTTGAGTCACTCTGCATCCCAAAAGCAAATTAGTGTGACAAGTGTGGATATTCCTAGACTTAGGATCTCATTAATGGATAGACTCCATTGACAAAACTTGTGATACCTTTTGAATAATAACAAAGCAGTACCTATATGGAGGTGGGTCTGTGGATTTCCTCAAAACATTAAGTCCCGAAGGACAAAGTGGGAAAAAAGCCCCTCTCTGTGAACCTGACAAATAGTGGTGTATGAATGTATGGAGGGATGCCCATGTAGCCAACTGGCAAATGTATAGAAGAGGGACTCTGCACACTAGTGCAGTGGGAGCAGCTCTCGCCCTGGTAGAATAAGCATGCAGTCTTTCTTTAGATTGTTTTTTAGCCAATAGATATCAGATCTTGATGCAGAGAACGATCCAGCAGGATATGATTCTCATCTGCAAAGGGTTGCCTTACTTCACAACGGGGAACCCCCACACAAAAAAATGATTGTCCACTCATTGTTTTTTGGTATGATCTATGTAACAGCTCAGCACTCTCTTGGGGTCCAAGTAATTGAGTTTCTCCTCCTTCTTAGAGGGGTGAGACGGAGTACTGAATGCTGGCAGTGTGATGTTTTGATTGACGTCTCAGTTTGTCTAGAAAGAAGATGGTTTACGGCGGGTGGATACAAAGAACTTGAAGCTCACTCACACGCCACACCAATGTGATGGTGACCAAGAACACTGTCTTGTCTTGAGAGGGAGGAGCTGCAAGAAACAGTAGTTAAGCTTCTAAGACAGACTGCACATTAGAAATGTGAGGACAAAGGTAAGGTCCCACTTCAGCATGACAATGGGAAAGGGAGGAAGCAAATGCAAACCTTTCAAAAAGTGTATAACTACTGGAAAGAAAAAGAAAAAAAGGTTAATCTGTCAACCGTAAAAAAGCAGAAAGAGCCACAGTTTACCCTTTAACTGTGCCCAGATCAAGGCTTTGCTGGACTAAAGAAAAAAAAATGTCAGATAAGTTTGCCTGGAGTTCTATCTGCCGAGCACCATACTAAGTCACAAATTTGTCCCAACAACAAGTGTGTACAGTTTCTGTTGAGGGATGTCCGGCTGTCAAGATGACATGAACCACCTACAGAGGTCGAAGGTGGTCAGTCGAAGGTGTGCGGCTGTTGCTGATCAATCTCCAAGCATGACAGTGAAGATTGTGACAGCCCGGGTGTAAAACCCTGCCCTTTTCTGTGACAACAGGTCTTCCCAGAGGGGCAGCCTGATCAGAGGAAAGATGGCCAACCCAGGAGTTCTGGATACCATACTCTTTGTGCCCAGTCCGGAGCCAATAGGATGACTTGTGCCCTGTCTGTCCTGATCTTCTTGAGAACTCAGGGCATGAATGGTATAAATGGAAAGCCATACAGGAATCCTGAGTTCCACTCTTCGTGGAACACCTCCTCAAGCGAGAGACACCTTGGAGATTCCAACATGCAGAAGTGTAGACACTAAGCATTCTCGGCTGTGGCAAACATATTGAGCCAATGGGGTTCTCCCCATTCTAGGAAGAGAATCTGTGTCCCCTCACAGTGTAATTGCCACTCGTGATCAGCTAGGCACCAACGGCTGAGTTCATCCGTCTAGGCATTCAATGATCCTGCCAAGTGGTTCAGCCAGTTACAGAGGTGCAAGGCCATCTGGCACTGAGTCAGTGAAGCCCCCTCGCACTGTATGTTTCAGTACCACATGTGGTGGGGTAGTCCGTGAGCACCTGTACCAGCCTCCCCTTGAATGATCGAATGAAGGCATTCAATACCAAGCGGATGGCCCTTAGTTCCATACGGTTGATATGTAGCAACGACTCTGCCGGAGACAAGAGGCCTCTAATGTTCATATCTGTCAGATGGCCTACTCCAAACAAATGGGTCACTATCAGATCTGGGTAGGGAGGAGAGAGTGGTCTGCCGCTGACCCAACCACCACTGCAGACTTTTGAACTCTGAACTTGGTCAGAGAGGTTCCCTTGATGTTGGGCCCAATAAGGCTTCACATCCCACGACAGTGCACACATGTGCCACCTGGCATGACTGATCAGAAAGATACATAAGGCCATCAGTCCCAGCAGCCTCAGAGTTGACCTCACTGAGATCCAGGACTGAGGCTGAAAAATAAGGGTCACTGCCTGAATGTACTGTACTCTCTTCCTACGAGGGAAAAGCACGAAACTGAACCATGTCCAGATTGGCTCCCATGAAGGAGGGTATCTGAGGAGTCAGGAGTGACCTTGGTATGCTGTTAGTGAATTGCAACAATGT
This sequence comes from Triturus cristatus, assembly GCF_964204655.1. Classification (NCBI taxonomy): domain Eukaryota; kingdom Metazoa; phylum Chordata; class Amphibia; order Caudata; family Salamandridae; genus Triturus; species Triturus cristatus. Next base: position 896,451,735 of record NC_140584.1, on the reverse strand, counting down.
TAAGAGGTTTGCCGTCATCTGGAGGTGGTTGATGACTGCTGGGGCCAGCTGCCCTTTAACATCCAGTCGTCGAGGTAGGGGAAGACTGGCACCCCTGACCTCTGAGGATGCACTGCCATCACCTTCAGAAACACCCAAGGGGCACTGGTGAGGCCGAAGAGGAGCATACAAACTGAAGGTGCTCCTGTCCCACCACAAACTGCAGACAGCATTGTGGTGCCAGACGGGGAGTAGAGAGGAGAGCCAGAGTCAGCGCCATTATGACGGTCTAGCTGGCTCTGAGGGCAACCCACCAGCGGTAACCCTGGTGGAGAACCTCTCTGCTTAGTGGGGCCCACAGTGCAGGAAAGTAGGATCTGCTTATTATGGTTACTCCCACTTTTTTCTTCATGTGATGCTGTTTTTGACTAATCTGACTAAGATCCTGCTAATCAGGACCCCAGTCCATCTGCTTTCTCCTTAAAACCGTTATGCATGTACTTAGGTACACCTCTGATTGGATACTGCGGTATCCTGGTCAGTCCCTAGTATATGGTATCCATGTACCCAGGGCATAAGTACCCCAGAGGTCACCCATGGGCTGCAGCATGTATTATGTCACCCATGGGAGACCATTCAAAATGGAACTTCAGGCCTGCCATTGCAGCCTTTGTACGTCAGTGCATGCATCACTTACTTAAGATATAGGTTTACTATATCTAAGTGAGAGGGTGCCCCTGCATGAGCAGGACACACCTGCAGCCTACGGAGTCCACTCTCCCAGGTTGTCAGTGAAGCAGCCATATTCTATATATAGAGGGGCATTATGCGCCTGCGTGATGACCAACTCTAAAACGGCTGAAACAAACCCTATCATGTTTGGTGTCAAACATGTTGGAATCATACCCCCACAGTATGACTCCACCCCTCAGAAGCATCCTTCGTGGAGCTCCTGGGGTTACCGGTACCAGCCTTCTAGTCCTGGGCAGCACAAAATGGCAGCTGCCGACCAGTTCAAAGCAGTCCTGGGAGCAGTTGGCTCTCGCTCTGGCACTAAACTGAACAAAGGGCATGGGAGTAACCACCCCCCTGTCCAGACCAACTTCCCAACCCTCTCCTGTGGGTACTTAAGGGCTTACCTTGTTGTAGGACCTTAGATTCATCATGGACAAGATTCAAAACTGAAACCACTGCACTTCCACCGTCTGGGCACTTTGGACTTCGCTGGACTTCGTTTGGGCCTGATTTCGTCTCCCTCTCAGTCTGCTGCATCGTCTGTGCCTGTGCACCATACAGATTCCGCATAGGACCTTTGGAGCATCCAAGACATCCGAAGATAAAGCTCCCTTGGAGTGAAGGAGTCACTCCCCTGCATTCGCAGGTACCGCAACACTGCTGACTGGTCTGCTGATACCAAGCTCCGATGGACTCCGAAGGGTCCAGCAACAGAGAAGGTGGGTTCCTACGTCCCTCGAGGCCTGAGCTGCCCTCTCACTCAGTTAGAGGCCAGAATCCCTAGTGGGGGCTGCAATACCCGAACCCCTGTGCACTGCGTACTTTTGCAAGTGCATGTGCTTGTTGGCAATTCTGTGACAAGTGCATTGGGCTCCAATAGCCCCAACCTCTGACAACTTCTCCTGCAAAGATCTTCAACCACCTCACATGAGTGCTCCGTGGCCTGTTTTGTGAAGCTGCTCAAGGTCCTCTTGCCGCTCCTGTGCCTCCGGCCTGTGGGTCCAATCGAAGGATACTTTGCTTTCCTTGGGCTCCCCTGATTGTTTGGAGGCTGCCCTGACTCCCCAGTGTGGTGTGAGTCTCCTGGCCCTTGCTGGTCCGAACCATACACTCCCTTGATTTCCTGTGTGGGTTGCTTTTGCCAACGCTTTTTGGTGCTCACGCAGGACACCGACCCCTCAACACTTGACATCCTCCGTGGGACAGCTCGTATTTGGCACCTGATCATCTTCGACGTTGCCTGCTCCCCGCGGCTACAGAGTCTAGGTTCTCATCAATCATCCTAAAGCATCCGACATCGGTGGGCATTCATCTACCGAGCTCCTAGTTACTCTAAAGTGACCCAGACTCTGTCCCTTCTACTTTCAGGTACTCTTCGACCAGAATCCACGTTTGGTTTCCAACGGACACTTTTCTCCCTTCCAGCAGTACTCCATTGGGTTCAATGGTGGTTTCCAATGCCACTTCACACCTATGTACCAGACTTCCCTGGGTTAGGTAACTTGGGTACTTTGGTATCCACAGGTGGGGTGGCTCTCCAACCTTCTGTGTTCCACAGGGTTTCTTCGTAGTCCACTGGGAAGGGTCCCTAAACTTAAGAATTCCAACCGCAACTTTCTCATAGACTTGTACGGAGCACGCGGTCGTGTTCTCACATGCACTCTGTGGGGTCCCTATCTACTCACCTTGGGTGGTTCCTTGGTGTCCCAACAATTGTACGTCCTCTTGACATTGTCCTTACTCAAGTTGTGGTTCTTATACCACTTTTTTAGTATATGGTTTGGTCACCCCTGGGGCCCACTGTGTATTAGTTAACCCAGGGCATAGTGGGCATAGCGGGGCTACGCGGAGGTCCACGGAGTTGCAAACAAAATCCGTGGAACTGTGGTAAATAAAAATTCCTTTACCGGGACTGAATTTGATACATAATCATAATAAAATAGCTCAGTAAAATGAGAGGCAGAATCCGTGATATTAGAGTTTCTGAATGGGCTTTATTCCAGTAATCGATTATAATCGGATGCTTCAAGTTCCATCACCACGGGGTTCAGGAAGTGAAGTACATACTTTTATTGACAAGAAGTAACTTTTATAGTACATACGTTATAATGAAGCAAATACAGTAGGCGTAATAATTGATAAGGAACTTGACGTGGTACCTGCGTAACCGAAAATGGGTGTTTACAAGGAGTAAAAAGACACATGATTGGTTATGATATCATGCATAGGTGGATCTATAAGATAATACTTGACATAGATGCGCGCGCAGCAGCATGACGTGTAATTGACGTGTAACTAGGGGGTGAAGGGAACTTGACATTAGCTCTACATGTGGAGACGAAAAGTCTGGGGGTCAGATCAACCTAATCCCAAATCATATCTAACATCCTATGTTTAAAGAACTATGTTATCCATAAAGAAGGACTCTCGGACAGAATCTATTCTATACTGACTGTGCGTGTGTGTACAAGCGTCTAAGTGTCTACACTGAATGCGAGAGGATGAGAATATTCCATGGTGACAGGGCTATGAATTACTTGCATGAGGGCAGAGAAACCGGGACTTTCGCTTGGTAACTGGAGGAATGTTTACTTAAGCTACTAGGCAGGAATGCATCGGCTGAGGGGGAAGCAGATAATTCGAAGGTGAAATACAGCTCTTGGCAGAGAATAGGCTGATGTCAGGCTTCGTGGGCCGCGCAGAGAATGAGACAGAGTTCATGGTCACAGATGCAGGCTCAGACTGGAGTTTTCAGAGGCTGAAGGCAAAAGGAGTTTCGATGGCAGAATCAGGGCCTACTTGCCTGGACTGTAAAAATGGCATAAGTGAACCATATTAAGCCGGTGGCCTTTCATATTTAGGAATGGAATATCCGACATATTCATGGCGGATCTGACAGAGGACATGTTGACGGTAGACGCACATGTATTTGCGTCTTCATAACTGGAACTGGAGGGAACATACATGTACTTGTGACATGCACATAGAACCGTTGGGGTCCAAGATAGGGGACATAACTGACCAGGAAAATCCACATTTCCACAGAACTCCGTGGAGCTCCGCTACGCTGCCCACCTACACCCCCCATTAAGAAGTAAGTTAACAGTAATTAAAAATAAACTTAAAAACACTTACCTTTTTACTGCGGTGTCCCCGGGCTGCCCTCCTCCTCTTCCTCGCCGTACTGGTAATGCTTAAGAAAACTGTGCATGTGCGCGTGCCCGCACATGCGCATTTCTCGCATGCACGGGCGTGCATGCATGCGCAGTTTTCTTAAGCATTACCGGTACGGCGAGGAAGAGGGTAGTCCGGGGACGCCGCAGTAAAGAGGTAAGTGGTTTTAAGTTTATTTTTAATTATTGTTAACTTACTTCTTAATATGGGGTGGAGGCGGGGGCTGGCTAACTCCGCTCTGCTGCAGAGTGTGCAGGGATTTGCCTTCCCTGCGGTCTCCGACTGGGGTTAGTATTAGTGCTATTTACTGTGATTTCTTTGCTATAATAATATGTGCTTTGTGTATATCTGCATGTAGGCGATACTGGAACGTACTAGAGGCACAAGTTACTTACTTGTGTAACAATATATCTGTAAGAGACATTAGTTAGTGATGGATTCCTTACCTTAGAATATCCCCAGGAGTCAGACTGGATCCGGAAAGTTTTTGTCAGCAGTACCCTTGACCGTCGGTAGGCTTCATCGTACGACTCCGCATACATCGTTGGCGTTGTAGTCGCCGGGATGACGTCGCTGGAGCTACTTAGCCGCGCCCACACGCGCTGACGTTAGTTCTGTACATGACTTTCCACGCCAGGAACGCAGTCATGCAAGATACTGACCACTGGTGCACTGAAACTAGGCCCTGAAAGGGATGACTTTAACCCTGGAAATCAGTTCGCAGAACGGGGAGGATGGGTGGGGCGGTAAGGAACCTATCACTAACTAATGTCTCTTACAGATATATCATTACACAAGTAAGTAACTTGTGCATCTGAAAGAGACACGTTAGTGATAGATTCCTTACCTTAGAATAGATACCCCAGCAATACCAACACCGGTGGTGGGTCTGCGAACCAATATCACACCAGAAAGTCACGGAGAACAGAACGGCCAAAGAAGCCGTCTCTCCGGACTTGACTGTCAAGGCAATAATACTTAGTAAAAGTGTGCAGCGAGGCCCATGTGGCTGCCTGACAGATGTCTTGCAGGGGGGCACCACGTCCCAATGCAGTAGTAGCTGCTGTCGCCCTGGTAGAATGGGCGCGCAACCCCACCGGGGGTTCCTTTTTAGCCAGAGAATAACAGGCTTTGATAGACAAGACGACCCAGCGGGAGATAGTCCTCTTGTGTACAGCCCAGTCTTTTTTGGCACCTACGTAGCCAACAAAGAGCTGGTCATCCACCCGGAACTGTTGTGTGCGATTCACATAAAATGAAAGCGCACATTTTGGGTCCAGACGGTGGAGCCTCTCTTCCTGTCTGGAAGGGTGCAGGGGCGGAAAGAAAGTGGGCAAGGTGATAGTTTGTCCAATGTGGAAGGCAGTGACAACCTTTGGCAAGAAGGAAGGATGAGTGCGAAGCACAACCTTGTCCGGATAAACCAACAGAAAAGGAGGTTTACAGGAAAGAGCCTGGAGCTCACTCATGCGCCTAGCGGAGGTGATGGCAACCAGGAAGGCAGTCTTCAAGGTCAAGAGACAAAGAGGACAGTTGTGAAGAGGCTCGAAAGGAGCACACATGAGATAAGTAAGAACCAGATTCAAGTCACACTGTGGCATCACAAACGGAATAGGAGGGAAAAGGTGTGTAATGCCGTTAAGAAACCTATTTACAATTGGGGACTTGAAAAGAGAGGGCTGATCAGGAAGCCTGAGAAAAGCCGAAATGGCAGAAAGTCCTTAATAGTGCCCAGAGCAGAGCCCTGCGGGGCCAGAGAAAGAAGGAACAAAAGGACCTCTGAAAGAGGGACAGACAGGGGATCCACAGCCTTTGCTGTGCACCATGCCACCTGAAGGCGTATACTGATTTAGTGGAGGGACGCCTGGCTGCCAGAATGACATCACAGACTTCAGGAGACAAGTCAAACTGAATCAACTGTCGCCGCTCAATCTCCAAGTATGTAGGTGGAGGATGGACAGGTTCAGGTGGAGGACAGTCCCCTGTAATTGCGACAGAAGATTCTCCCGAAAAGGCAGTCGGATCGGGGAATCTATTCGAGCCCAGTCCGGGGCCACAAGAATGACTTGGGCCCGGTCGCGTCTGATCTTCTTCAGCACTCTGGGTAGAAGTGTTATAGGCAGAAAGGAGTACAATAGACCGCAGCTCCACTCGTGACGAAAAGCGTCGCCGAGCGAGTGCAGCCTTGGAAACTCCAACGCGCAGAAGTGATGACATTGCGCTTTCTCTTCGGCGGCGAATAGATCTAACCAAGGCTCTCCCCACTGTTGAAAGAGACCTTGCGTCACCTCCGAGTGAAGACGCCATTTGTGATCCATCAGGCACCGGCAGCTGAGTTCGTCCGCCCTGGTGTTCAAAGAACCTGCCAAGTTTTGAACCGTCAAGGAAATGCCTTGACGGTCCAGCCATGTCCAGAGGCGCGTTGTTTGTTGCAATACCACATGGCAGTGGTGTTGTCTGTGAACACCTGCACCACCCTCCCCTTGACAGAGGGAAGGAATGCTTTCAGTGCAAGAAGGATCGCCCGAAGCTCCAGAAGATTGATATGGAGCCCTCTGATCTCCGCCTCTCTCATGTGTCCACCCCATCCCAGGAGGGACGCATCCGTCACCACTGTGTGCTCCGGTTGGGGAAGGGAGAGGGATCTGCTGCTGACCCAGTGCTGATTTGTGTGCCACCACTGCAATTGTTGTGCAGTGCCCTCCGAGATCTGGACGTAGTCGGACAGGTTCCCCTGATGCTGCGCCCACTGAAACTTCAGGTCCCACTGCAGAGCCCACATATGCCATCTGGCATGGTTGGTTAGCAGGATGCAGGAGGCCATGAGGCCCAGCAGCCTCAAGTTCGCCCTGACTGAAACCCAGGACAAGGGCTGAAATATCGGAATCATAGCCCGAATGTCCCGGATTCGCTGTTCGGGAGGATAAACCCGAAACTGCACCGTGTCCAGAACCGCTCCGATAAAGAGGAGCTTCTGAGAGGGAATCAGGTGCGACTTCGGCACGTTGATGGAGAACCCCAGCAAATGCAGGAGGTCGGCTGTAGTCTGGAGGTGGGAGACTACTGTTTTGGGCGAGCCCACCTTCAACAACCAGTCGTCTAGATAGGGGATGACTGAAACCCCTGATCTGCGCAGATGAGCTGCGACCACCGACATCACTTTGGTGAACACCCGAGGAGCGCTGGTAAGGCCAAAGGGGAGCATGGTGAACTGAAAATGCTCCGGCCCTACTGTGAATCGCAGATAATGCTGGTTGGCCGGCAGGGTGGGGATATGAAAATATGCGTCCTGCAGGTCCAACGCTACCATCCAGTCTTGCGGGTCGAGGGCAGACAAGACCTGCGCAAGTGTGAGCATCTTGAACTTCTACTTCCGGAGGAAGCGATTGACGTTCCGAAGGTCCAAGATGAAGATGAGACGCAGGCCTTTGTCCTTATTTGGAACCAAGAAGTAGTGGGAGTAACAACACCGACCTATTTCTGGAATTGGAACGCACTCGATGGTCCCCTTGGCCAAGAGGACCGTAACTTCCTGCTGGAGAAGTACCAAGTGATCCCGACATGCGGTGATACTGTGGTGGCATGGCTAGGAGGAGTTGTCTCGAAGGGGAGGGAGTAACCCCTTTGGACAATTTGTAGAACCCCCCTGTCCGATGTGATGGTGCGCCAGTGGTGGAGGTGATGGCGAATCCTGCCACCCACTGGCATCTGATGGGCCTGAAACACCAGACTAGGAAGGTTTGGAGGCAGTGGCAGCAAGGGGGGGTGGTGGACTGACCCGCACTCTGTCCCCGCGACCCGCCTCTGCGGGTCCCGCGGCTGCGCTGAGACTGTTGCTGCGCAGGCCTGTAGCTCTGAAACTAACGTGCTTGGGCGCCCCTTCCTTGACCACGAAAAGCAGAAGTGGAAGGAGTGCGTGTAGCCGAAAGGCCTAAGGACTTGGCTGTAGCCCGCGAGTCCTCAAAACGCCCCAACGCGCAATCCGCCTTATCGCCAAACAGGCGAGTGCCATCAAAGGGGATGTCCATCAATGTGTTCTGGACATCCCAAGAAAAGCCAGTCGTTCTCAGCCAGGCATGGCGGCGTAGCGCCACTGTTGTGGAAATCGCCCTGCGGATCGTGAACTTGGCTGCGTCTCTCCCCTCAGCAATAGCTTGGGAGAGTACTGTCCGAGCCTCCACAGGACACTGAGGCAGCACTTGGGCAACAGTATCCCACACAGAATGGGAATAACGAATGGCCCAAGAGACATACGGTGTTCACAGACTGCAGCCCTGAACTGGCAGAAGAAAAAACTTCGTCTCAAACTGCTCCAGTTTCTTGGATTCTCTATCCGGTGGTGCTGAAGAGAATGCGCTTGGGGACGCAGAGGCTTGGACAACCAAGCTCTCAGGGGTAGGGTGTTGGGAGAGGAAAACGGGGTCGCCCGGTACCGGGCGATGGCGTCGGGCCACGTTCTTATCCACAGGAGCCGCTGTGTTGGGCCTGGACCAGGTGCCCAAAAGAACGTCCAAGAGTGTATCATTAAAGGGCAGCAGCGGCTCCATAGAAGAAGACGCCGGCCGAAGCACCTCTGTCAGGAGGTTAGTCCTGGTGGCCACAGTAGGAAGCTCGAGGTGGAGAGCCTCGGCCACCCTACGCAACACCACAGAGTAGGAACCACCCTCCTCCATAGCCACGGTAGAATGGGACAGTGTGCCAGGTTCAGGAGCATAGTCCTGGTCACCGGCATCCCCCAGATCCTCATCCCAATCCGGGTCGAACTTCCATTGTGCTGCGAGAGGGTCCTCAGACCCCTCCGAGTCCTCCACAGCCTGCCGAACAGGTGGAACAGGAGGAGGTGGATGAAGAAAGGGAAAGAAATTCCCAAATGGCGTCAGAATCGGCGTCGATCGACACCCCTGCGGCGCCGTCTCCACGTCGGGGAGGAGGCCAGGGACGGCGTCGGCCGACGCCGGTAGCGGCACCATCAATGTCGATGGAGGTCGTACTGGGCCAAACAACATGGACGGAGATCCACACGTGGATCCATGGGTGTCTCTCGGCATCGAGACCGAAGTCGTCGACGACGTCGGGGCCGGAGCCGGCGACGTCGAAGAACGAGGACCCCCAGTAGGGCCCACGGGGCCCGAAGGTGCACCGGCGGGGCCGGACGGTCCGAAGACACGTGCCATGCTGACAGGAACTCCTGCAGCTGGGCCGGAGTCGCCGATGGACCCAGAAAGGGCGGGTACGACATCGGCAACTGCGGAGGCTCCGCCGGAGCTGCAGGGGCGGCGCCAACTGCACCCTCAGCCTCAAGGGAAAGGGGAAGAGCGACAGTGCTTCTTCGACTTCTTGTGCTTCGCCTTACGTAACTCCGAGTGCGAAGACTTCGAATGGTGGTGATGGCTCCGCATTTGGTCCCCCGACCTACCTCCCAGGGGACCAGAACCTGGAACGGCGCAGAGCCGACTCCCGGGCCTCTAGCCACTTTCGGGACCGCTCCTGCAAAGATTTTGGAGCCATGGTCCGGCAGTGGGCGCAAGACTCGGAGTCGTGGTCGCGCCCCAGGCAGTAGAAACACTCACGGTGCAGATCCGTCACCGACATCGTGCGGCGACAGGCCGCGCAAGACAAACCTGGCATCCCTATGCACCTGGAGCGTAAGTAGTCAAAACACCAAGACAAAAGTCGCAAAAGATTCAGTCAAAAAATGACTGGGGGTACCGCTCTCTCCGGATCTGCGCTTGCTGGCGCGGAAAAAGAAAGAACAAACGTCAGTGCACGTGGGCACGTCTTAGTAGCTCCAGCGACGTCATCTTGGCAACTACGACGCCAATGACGCATGCAGAGTTGTACGACGACGCCTTCCGACGCGCAAGGGCACTGCTGGCGAAAACTTTCTGGATCCAGTCTGATGCCTGGGGATATTCTAAGGTAAGGAATCTATCACTAACGTGTCTCTTTCAGATAGTATTATATAATACATATATATTTTCATAAATACCTTGTGTAGTTACCTCTCATTTAATCTATACTATTGCATTCCAGTAAAACAAGCTGCTTTACACTCCTTCAAGACGAAGCATGAAGGCTCGACAGCTACCACATGGATAGCTTTCCAAGGTTGTCTGAGACCTCCTAAATCACCATAAGGTTTGTGTGGACTGGTGCAAGATGCCAACTTACATTAGTGGACAGCATATACCAGGCCAGCCTCTCACATACAGGCACACCAGAAGGAGTCTGCAAGGATCCGTACAGCGTTAACATGGCCACAGAGAACTCTTTGATCTGTTTAGGCGTGGCAGATGGCCCTGGAAACTCAGGTTGTGCTGGAACAAGTTGCAGCTCAAAAGTCGAATGACTTCGGAAGCATGATCGAGATGTATGGTGCCACCCTGCACCTTCTAGAGATATTGTGAGTGACAGGAAGGGGCTGAATCCCATTTCGATCTCTTGTGTTTTTTCTTTCACTTACCCAATGAATTGGATTGAGAGGAAAACTGAACCCTGGAACGACTCCTGTGACTTCAGAATCTCAAATGGGACCAAACTTTCAACTTGCACCGGTCAAGTAGCGGAATAAACCAGTGTTTGAAGATGTAGAGTTTCGCCTCGTCATCTTGTATGGACTAAGGGTTCATCAATGGCCATAGAGTTGTAGCATGAACCCAGGCAAATGTGGTGAGGACTCTTACAGATATTTGTTTGTGACAGTCGTTACAGGGCTTTAACCCTGTTATTTTGGGAGGTGACATACCCCTTTCACACTGAAAAACAATTCTGATTCTTGTAAGCGACTCAAACAGACAAGAGATAGCCCAGAATCCATGTCTTGTGGTGCAGAAAGAAAGGAACTGTAGTCAGCACACATGAGCGACACCTGTCTAGGCACAAAAAGTCACTCCCATAGCAGTACGGCATCATTGTGCAGCTGGACAATGCCACCTACCAGCACGCAGAAGTACTGCTCAAAAGATTCCCAATCCAATCTGACATCTGGGGAATATTCAAAAATTGAGGAATCTGCGGCTAGTAGTCTCTGTCAAAAAAAAGCACATTTCTTTTTCTATAAACTAAAGAAGGGGTTGTCACCTGATTTCTGTTGAGTGCTGAGCCTCTAACCCCACACTACCCTCCTAAGTAAGGCTTGGACTGCCTGAGTTCGCTACTCCGAGAGCCAAATCTTAAAGGGATGTACTTAGTGATCAGTTTTGGGTGCAACAGGAAGATTATGGCCCTAGACAAAAGTGATAAACCACTCTGATTAAAACAGTCTGGGCCCAGTAAACCCTGACTACCAACGAGCACAAGAAAACATTCCCACACAATGCAACAATTAAATATTTTCTTCTCCCAGCAGGCAATTGTGACACAGAGAAATAGGTCACACCACTGACTAAGCCATGTAAACCATCTGCCATGGTAAGGGCAACTGCAACAAAAGAGAAGAAGCAAGAAGGAAGGCAGTAGATCCTGCACCACCCAGGAGTTTCATCCAATCGTCAATCCAGACTTGACTGGACTCTGGAATCGAGGGAGAGGTAGTATAAAATGCTACCTTCACTGCCAGGAGCAAGCACATGAGGTGAATGTCCTTGGCCAAAGGGAAGTGTGGTGGCACTGTATGAGGCACAACATCATCTCACCAAAGATACACCTCTATTTTTCCTCCTCTTAGTTCCAGATCTGCTTGCTCTACTTATGTCCAAAGCTGCATCATTTCTGATACATGGGGCACTTGTAACTCATTGGGGAGGTGGAGGGGGGTTAGGGTTAACCACATTTTTAAAGTTGTGCCTTTAGGGTTCCCTCAGAAATAAGGAACTACCTTTAGAATTGGGAATATTGCACCCTATTCCACCAGTACTCATTTCTCCCCAGAGTTTTATCTGGCTATTTAGACTGCTTTTAGCTGCTACTATATCTGGGTGAACTGCAAATGATCTGTGAAATTACCAAAGGTCTTGTAATTCCAATAGGGCCTGTATCTCCTGTTAATGTCACCAATTGGAGTTACAGGCGACTTATAATGAGGGCCCAAGCCACCCTTTTGAATTAATGTACTCAAAACATCACATCTAAATATCATAATAACACTTAAAATATTACATCACATATGAACAATTAGTAAGCCTATGTAACATTTGGCAATAACGTCTATACTATTAGACAATTGCAATTGTATATGAATAATTACATTTTAAAACGATGTAATATCATATTATGAAACTTCTTTTTCATCTTAACATTACGAATGTGGTGGATTCAATGAGGCATTAAATATTTAAATACCTGCATTAGTTCGTGTAAAACTATCGGTGAAATTCCTCTTCATTTTCTAAAAGCAAGCAATATACATTAATATACATTGAATAATCAATTAATATTAACGACATAGTTTTAGCAAAACTTAAATATTATGCTATAGTCTGCAAATAAAAATCGAATGCACAGTTAGTTTGAAAAGGAGAAGGTACACTTATTGTTGGAAGACGCGATCATGTCCACCAAATGATGTTTTTGAGGTATTGGGAAAATATTTTAATGCTATTGCCATATCATACAAAACTTCCTCGTTTTAACAAGTGCTGACTAATCACAACTTTGTAGACTTTTCATTGGTATATCTTCACTACGGAGTGATATTGAAGAACAGGTGAAACAATATGGCATCAGCCATTGTGGTAATCCTTGACGAAAGTATGATTATAGGGTCAAGTCACGAACTTACGTTTCCAAATCATAGTAATTCCTGTTAAATCAGTGTATGTTGTACAACTAGTAAAACGGCCTTTAAGGTGATCAGAATAATTTTCTTATGCAGCACAATAACAGAAAACAGCAAGCACATTGGACATTAATTAGGATTTAAAGCATTTCCTTAGGCTACACAGCATTCTCAAAGGCACCAAGCACTGGCAAATCCAATCCGTCTGTCGTTGGCTGCCAGCCTTTTGGTTTTGTCAATGCGTGTTTTGTTTTGCCATGCTTAAACCCCGTAAATGCTGGGATTTCTCTTCCCTAGTGCTGAGCCCTTTTTTGGCTATTCGGAGCGGATTGTGCTTAGGACTCCATAAACTTTTTTCCACATAAGGGATCCAAGCTAAATTGGCACTCTTTTTTCCAGTATCCTGAGGGTTTGTGGATTACTGAGGAGGGGGATTGGGAAAATGGCCAAACTACAGTTACATTTTGAGATTTTGGGAAAAATAGGAAAAAAGTGCTCTGCAAAAAAGTGTCCTTTTTTTCCCTAAAACGGCATCAACAAAAGGTTTGCTGTGCTAAATTCATCTTCTACCTAGCTTTTAAAAATGTAGCTGAATAAAAAAAAAAGAATTTCTTATCACAGTTTTGGCATTTTTCAAACAGGAAGCCCACTTTTCTTATTTTTGGTGTGTTAAATCTACTTCCAGTTTGTGGTGGAAACCAGTGTGAAACCCATGGTTGATCTACAAGAGTTATAGATTTCTGAAAAGTAGACTACATTCTGAATTTAGCAAGGAGTGACATGTGTAGATCCCTCAAGGTTTTCCCAAAGAAACTTTCTATTGACATAAAGAAATATTGAGAATGAGTAGGAAAAACAGCCATTTGTGACAACGATTTCATCTGTAACATTTTGTCAGAGTGGCTGATTTACAAAGGCAATACACATTATGTTTGCTAGACCCTTCTGGTTGAGATGTGTTGTATTAGTATTCTCCAAGAACCTGAAGTACCCAGAGCCAGTAGCTGAGCTGCACAGCACAACAGTGTTTTATTGTGTATCGAGTATAGACCAATTCATTTGGTGAAATATGTAGATTGAAAAATGGGTATCTAGGAAACCTATGTATTTCTGAAATAGACACAGCATATGGAGTTTGGGAGCAATGGTTATTTGTCCACCTCTGAATTTGTGGCCACCGATACTAGCATGCGATTAAGGGGGCATTTTTCAAAATGTCTTCTTTCTTACACATTGGCTTACATTTGATAGGCACAAATGCAGTGAAATACAATTGGTAATAACAAGTGTTCTACTATTGTATGTTTTCACATTCTTTAAATGGTACCTCACTTGTGTGGGTAGGCCCAGTGCCGGCAACAGGAAACAGACCAAAATACAAAATGGACACATCTCATTTTTCCACTCAATATTTAACATTTTGTTTGCGAAGTGGGTAGCAGTGAATTTTGGGCCTCAAGTTCTGGCGGCACCTTTGGAAACTTAGCAAACCTGCAATTGTTGAAATCTAGACACCTGGGGGAATCCGTGTTGGGGTGACTTGCCTGGCTCTCACCAGATCTAAAAAACATATTTGTTCTGGAATCTGCTGGGTGTTACAAACTGCCATCCACCCAGCATTCCCCCAAGTTTCGCAATAAAAATGGTATCTCACTTGTGTAGGTAGGCCTAGTGCCCGCATCAGGAAAATGCAGCTGGCTACATAAAATTTTTCCACATGGTTCTCCACCTCCCTCCGCGAGGAAAAAAGTAGCTGTAAAGCACTCGAACGGAAGTGGAGACTAAATTACGATCTTGAAGCTAAGCTTGCCTATAAGACGGCCTTGAAAAAATTTCTCAAACATAAAAAAACAGCCATGAAAGATCACTTCTCGCTCCAAATTTCCAAAGCCAAAAACTCTTCAAAAACTCTCTTCTCCATCGTTAAAGATTTCATTACCCCTCCGGCCAGGACCACTCAGGTCTTAGCTAGCCAGAAACTATGTGAAGGACTCTCGGACTTTTTCCTCGATAAGATCGATAGACTCTGCGTTTCCTTCCCTAAAGGGCCAATGCCTCGGCCTCCCTCTACCGATCCCCCTACCTCTCCGTCCCTCCTTGCCTTCGATAAACTTGCCCAGGAGGATGCTATCAGACTACTCATTCATTGCAAGTCTGGTGCACCCTCTGACCCCGTTCCGGCCAAAATTATGGGTGATCTGGCCTCCCTGCTAGCCGACCCTTTCCTCTCCGTCTGGAATGCCTCTCTGCACCATGGCTTTTTCCCTACCACCTGGAAGGAAGCTTTGGTGATCCCAATTCTAAAAAAGGCAGATGCCGATCCCACTGTTTTCTCCAACTACCGCCCTATTTCCCTCCTCCCCAAACCTGCTAAGGTTTTGGAAAAAGCCGTGCAGTTGCAACTCTCGGAGTACTTGGAGAACAACTTACTACTGCACGACTCGCAATCTGGATTTCGGGCGGGACACAGTACGGAGACGGCTCTGCTGGAGGTCTCGGAGACCATTCGGGAGTGCGTGGACAGAGGCGAGGAGGCCATGTTGGTCCTCCTCGACCTGTCCGCGGCATTCGATACGGTATCCCACTCCATCCTCCTTGACCGACTACGGCTTATGGGCATTGGCGGCACTGCCATCAGTTGGATCGAGTCCTTCCTCTCTGGAAGAAGTCAAAGGGTGCTGTTGCGACCTTTCAGATCGGAGGAAAAACCCTTATCTTGCGGTGTGCCACAGGGCTCGGCCCTCAGCCCTCTGTTTTTCAACATATATCTTGCCCCTCTGGCCGGCGTGGTGGAGTCCTACGGAGTCAGGGTGGTCTCTTATGCTGATGATACTCAGCTTGTGTTCTCCTTTAGAGGCCACTCTGACTCCGCGTTCTCTAACTTCCGCAGGTGCCTTAACAACATCAGTGATTGGATGTCTGAAAACCATCTAAGACTCAACGCAGACAAAACAGAGGTGCTGTTTTTTAACCAGAAAAATTCCATCCCCTCCTCCTGGTGGTGGCCCACGGCACTCGATCCCGCTCCCTTTCCCGTCCATTCGGCCCGTAACCTGGGCTTCCATTTCAATGACTCCCTATCATGTAAGACTCAGATTCAAAAAGTGACCTCTGCCTGCTTCCTGAAGCTACGCATGATCAGGAAAATCCTCCCCTACCTCCCTTTGGATTCCCGCCGGACAGTTACCCACGCTCTCATCACGTCCCACCTGGACTATGCTAATAGCCTCTATGCCGGAGCTCCCCAATACCTGATTGACCGGCTGCAGATTGTCCAGAATGCGGCGGCGAGGCTGATTGGCAATATTTCTTATCGTCAGTCAGTTGCCGCATATCGTAAGGAACTGCACTGGCTACCTGTGGCCAGCCGTATTCAGTTTAAGATCCTCACTCTGACTCATCGAGCCATTAATGATCGCGGACCAAACTACCTAAAAAAACGAGTTTCAATATCCCGGTCCATCAGATCTCTGAGATCCAATGACCTACGCCTTCTGATCTCTCCCCGCTTTAGACTATCCAGAATGGGTGGCAGAGGATTCAGTGTCATTGCTGCAAAACTATGGAACTCCCTGCCAGTCGATCTCAGATTCTGCCCTTCCGAATCTATCTTTCGGGCCAGACTCAAAACCTGGCTCTTTTCCAGACTCTGATTTATCATGCCACTTCCCCTGTTGTGCCTTCTTTCCCCTCTAAGACTCAGGTTCTAGCGCCGGGACACCCCTCCGGGGGTAGCTGTGCGCTTTATAAGCTACATAAATAAATAAATAAATAAATAAATCTGACCCTTTTTTTGCTAAGTGGGTAGCTGTGAATTTATTTTGGGCTCTATTTCAGCCAACGCCTAGGGAAACCTAGCATCAAACCAGCATATTTTTGAAAACTAGACTACTAGGGGAGGCCAGGGGTGTGTGACTTGCGTGGCTCTCACTGGGTAATTTTACCCAGAAGCCCTTGCAAACCTCAAACTTTGGCAACAAAAAAAACAACACACATTTTTCTCACATTTCTGTGACGAAAAGTTGTGGAATCTGTGGGGATCCACAAATATCTGACATCCTGAGTTCCCAAATGTCCCCAGATGGGAACGGTGCTCCACTTGTCTGGGTAGGCCAAGATATCACAACACAAAAGGCGCTAAATTGCTAGATAAGAAACAGGGGTAGGTTCAGTATTTAGGACCCTGCTTTAGTGCCACCCATGCAAACCTACGAACCACAGACGCGCTTGATAACTAGACAAGCAGAGGATTCCAAGGTGGTGTGCCTTGAGTGGATCCCACGAGGTTTCTTACCGACACTGCCCTGCAAATCCTAAACTCTGCCTAAAATCTCACATTTTCCTTACATTTCAGTGATGGAAACTTCTGGAATCCGCAGGAATCCACAAAAGTTCACTCAGCGTTACCCCACTTGTGCTTCTTAGAAACACAGTACCACTTGTGTGGCTGGGACTAGTGCCTGCACCAACGAACAGATAAAACCAAGGTCAATGGGAGCCCTTGCAAGGTGACTCTAGGGTCTTGAAGGACCGGTTGGAAATCCAGATTATAAGTAATTGGTATCATGGTTGAAGGGATTGTGGTGGATCCTTCCTTTCTTGTTATCTGTTGCTAATAGTCAAATAATATCAGAGAGGAGTGTAAGAGTGCAGAGATGCCACGGAGCCCCCCTTGAGGAAGCAACAAAAGGTGGCCAGGGGAGGGATGGAGGCGAAAAGCTTTGTTCGATTGTAATCCACCCCTGATCTTCAACATCATGATTTCATTCTAAAGCTGGGTGGATAGGAGCTGTCTTTCCCAAATTAAGAGAGGCTCATTAATATTCATGAGCCTCACAATTTTCGACCCCATTGGGAATCGCAAACAGTGTTAAACACACTGTTGTACATGCAAAATAGCGCCTCGCAAATTGCGAGTCACAAAAGATTCACAATTTGCGAGGAGCTATTTTGCGGGTCATACATCTGGCCCTGAGTCTTGTAATAACTGTTGGAAGAGTGCTCACACAGAGTGCTCACACATAATTTTCAAGACCCTTATTATCAATAGGAGATACAATGAAATACCTCTGATACGAATGTTATTTCTCTGAGAGTGATTTTCAAAGTCGCCTATTTTGTTTGTCATCAGCATTGCATCTTGCTTGGGTGAGGGAATGGATAAGTTGTTTTCGACCCGATCTAAGCTAGAGTCCATTTTTGGATATGATGATCAGAGCTGCCAAGGTTTCAGATTGGTACGTGTGACATTTTCATAATTTCCGTGTAATTATGAGTGATGTATGAGTGACACTTTCTTGTGAGCAAAATCAATCAATGGTGAGGGAAACATACAAATATCAGAAATTACACCCATTTGAGCAACAAGAAACTCTAAGAAGATCTTAAAACTGCTGCAAAGCTCCAGAAATTGAAGGGCACTAACCGGAGACAGACTGCATGACTGCAGTTCTCAGTACAACAGGGCAGGCAGGCACTACAGCCGCTCAAAAGATAATCTAATTTATCTGATCATTCATGATCGCGCGCTAGAAAGCAAATGTTATAGCATAGCATAGGAAGCACAATGGGGAATTATAACGGCACGGAGTCTCACAGCAAGCTGGGTCACGTCTATGCCCTTCAAAGGCTGCTCCACTCAACTGGGATGAAAATGGGACACTGCAGCCCAGCCACTGCTTTCACAACACACATGGAGGGCAAGTGAAGGGTCAGGGCATAAATACTTTGTTCAATTTGCGATAAAATGTCACTCAAACAGCATCAAATGTCACACATAAGCACACCACAGAATCATGGTTCAAAGAGTGGAGTAACCCAGACATTACCCAGACCCTACCCCTCGGATATACCATTTGTAGACAGGACATGACAACGATACAGGGAGGTGGACTTGCAATTATTCACCGAGATACATTCCAATGTGTAACATTTGACCTGCTTCATCTGAAAGGGATAGAAAGCCTCGGTTTCTGTATTAAACATAATGGATCAATCTCCATAGCAGGAGGGCTCATATATCGGCCTCCTGGCCCTAGCTCCGTCTTTTTAGATTCCATAGGGGACACATTAGGCCTTTTAATTCTTTGGTATTCCAATCTTACCCTTTTAAGAGACTTTAACCTCCACTTTGAGAGTAGATACGAACCCGGAGTAAGAAACTTCTTGTTGTGTGCAGATTTAGATTCCGTATATAGGTTTCTCGATTTATGCCCTTATATAGGTACAATTCACATTGCCCTTATTTGGACATAGAAATCCGGCCCTTATTTAGACATTGTCCGTATAAACCAAATACAGGCATGGCCACCTACATCCGTCCATCCACGTCACAACGAATTCTTGGAAAACCAGACCTTAAGCCTTTAGGAATTTCCCTCAGCTTGAATATTGATTTCTCCAAGAACTCATTAAGTATGCATGAACATCTTTTCCTTAGGGGTTCATTCATGACGTACCTCTGCCCGACTTTTACGTCAATACTGGCATTGATAGACACCTTCAAGGTATAAATATACCAACACTTGCACTGGCAAATTACAGTTCCCGGAGGATTCGATCCAACCCAGACTACGCAGTTCGCCACGGCAAGTTCGGAAGGAGATCGAGTTCCAGCCTGATGCACTGACCTGACGCTGTCATCCTCCTCGCAGAGAAACCAGCTCCAGTTCTCTCTGACTTCCCTTGCGGGGGGTTAGACTATCGATCACGGAAAGGGGTTCCAACCTCTCTCATTCTAAGGTATGGAGCTGACTAGAACTTAGAGAAACTTTTGGCAATTCTTGTCTAAACTAAAATATAGCTAGCTATACTTCAGAAATAGCCGCTACTTCAAACCTCATACTGCACTTAGGTTAGGTACACTGGGGTAGAACAATTTAGAAGCATCAGATGAGTATCACATTTTAGCTTATGTTATTTATGTATGTATTTTGATTAATATAGGTCATAGCTACAAACCATGCTATTGCAGTATTATTTTATCTTACTGCTAACTTCGTACATATTGTACTTTGCAGTCTGTCTTACGATTGTAGCAATTCATATCTCTTGCACGAGAAATAAGACTTTTCAATAAACCCTTTTATTGAAAAAGCCCATCTCTCTATTTCTGTGAAACTCTATAGAAACGAAGCATGCACGATTGACTGAATGAAACTGCAATCTATTGTTTTCACGATTGTGAGACTGTTCCGATTCTAAAGGGAAACAAAGTTGTCATGTTTATGCGGTTGTCAGAGACTAATCCCTTCTTGTAATTTCGAGAAGTTTCTAGTGACCTCTGAGTTAGCTGGCACACACAAATAATTAAGTTTAATATACTCGATAGAGACATACTGACCTTAGTCCTATGTCAAATCTATAGTGTATGTTATTCCAATGCGCAGAGCCTATCAGGGATATGAGAACTACACTACATGGCGACCAACGGTTTGGTAATGCACTAATTTAATGCTAGATACTGAAGTAACTCAATTGTGCTTTTCTCAGAGACCCTTTACACATAAAACTCCATAAGACGTCTGGAGTGGGTAGGGATAATATCCGCCATAGCTGAGTAGGACGAAAGTCCTATGTATTAGCTGTTTGGTTTTGTTCAACGTTGAAGGATACAGTGTTCCAAAATATTGTGCACCTTATCTTTGTTTCCTTGAAACTTGCTCTGCAATTTTTCATTAAACAATGTCCGACACCGGAGATGTTGTCGACGACAACAGTCAAGCTGCAGCTGACCTTACAGGTCTTAATGAAGACGAGTTGGGTGTTATACACATCCCACCAAATTTAAGGAGAGCCATCACTCTAAAACTTATAAAACATAGTCTGACACCCAGAGGTGGCAGAGCAGTTTTTGTGATAGAGGCACATGAATCTCACCAGACAGAGGTATTCTTTTCATGGACAGTATTCCCAGAATCAAATCCAGTAACACATGTTTCACTTCTACAAAGAAGATGAACCACCTGAGGAATATATACCTTTCGAGGATATTGAAATTCCACTCACATACCAGGAGCATGAGCTCTGGTTTAAAGGCGCCCTAAAACATTACAATCACATTACCAGGCTCGGTCCACTAGGTAGACCAGGAGCAACATGGCCGATTTTAGCCGGCTACACACCTGACCCTGAAATTGAATCAATGTCGGACGAGGAATTACTTAATAACATACAAAAGTTAATAGAAATATACAGTAAAACCACAACTGTCTGAAAGTCCTGATAAGGTCTTTCCTAAAAACACTCCTACCTCTTCTAAAAAGAAGTGGGAAAATAGCAAACAGTATTCCTAAGAGAAGCGTTCTCATTCCCGAGGCAGGTCTCCTCCACAGAAGGAGCCCTCTGAAAGGAGGTACAACCTCAGGAATAGGGATAATTTGAGAAAACCTGACAGATATCAAGATAATGATACACGTCCCTCTCGTACCTTTCAGATATCGTCACAGACATCCGAAAGAAGAGGACGGTCAGAAAACAAGGAAGAACGCTTGAAGTCCAAAGACGATCAACAAGTTTAGAAAAATAAAGCAAAACCTCAATTCACCAAGAAAAAGGTAGCAGGACTGAAGATCAGACAAGCCGAGAATACTGAGAACCCAACTCAGGAACGGAGAATGGGCCCAGACCATGCTGGACAGTGCAGCAGAAATTGCAATAGCTCGCCAGAACCTGACAGGACTTCTGGAGACAGTGGACTTGAATTAATACATACAAGTTGAGACTGTAGACACCAGGTTAGTTCTCCACATAGGTTATATGAAATAACACTTCGGATGGAGGGAGACATACCAAGAAAAGTGAAAGCACTCTTTTGGGAGCATCTTTCAAGGGGTTAAGATATACTTCTAGCAGAAGGGAACTGGCCACCAGAATTAGTCAGGGAATGCCCACATGGCTAGGCCATCATTATGCCTGCCTTCTCCAACCATGTTCCAGTTCATTTAATACATACATTAGCCAGGAAATGGGCAGTAGCCCAAGCCCCAGCACTGTATAAAAATCTTGTAGAATGGGATGAGGACTCACCTCACCATAAAATCCAGTTAAAAAAATCAACCGACTGCACAAAGGCAGTAGCCAGTTAAGCAAGAAGCTAAAAAACAGGTCAGGGAGATTCTAGATCAACTTGAATATCAGGGGGTTATTGAAACATGCCCCTCATCAATGAACAATCCTTTCTTTCCTGTCTCCAAACCAGACAATACATATCGTCTAGTTTTGGATTACAGACACTTAAACTCTTGTTGCAAAACATTTGCAGTGCAAAATGCACATAGTACAGCATTAATGAATAACATTGTGCGTAACAAATAGAAAACCACATTAGACATTTCAAATGGTTTCTTTTGTCAAAATATTGCACCATAAAGCAGATATTTGAACGCTTTCACAATAATCGGGACCCAGTGTCAATTTTGACGACTGCCCCAAGGATTCAAAAACAGCCTGGGGTTATTCTCAGCAAGGGTAACAGAGTTACTACAAACTTATGATGACGAGGCATTGTCATATGTCGATGATATATATCTGACAGACGATGACCTGGATAGGCACCTGAACAGGGTGAGCACCATAATATTGGGCTTCGCCTCAGAGGGTTACAAATTCAACTTTAAAAAGTCAAGAATTGCCCACCTCAACATCCTTATCCTAGGATATGAACTATCAAGTGAAGGCAAAAGCCTGGCAGCCAACTTTTTAGAAAAGTGTGCGCTGCTCCAACCTCCAAAAACAATGAAGAATGTACAGTCGATTCTAGGTTTCCTGAATTTTGGAAGAACTTACATTTAAAATTACGCAGAAAACAAATTAATCAAACCTGATTTTAAAATCACACAAAAATTTTGCGTTCACAAACGGACATGTTAGCAACGAAACACTTGCAAACACGCGTAAACGTACGCAACTTAGTGATCCGAATAATTCCGGGTCAATGCGGATTCACCTACTTAACTTTCAACGAAGGTGAAAAAGTACCAATTTCATACAAATCCCACTTGTATACACAAGCAGAAATAAAATTAACTTCTACAGAAAAAATTCTGACAGCAGTTCAAACCGCTGTAGCAAAAGAAAGAGTCCAAGCACAGGGGAAACGCATTATGATTGTGACTCCTGTACCAGCCCTAGAGGCAGTTACAAAGGCTAGCATTCCGAATGCAAAAGCTTTACATCCGAGATGGATACAATGGGTTAATTCTCTTGCTGCAACTGATGTTGAATACGTTTTTGATCCGTATTTAAAAACACAAGCATTCCTGTAATATGAACACGAATGTACTCTGCCTACTGAAATTCTCCCTCTTGACCAGTACAAATTTATAATTTATACTGACTGATCTGCACAACCCGCTACGGGGAGTAAACAAGCTGACAGTGCAGCGTGTGCTATCGTTAAAAGTCGCATGCGAGATGGCAAATTCAGACCAATGGTCACAAAAACAAAATCTCTAGGAGATTGTACAGCTCAGCGAGCTGAACTACAAGCATTTAAGATGGCACTTGAAAATACAGATCGCGAATTCCCCACACTGATAGTGTGCGATTCTTTTTACTGTGTTCAATCTTACAATGAATATTTACAGAATTGGATTCAAAATGGTTTCAAAGATGCAAAAGGTGGCACAATTAAGCACAAATTGCTTTGGGAACAAGTAGTTCAGTTGCAAAACAGACTACAAAATACTCACGTGATACACACGCTGAGTCACCAACGTGATGGCGTTCACGTTGAAGGGAATTCATTGGCTGATGAAGCCGCGAAAGGGGCTGTGCAAACGGCTTCCGTAGCTGCAATCACTCGTTCAAAAACTAAAATAGACAGCGAAATAATGCTGGCTATCAATGCATCAAGCAAAGGCAGCGGTGCGGAATTACCTACAAAGTTTCCATTCAAATACTAATATATAATTGATGCGAACAATGTTCCGTTTGCTCGAATCCCTGGAGTGGGGGATAGGGTAATACCAAACATGGAACATAGACTAGGGTTAATCCTAGCAGCACATGAAGGGCTCGCCTCTGCCCATGCAGGCATTTCCGCCACAGTGTCGTTATTAAAACAGAGATACTGGTGGCCAGGCATTAGGAAACAGACCAGGAATTATGTCATGGACTGCGAAATATGCCAAAAGATGAAAGTCTCTACTGTGAAACGTCCTGGGCAGACGCCTCTGTTAATTTCAGATAAACCATTAGCTTGTGTTTACCTGGACCACTGCGGTCCCTTACAAAGCGATGGGAACTATAAATATATCATGGTCACAGTGGATTCGTGCTATAGGTTCCTATGGATGTGGCCTCAGTGCTCGGCTGACGCTCCAACTTTATAAAAGATTTGCAAGTCTTTATCGGCACATACGCAATAGGCACACTACATTCTGACCAGGGTCCTGCGATTAGCTCTAGGGCTTACAAAGAAGCCATGGCCAGTCTGGGCGTAGCATTGCGGTATTCTTCTCCATTCCATCCTGAGGGAAATTCTGTTGTGGAAAGAAAAAAACCGGGACATAAAGCAGTCTATAACAGCTAGGGTATTAGGTTCGAGTGATAGGTGGGTCAAAAATTTATATGGGGTCCAGGGCGCACTAAACAACTTGCCAAGACGTTCTCTAGGGGGTGTCACTCCATATGAGGTCCTGTTTGGGACTAGAATGTTGGTTCCGGACTTAGATATGAAAGGCACAGTGGTGGAAAACAAACAATTTGATATCAAAGATCGTTTGGCTGTTTTACAGGACTTAAATGACCTAAGAAAGCAATAAAGCAACGTGGTCCTGAAGCCAACCACCACTGAGAAAAATCTGGCCATCCCAGTAAGGCCTGTCTGGATCCCAAAGCTTGGGGATCTAGTCAGAGAAAAGATTGCGGATAAGAAGGAATTTGGGCCTTCATACAGACAACCAGTACCTGTCCTAGCAATAAACGGATCAAGAACAGTACTTTTGCCGCCCCTTGCTGGTAAAAAGGAGAAAAGATTTGTGTCCATCGACCTGATCAAACCACACTATGTGGCCGATACTGAACAGTAGGCCAAGTGGACTCCGCCAATGTAGCAGACGCATTCCTCTAGCTACAATCCAAGAGGTTCAAACTGAGATACTCATCACCTTTGAAGATTCGACAGTAAGAAATAGAGGACTAAGCAACAATGCTATGGACCTTATACCTCTTGAGACCCAAATAAAAGTTCGTCCAGATACACCTGTCTACAACGAAGTAACAAGTGATCAACTTGGTAGAGGAGTTGGCCTAAGGGCTAGGGCGCTCGACTTCGGAAACTGGGTTCGAGTCTCGGTAATGACGCTGAACATCCTGTGATTCTGGGCAAATCACTTAATCTCCCTGTGCCTAACAAAAAAATGAATGTGTGTCCTCATGTAACGTAACTGGTGCTATGTAAAGCGCTCTGATATCTGA
Source organism: Triturus cristatus (assembly GCF_964204655.1). Classification (NCBI taxonomy): domain Eukaryota; kingdom Metazoa; phylum Chordata; class Amphibia; order Caudata; family Salamandridae; genus Triturus; species Triturus cristatus. The sequence continues at coordinate 896,426,711 of NC_140584.1, read as the reverse complement.
TTGGATTCGTGTCAAGTTCGCGCTATATAAACCTCTGCAAAAGAAATTAAAAATCAACTGGTTCCAGCAATTTAATCAAATACGGATGCAATTCCAACCATTAACAGAACTGCTTCTGGCTATTTCATGAACTTTGATACGTTTTCTGAGGATCCTAGCGAGCCTGAAACGACGCTAGCACAAAAAATTTTCAAAGAACAAGCAACAGATTGTTTTCATCTACTGGAAAAAGCTTATCTGGTTTCACTACGGATTGAACTATGGATTGTTTTGGGAATATTCTTCTTTCTACTTTGGTTAGCTCTGGTAGTAACTTTGGGTATGCCGATTAATGGAAGATATATTCAAATGGACACAGCAAGTAAAAGAGTGAACTTACTTCTCCAGCCACACAAATCATCCCATCGTGATGGGAAAGACTTGTCAGCAGTGAACATCACAGCGATTCCTATACCTCATGGTATAGTTTGGGACAAAACCGACTATGACATTTTTGGTCCGTCGGAGCTTTTGAAGATTCCACATTTATTTAAAATGTCATTAAGTGACTTTATTACCTCCAGTACCTTTTCTGATTATTGGGACGTAGAGACTTAATAATATGATGTCTGATCTAGAGATGTCAACTGCATTTACTAATAATGAATATTTACAAGGTTCATCAGACTATGAACAAATGTATTGTTATAACCACTATGGTCGTCATTTCTTGCATAAATCTGCAATGCCTAGAAAAGTATTTATGTATAACCAATGGGAAAATTGTCCTACACCACCAAAGGGTAGCTCGAAAACATTTGCAATGAAATTTCCATATTTTTCAGTGTTTAATATCTCGATTGCAGAGACTTTTTACTTTAAGAATGTCAACAAGACAGGAATGAAAAATATGTTAACGAATACCAAACAGATTTATTCTACAGCCTTTATTGCCCAAATGTCTAGACAGGGTTACGACTTTTGGAAAGACAACATGGAGACGAAAACTGTCTGGGGTACTAAAGAGTGGCAAGTACAGGGAATAGAAGCTTTGTTTAGAGCCTGTATCATCCCTGAGTAAATTATGTTTTTGAACGACACTGTCCAACAAATATCATGCCTTGGATTAGCCAAGATAAAAGATATGAACACTCCGTCTATACCTGCACCTACAAGTGAAAGCACTACACAGGGGGAGGTCGACGTACATACTAATTTGAATAATAACAGATCAGATCCTGAATGGGGAAAAATGGTTGCTCTGGCCCTTAGACACAAACAACTGTCAAGATAGATTCCTGAACAAAACACAAGGTTTTACCTTTCATAGGCCAGACCCACGTTATGTCCAAAGACAGCATCCGGGGGTAGTAACAACTTACAGTGTGGGGGAACTTTGCCTTGATTGGCTACAGAAAGCTACACTAGAGGATGTAAAACAACACTTAACTTTACTTCAAGAAGACGCAGACCTTAGGGAATTCTTGCTAGGACCAAGAAAACCACGTCAAAAACGTTTTATATATGCTGGTATCTACGCTGCTTATAATGAAGCATGGAAGGTCACCCAAGCAGAGACTGCAGAACGAATACGAGAAATTGATCGTATTAATTTAGAGAAATCTCTCTCTGTAGTAGACAATGGGTTAACGACTCTGTCGTCCAAGATATATTCTTTGGACAGCATCGTATCCTCGGTCATAGACATCATGGAACAAGACTTGGTCATGTTGCAACATGGTCAGTCACAGCTACGTTCTATCATGCTATTAGACTGGAAGCTTCAAAACCTGCGTTCTGGCTATGTGCCTTGGCGTTTAATCAATACTACGTCGCTGTTTTCAGAATTCAATCTTACTGATAGACAGATCAAACTGGCACAAAGGGGAGCAGACTAAACAGTGCTGAGCATTGAAAAACTGGAGAAATTACCATTCACAGTGGCAGAAAAAACAGCTACTGAGTGGATCATACATGGTAAGATTACTCTGCCTGTTACGACTTTCCATTTTCAGTATTGCCTAAAAAATATACCAGCAGACAAATATGAAAGGTTGGGTAAAGAATACATCAAGACATCCTGGGATATACCTTACACACACAGATGTTGGAGTGGGGGTCGTGAAGTGTTTATTAGCGGTGAAAACTGTGAACACGTACAAAGCGGTTCTCTCCTTTGTCAAGGTATTAATTTACACGGGCCTGTGATGGTTCCACTGCAAACTTATCCTGCCACCTGCACGGTTCACCAGAAGCAGTGATTAGTCCAATTTTTGGTTAACTTTCAAACGGGAGTTACATTAGGTTGAATGATCCCAGCTGCTGTGGCATGCTACCAGGTATCCCATATCTAGTAACGGTTACATCCAGGGTCACTTGCTGTATGCAAGTCTTGTTTCCACAAATAGACATAGTCAGGGAGTCGCCTTTATGGCCTTCACTGAATATCTCTTCTATAAGAGTAGATACTCTAAGCAGAATGAAAGCCATTCTTTTACAAAAAACTGTGCCTTTGACCTCTGCCAAGGAAACCTATGCTCTCCAAGTCGCAGGGACTTCTGCAGAGATACATACCCTTTTGTATACAAACTGCCCTGTGCATTTCTCAGAAATGTTAGGTCGTATCTTAAACATGTCTGAAACGAGCGGTATTGTACATGTATTTAAGAACGTGTGTGCGGGACTGTTAGCACCTTTTCAAGCAGTCCTTGGAATTTTTCCAAACTTCGTGCAATCTGTGTTTGGCGGACTGCCGCTCCTTTTAGCACTTGTTGCAGGGATACTATTTTTTGCTCCTACTGCTACGATATGGCAAGCCAAATCACCAGCGATACCCAGTTCACCATGGAAAGAACTCTATTGGAGATGAGGTGTCGTGAGCGCATCGTCCAAATTCTGGGTTTACCTCGTCTACGAAAATTAAACCCCACTTGGTTTCTGTCATTCAGACCAATCTGGCAAGATTGCATCTTACCTGTTCTAACCTGCCTTCTATGCAGTGATGAATGCGTGCTAGACATTTGTTTGACACTCCCATCAGTCATGCCTATGGATATCGATACTCTGATGGTCCCAATAACGGCTCATGCTATGTGTTGCACCCAGCGGCTACCAATCCTGATGGCGGCATTCATTGAGATCTCACAGACGCAACATGCTACTGCTGAGGTACGAGAGGAAACACCAGGCGTGCAGGTAACATCCAATCCGGACATTGCTGATGCTTCCCATGCTGAAGGCGATAGTTAGCATCTATGTGCTGTTGATCTTCTACACGAGGTATTCCAACTCTTACCCACAACGGTAGACGACTTGTTGTCTACAGGATTAGAAAATGTTATGTTTTCTCCATCCCCACACACTGACTTTTGATTCAAGCACACAGTGTTCAGGAGAGACTCTGAATTTGGCCTTCATTCTTTTTCAAACGTAATACTGAACTTTTTCTATGATTATATATTTTCTTTTCTCTTCTCGTCCTACAAATTGTATTTTTCATTTTTTGGGCACAGTAATCTGCTTATAGTAGAACTATTCATAGAGAACAGAATTCTTTGATAACACTTCCAGGGACAGTATGCCACCCTGTCCTGAATAAAAATTTGACTTGTGTAACCTGATATGAAATGGTTTCAGACCCTTTTTCTTCTGTATTTACGAGCCATTTCATCACTTGTATATATTTTGATTCATTCATTTAGCATTCCAATGTGATCCTATGCTTAGAATGGAACATTGCCTTTAATATGTAAAACACTTTATGCATAGCAATGGTTTTTTAATGTATTATTAGGACATATGTTTTAAATATGTTTTTAGCTTATTTTAGCAAACCCATGCGATACTCTGTTTTAAGGTGTGTTTAGAACGTTTAGGATTTAGTAACGTCGTTCATACGAAACTGGAGTGGGTGTTGTGTGCAGATTTAGATTCCGTATATAGGTTTCTCGATTTATGCCCTTATATAGGTACAATTCACATTGCCCTTATTTGGACATAGAAATCTGGCCCTTATTAGGACATTGTCCGTACAAACCAAATACAGGCATGGCCACCTACATCCATCCATCCACGTCACAAAGAATTTTTGGAAAACCAGACCCTTAAGCCTTTAGGAATTTCCCTCAGCTTGAATATTGATTTCTCCAAGAACTCATTAAGTATGCATGAACATCTATTCCTTAGGGGTTCATTCATGACGTTCCTCTGCCTGACTTTTACGTCAATACTGGCATTCCTAGACACCTTTAAGGTATAAATATACCAACACTTGCCCTGGCAAATTGCGGTTCCTGGAGGATTCGATCCAACCCAGACTACGCGGTTCGCCACGGCAAGTTCGGAAGGAGATCGAGTTCCAGCCTGATGCACTGACCTGTGCTGTCATCTTCCTATCAGAGAATCCAGCTCCAGTGCTCTCTGACTTCCCTTGCGGGGGTTAGACTATCGAGTCCAGAAAAGAGATTCCAACTTCTCTCATTCTAAGGTATGGAGCTGACTAGAACTAAGAGAAACTGTTGGCAACTTCTGGCTAAACTAAAATATAGCTAGCTATACTTTAGAAATAGCACCTACTTCAAACCTCGTACTGCACTTAGGTTAGGTACACTGGGGTAGAACAATTTAGAAGCATCAGATGAGTATCACATTTTAGCTTATGTTATTTATGTATGTATTTTGATTAATATATGTCATAGCTACAAACCATGCTATTGCAGTATTATTTTATCTTACTGCTAACCTCGTACATATTGTACTTTGCAGTCTGTCTTACGATTGTAGCAATTCATATCTCTTGTACGAGAAATAAGACTGTTCAATAAACCCTTTTATTGAAAACACCCGTCTCTCTATTTCTGTGCAACTCTGTAGAAACGAAGCATGCACGATTGACTACGTGAAACTCTTATCTATTGTTTCCACGATTCTGAGACTGTTCCGATTCTAAAGGGAAACTAAGTTGTCATGTTTATGTGGTTGTCAGAGACTAATCCCTTCTTGTAATTTTGAGAAGTTTCTAGTGACCTCTGAGTTAGCTGGCACACACAAGTAATTAAGTTTAATATACTCGATAGAGACATACTGACCTTAGTCCTATGTCAAATCTATAGTGTATGTTATTCCAATGTGCAGAGCCTATCAGGGATATAAGAACTACACTACATTCTTAGACACACTGGAAACTCTCGGACTCAATCAGTTGGTACTACCACCCACACACCGCGCAGGAAATATCCTTGATGGGATATGCTTTAATCTTCACATCCTTACAGTTAAAACTCCTATGCCTAAAGCCTGGTGAGACCATATGCTAATCCCGTTCAGTATTACGCTGCCTAGAACTAGCCCGCAACCCACCTCTCTAATATCCACCCCAATTTAAGGACTCAAATGGACCAAGCTAACAGCCAACCCCGATCTGTCTAAAACTGCATGAGCTTCTATTTCCACATTATTGAAGACTGAAGACGTACAGCGCTTTGAGTCTTGGATTACCAAGGTCAGCGACAAACTAGCTCCTTACTGCTAATGAATAAGAAACACACTCCCAAGGCCTCAGCCCCTTGGTACACCCAGACACTCTCGACTACCATCTCCCCTGTAAACAGCTGGAGTGGAGATGGGGAAGAGATTATATAACAGAAGACCTGGTCCAATTCAGAGCAGCCCTCAAAACCTACCACTCACAAATCAAATCGGCTAAAAAGGACTATTTTTCCAAGCAAATAACAGATGCCCAACAAGATCAAATAACTATTTTTAAAATTGTCAATTCTTTCCTACTTTCTAAATCTCAAGACAAGAACATCCCTCCCTCTCAGTCCCTATGCAATCAGATGTCTTCCTTCTTTGAAGAAACAATTCAAATAATCCAAAAAGAGATCAGCACCATGCCGAAAGCTTCCTCGAGTCTAGAGTTTGACTCCTGCTGCTCAGCATCATCTCTTCAGAGATTCCATAGTATCAGCCTGGATCAGTCTCGCCAAACAATCCTGGCATGCAAATTCGGATCCACTTTTGACGCTTATCCTCCTACTGTCCTTTATGCCAATGCAGACACTGGCAATCCAGTAATCAATAAATATAATTAATTCTTCACTAGCTTCAGCTGAAGTCCCTTCTTTGTTTTTAGAATACCTGAAGTTTTTGTTTGTGTTAATATTAACATTTATATCATATGGTCCAAGTTGGAGGTAGGTTTTTATAACCACTTGTATTTTCATCTTGTTTAAAAATCTGCTCTCATTGAAAAGGGAATTCTCTCTTTTTTGCGTGGCACGAATTACACCAAGATTATATGCTGGTGCCACTAAACAAGTTTTACGGAAGCTTCAAACAGTGCAACACGCTGCAGCTCGTCTGGTGCTGAAATTGCCCTGCCACTCCACGGCCTCAGCAGCTCTAAAAACCCTGCACTGGCTGTCAATTCATAAAAGAGTACTCTTTAAAATCCTTCTAGAGGGGGGCGTGGCCAAGACGGCAGAGAGCTGAGATGTGTTTTGTCTTCGCTCCTTCACCCGCTGACTTTTAACACCGGCCATCGGCCTTGCCTAACACAGGAAACAGCTGTTGCGCACCCTGCCGCACCCAGGAACCACAGATGACCTACCGGGTGACTCCCGGGTTCCCGCGATCGTGATTGAGGCTCATCCAGCCCCTGGAACTCTTTCTTTTGGCCCCCCTCTCTTGGCCCCGCACCTACCCCTTCCACCACGGTCAAAACACTCGGTGTCAAAATAAACAACCAGCTCACTCTTCATTCACAAATTAGTTCCGTCGTATCCTCTTGTTTCCTCACTCTCCGCACTGTTTCCCGTTTTTTTTCCCCCCAGGCACTTAAGATCATCATGGCCGCACTAGTGATATCGCGACTGGACTACGCAAACGCTCTCTACCACGGTATCCCCGCGTACAGCTTGCGTAGACTCCAGATTATCCAGAACCAGGCAGCTCGGCTGGTGTATGGCCTTCCTCGTTATCACCATTCCACCCCCCTTCTCAGGGAGCTTCACTGGCTCCCTGTAAAAGAACGCTCCCTTTTTAAGATCGGCTGCATGGCCTTCCAGGCCCGTCAGGGCACTGCCCCCGCTTTTATCTCTTCATTAATCAATCCGTATGTACCTGCAAGAGTACTTCGGTCTTCCTCTAAGTCCCTTCTTCAGACCCCTCGTTTCACACGCAAAAAGTGGGGCGGGGCCAGCTTTTCCACCCTGGCTCCAACTTTCTGGAACTCACTCCCTGACCATCTCCGCTCTGCCACTCAGTACCTCCCCTTTCGTAGAGATCTGAAAACGTTCCTCTTCAGCCAGGCCTTCCCCTCTTAAACTCTTTTAATATCTCCTCTTATCTTTTCTTCTGGTCTCTCTCCCTCAGTTGCCAATCCCCCTAGCGCCAAGAAACCGCAAGGTGTACGCTGCGCTTTAGAAATATTTTTTAAATTAAATTAAATTAAATTAAATTTTAAATTAAATTAAATTAAATTGAGGCTGCCAGCCCGGGCCCAGCCTAGGCGCTGGGAGTGACGACTACGGCAGCTGGCGTGTCTTAAGTGCCGAGATAGCGGCCCTGAGCTCCAGCTGAAGGTGCCCTCAACCTGACCCAAACCGCCCGCAGGAAGCAGCGGCGCTCCCGCCACGCCTGCCCGAGATCTGGAGCAGCGGGCACTTGAGAAAGGGACTCCAGGTGCTGTACAGAGACACGCGAGGGCTTTCTAGTGAACATCAGAGACATTGGCGACCCCCACCGGCATCGTAGTGCTGCTGGCATGTGGGGCAGCACGCAGAGAGGCGCTCGGAGCTTCGACCCCGCGGAAGGAGATTCCGGAGTCTGGGCGGTGAGTCTCGGAGATACCCCCGCATCCTGTCACGCCCTCCCCCGTGGGACATGACGCACTCCACAGCACTGAGAGCCTCCCTGGGCCTGTGGCCCTCACCCTCTTCTGGCGTCCATAACCGGGCCCGCCCCCATTACCGGCTGGCCCTTAACACATCGCGGCAACCGAAAGCAGACTTGGTTGCGCACTGGGCGCCATGTTAGACAGCGCCTCGTCCCAACGGCACGACCGTGTCAAGACGTCCCCTGCTAGGAGGGGGAGACAGCGCAGCCTGGGACAGCCGATCGGGAGGCGCCTCGGGCTTTGTAGTCTGCCTTGGTGAGCTGTGCTGTCCCCTTACCGCTCCCGAATCGGACTAGACCGCAAGGCTGATAGCCACGCGACTCTGTGGCTCTGACCGACATTGACCTGGCGGCTCCGAGAGACAGAGCCGAGACCGGCCCCCAGATCCATTAACGGTGGGACTTCTTCGCAGTGGTTTCCCTCGGAGGTACCAGTGTGCCCAACCGCAACAACGCAGCTTTACAGCCCTCTGGCACACGATGATACTGACCGGATGCTGTCCACCACCTCGACGGACTTAGGCCTCACTCCCACAAAGAGACAGCGGCCTTGCCCCTTTCCCGCTTCGGTTCCTGCACGGTGAATCTCTTCCTGGCCGGAACGGCACACGCACTTGGGCCGCCTAAAATAGTCTTTTCTGACCGCCTGTGAATACCCTCAGCACTGTCGGGTGCAGATTCCTGCCAGTCCTCACGGTCTGCGAAGCTGGGGACAGGCCTGGTCTACCGGCCCACTTTCCACGACGCCGAAGGGGCCTTGTTCCATTCCACTTGCCGTCGTCACAGCTAGAACAGCAGTGATTCTGACTATGACATCAGCCAGGGACAGGAAGGATAAGTACGCTACTCGAGAAAAAAACTCGCTGAAAGACCTGTTCACCAAAGCACAAGGAGAGGGGTCCGGCGACTCGGATCGACTGAGCCCAACATCGCAGATGGCGGCCACAGCGGAGGCACCAGTGACGCGCGCGTTTCTGGAGTCTCTTTTGCCACACTGCGCGAAGACCTTCAAACTGTGAAGCGCGATCTCACGGCAGAACTCAAGGATGTCCGCAAGGATGTGGACAACATAAGGGAAAGAGTGGCGACCCTTGAAGACAAGAGCGACTCCCGAGACGCTGAAATGGCAGCGTTACAGCAGGAGATACTCCGCATTCACTAACAACAGGTAGACGTGTAGTCCCACCTGGAGGACCTAGAGAACCGTTCCCGCTGCCATAACATCAGGATCCGGGGAGTGGGCACCAACGAGGAAGCAGGGGACATTTTTGCCCACGTGCGAGAACTCTTCAACCACATCCTGGGCAACCCCTTGGATATCCCGTTGAAGTTAGACCACCCAGAGCAGCGACAGCACCCCCTGCGGACATACTGGTTTGTGTCCAGGACTTCCTCACTAAGGAAGAGATCTTGCGCAAAGTGCGCTCCCTACAACGAATCACCTTTTGCAACCAGACACCCACCCTTTATCAAGACCTTGCAGCAATCACTCTCCAGAAACGCATAACTTTTCGGCCCATCACAGAAGTCCTCCACCAACGCAACATCCCCTACTCCTGGGGACACATGTTCCGCCTAGTGTTCGGACACGTTGGCAAACTTTTCCAACTCCGCTCTTTGTCTAAAGCTAGAAGTCTGGATGTTGAGAGCCTCTATACTAGCCTACCTCAAGATGACACCCTAGAGGTGCTCCGTACCTCCCTTGACAAAACAATCTGGGAGTATAACACCCCAAAATCATTCATAATGGAATGTGCGGAAATAGCCCTCAAAGATAATTTTTTCGAATATGAAGGTACCATATTCCTACAACAGTACGGAACTTCCATGGGGAGCACCTTCGCTCCTAGTGTAGCGGGGCTGTACGTGTCAAACTTTGAAGAACTACATATCCTCAACCCTCAATCAATTTACCATCAAGACATCACTTTCTATAAGAGATACATCGATGATGTACTCTTAATCTGGACAAGTAATAACCAAAGACTCAACGACTTCTTGAATTGGATTAACACACTAGACCAAAACCTACGATTCACACACACTACAAGCAAAACCAAAATCACCTTCCTAGACCTGGAAATTGAAGCAAAAGATGGAGTACTGATGACTAAAACCCACTTTAAACCAACAGCAAAAAACTCTCTTCTACATTTCCAGAGTTTCCACCCTAGGCCTCTAAGGGACAATCTACCGTTCGGCCAATATCTCAGATTGCGCCGTAACTGTAGTGATCTAAAAGATTTTAAATACCAATCAGAAGAACTAACTAAAAAGCTTCAAAACCGTGGATACCCAAATAAAGTTATCCACAAAGCACAAAAAAGAGCCCGCAACCAAAACCGTGAAGGTCTTTTGGAACCCAAGCTGAATCAATCAACGATCTTACCACTCACGTGCGTAACCACCTTCAACACCATTTCTAACCAAGTTGCTAAATTGATTCAAAATAATTGGAAAATTGTCACCTCAGGCAAACTACAATGGGAAAAACCTCTATTTTCATACAAGAGGTCGCATAACCTCAGAGACAGCCTAGTACCGACCAGGCCAAAAAAGACACTGAACATGCCCAGTACAGTTCTGAATGCATGGGGACTCCCAGAAGTTACAGGCCACTATCCATGTGGCAACTGTAGTATTTGTCATCTTACTGAAACCACTAAAACACTCAACCTTGAACATGACAAAGTCTGGACAATCAAGAAACATACCAACTGTAATTCGGCTAACGTCATCTACCTCATCACATGCCCATGTAACTTGCGCTATGTTGGGATGACCACCAGAAAGGTCAAAACCAGAATCTGCGAGCATCGCAGCAACATCCGCTGCAAACGCAGCACCACCAAACTCACTGAACACTACCTTGCCAAGGGACACACCACCAATGACATGTCATGGGTAGTCATTGAACAACTAGACCCTAGCCCAACTGATATCCAAGAACGTCTCTTCGAAAAAGAACAACGCTGGGTCTATAGACTTTCAACCCACATCTCAGGACTTAACGATAATGTCCCCTGGAACAGCATACATCGACATTGATCGCTCTCTAGTCTTCAATAAATCCGTCCTATGCAAAACGCCCCCTTTTTGTGATTTGTCGCCATCACCGCCACTTTTAACATTACCATTTATCTCCAAGTGGCAGCCTGTAACCCCTTGTCAGGCACAGGCATACTAAGTGCCTCTACTCTTCATCACTTAGTCCCAAGTGGTAGTCCTTTACCCTCCATCCTATCACTAAGGCACAGTTGGCTGTTTAGAATTCCTCTTTATTTTCCATAGTTGGAGCTCTTCATACTTTAGGTCCCCGCAGACATTTTTACAATTTAAAATGTCAATTTCACTCACTCGGTGCTCCGTACACGGGACACCGAGTTTGTCTTCTAATTCCATGTACTTTGTATGCCTATCACTAAGGCATAGTTGGCCGTTTAGAATTCCTCTTTATTTTCCATAGTTGGAGCTCTTCCCCGCAGACATTTTTACAATTTAAAATGTCAATTTCACTCACTCGGTGCTCCGTATACGGGACACCGAGTTTGTCTTCTATTTCCATGTACTTTGTAGACGTTCTAGTCTCCCCAGCGTCAGTACGCTACTTCCTGTTTTTCACCCTTCATAACCACGCCCCACGCGTGCATCGGCGCTGAACAAGCGGAACCGAGCGCCGTCCTAGGTACTACGGACCTGTTCTCCCTTCAAACTGTGAGTAATTATCGGTCCACCATGGACCAGTCTAGACCCTGAATACCTTGCTGCTTTAACCTTTTGCCTCTAATTAAAGGCGCTCTCACACTCTCCTTGCCCTTCATTCTCCACTTAAGGCAAGCGGAGATTCATACGGCGTTCTAACTCCAGAGGATTCACTACCTCTCTACTCATGTGAGACTGTATTTTTATGTTTTGTGTTGTCTGTCACGTTGTTTGTCTTTCAATTTTAAGCACGAAGGACTGTCTGCTGAACGGCACACACAGCGGACATATTGTTGATATTTACCACCATATAATCAGCTCATTTTAAAACTGCACGTGCACATGACTACTCTAGCACATCAGCTATCAGTGTCCTCTATACTTGCACAGTCACAACTCCACATACACAACATGGGTATGATCGCGCTATAGACACGCAAAAATGAATAACGATTATGCGCACCATGTGCCCCGATACTACAATAATCACTCACCTACGGATCCCGTGGGGCACATTGTAGCCACGCAAGCCTCTATAGTGTTTGTACACCCTCACCTTAGTAGTCTAGTCCGATATCACTAGCCTTCTAATCGAAAGGAGCATGCATTTAGTATATATGCATGATTTACAACTGCTCCCCAGCTCTAAATTAACTCTTCATTTACAGGTAACCTCGAACGAAGTTACTGTGAGTATTTCATCACTACACTCACAGCACACTTTAGGGTGTGTGCTGATAATTACACTTGGCCTATATATTTTTTACGGCCATTCACCAAAATTATTTTTAACTTCAATTCCGATTGGTCCTGACGAAAGCCTCTAGAACTATATCGAAGGCTGAAACTAGTTGACCTTAGTTTCTAGGGATATAAGGAAAATAACATTCCTAACGATATCCCCTTCTCTCTTTTTACACTAGTCCTGGGACCCTTAAAATTAAAGTTTTTTCAAAAGGGCATTTCCCTGAGACTTTTTTAACTCTTATATCACTTCACATAGCACTTCACTCACTGCTCATAACCCTGCTCCGCTGTATCTCAGGCGTTGTAGCACAACTGGATTGTGCTAGACAATCCAGTTGGGCCCCGATGATGAAGCATGCCACCTACTAGGTAGGTGGGTGAGGGGTTTCCTACACAGCAGTTGTGCTCTCTCTCCTTTCTAATTTGTTTCCCACAATGACAGCGAAAAAAGTTTGCTTTAAGTCATGAAACTTGTCCATTTTGTTTGACCATATTGTTTTGGGGAAGAGGACAAGTTTTTCTTTTCCTCGCTCTCTTGTTGTTCTTATTTATTTATTTATTTTTTATTTAAAGCTAGAAATCTCCTGGGGATCACTCTCCCGGACGACACGGACGATGGGGGTTGCTCAGATCAAGGGTCCAATGATGGCAGACCGCAGAGGAGACAGGAGAGAAGACGGCGCCACATCCGTCGACCGGACCCTACAGTGATCAAGATGGAGCAACTGGCCGCTCTGGAGGCCTTGCCAGAGGCCTTGGCCAAGGCGTCGCCTGAATTACCAATCCTGGTTATTTTGCTGTATCCTTTCTTTAACACAATTGGGGTGGAGGGGGGAGGGAGACGAGCTGATGATGGCCACGCGATCGCCCAACAGACTTCTCCTCTGTTCATCCCTGGATGACGGGCAATGTTTGAAGACTGAACTGTTTCTGGCACCCTTTGGTTGCGCCTTATGGTGTTTCTTGCACTCTTCACCCTCTCCCCTCTCTTTCCAGTATGGAGCTCCCTCTGGCCCACAGGGTGCTACTGTGCATAGCTACGTCTCAGCTCACCCGGAGTTCTGGCAATGCAGGGGCTCCTGAGCTGCGCTCTTACCCTCCCCTGGTCTAAATGCCACCTCCCTCAGTTAAAATCCTCACTCTTAATGTGAGGGGTCTTAATAACCCTGTTAAGCAGAGGGCACTCCTTTCTTATCTAGAGAGCACAGGGGCAGATATTTGCCTCCTCCAGAAAACACATCTACTCTCTAAGGAATGTCACAGACTCCGGTCCCGCTCCTTCCCAGCCCAATTCTACTCCTCCGGCCCCACGAAGAAAGCCGGGGTGGCCATAATAGTCTTGAAGAGTTTCAAAGGGAGAGTGGTTCAGAAAGGGGCTGAGATACAGGGTAGGCTTCTCACATACCAATTCAACGCAGAGGGACGCACTTTCACGGCAGGGTCTTTTTATGCTCCCAACGAAGGCCAGGAATTTTTTTCCGATGATGCACTGGTAGAGGCAATGGTCCCTCAGGACCGCGGTGACCTTAACTTGGTGTTTGACAATGACATGGACTGCTCAGCGCAGCGCACTAGTCAGGTGGGTGCCTTTTCCCCCAGCTGGACTCGCCAAATTACAGGACCTAGGCCTCACAGACTTGTGGCGACATTACCACCCTGGCACAAGAGAATTTTCATTTTACTCCAACGCCCATAAGACCTACGCTATATTAGATTACCTCTTGGGTACCAAATCTATCCTGGACACCACGCTCTCAGCTGACACACTGGTAGCGACCTTGTCCGACCACTCTCCGGTGGTGATCACCTTAGCCTTCCCGCAAGAGCAGGCCCTGATCAGACACTGGCGATTCAGAGATGCCCCTCTACACCGGCCGGACACAGTTACACGAGCTTTAGACGAATACTTGCTACACAATGATATCTCAGATACAGCCCTCTCTACCAGGTGGGAGGCCCTCAAGGCAGTACTTAGGGGTGAAGTGATTGCTATATTCACTGCCGACAATGTAGAGCGTAAACAGAAGAGGGAGGAGCAGACCCTTAAAGTGCGAGAGCTGGAGCAGATGCACCGGGGCTCCGCGGGCTTGGAGACAACTAACCACGGCCAGGGCGCAATTAGTCGCCCTGGACCGTGACAGGGCAGAATACGCTGCGATGCGCTTGGGACATTCCTTCTATGTGGGTGGGGATAAGTGTGGGCAGCTACTTGCGCACAAACTGAGGGAAGTTCGTCAGCGAGAAGGGGTCCGGGAGATCAGAGACCGTTCAGGCATACTATATACGGACAACACGGCCATTGCGAAGACGTTCCGCGAGTTTTACGCGCAGCTATAGGATGAACAGTCCTTGGAGACGACGGACATTGATAGGTACCTGGCTCAAGCTCGCCTTCCTACCTTGACGCCAGACCAGGCAGCCCACGTGGAGTGAGAGATCAGGGTGGAGGAGGTCATAACTGCCATAGCCCACTTGAAACTGTGTAAATCGCCCGGCCCCGACGGTTACACCACGGCCTTTTATAAGCAATTCTGCGGGACGCTGGCCCCCCTACTCTCCTGCCTTTTTAACTCCTTTGCTGAGCCCAGGGTGATCCCTGCGACCATGCTGGAGGCAGCAGTGGCCGTTATCCCAAAGCCTGGGAAAGATACAACTTCCTGTGGATCCTACCGGACTATATCGCTTCTAAATATTGACCTGAAGTTATATACCGGGATCCTGGCAGCCCGGTTGGGCCCTTACATGCAGGGGCTGATAGACCCTGACCAGGCGGGGTTCATACCACAGAGGTAAACGGGCGATAACTCCAAACGAGTCACTCATCTGATAGAAAAGGCTTCCCGTATTCCTGGAGACTACATGCTCTTAACAGTAGATGCGGAGAAAGCCTTTGACCGTGTTCACTGGACAGATCTCAAACAAGCATTGATATGCGCTGGTATCGGGGACAAAATGCGGACGCACATTGTTAATTGTTACCGCTCTCCCACCGCCACTGTTCGTGTCAACAGCCACACATCTGCCTCATTCCCTATCCGTAGAGGTACTAGACAGGAGTGCCCACCCCTGCTCTTTGCACTCTACATGGAGCCCTGGGCTCAGAGAGTCCGGGACCACCCCTGATTACCGGTATTCGTTTTGGAGGGGACACACATACAATAAGCCTCTATGCGGATGACGTACTGGCCACCTTAACGAATCCCACGACCGCCCTAGGGAGCTGTTTGGAAGAGCTAGAAGCTTTTTCAAGGGCCTCTGGTTTTAAAGTCAACCTGACGAAATCCATGGCACTCAACCTGTCCTTCCCACCGGCGGTGCTGGCGGACCTTCAGGCCCGCCACCCTCTGCACTGGTCCGATAAGACTATCCCCTATCTTGGCCTACAGTTGGCCCCGTCTCTACAGGCTATGTGACACGTTAATTACTCCCTCCTACAGGCATACATCTGCTCTGCGCTGCAGAAATGGAAACACTATCCAATATCGTGGTTAGGGCGAGTGGCAGCCATCAAAATGACAATCCTCCCCAAGATTCTGTACCTCTTCCAGACCCTGTCCCTCCCACCCCCCACCGGATGGCTACGAAAGGTCCAATCTGACCTCTCTACTTTTATCTGGCAGGGACGTAAACTGAGAATGAAGCGGCTGGCGAGTTTCCTCCCACCTCATGAAGGAGGCCTCGGCGTCCCAGACCTCACGCTCTATTATAATGCCACACAGCTCCGGTACCTAGTCGAATGGAGTAGAGCAGAATCTGAGAAGCACTGGCTCTTTCAGGATCGGGCAGTTTCTGGTAACTCTCTTATGAAAATACCCTTCCTGCCGAAACCCCATCGCCCACCCAACTTGAATGCCTCTTAGGTGATGCGCTACATCCTTAAGGTTTAGAACTGGACTAACATTCGGCATGCCCTAACCACCTTACCCTTCCCGCTCACCTCCCTCTTGGATAACCCTGATTTTCAACCCGGCGTAGGTTTACAGCCTTTCCCGCTGTGGAGAGAAGCAGGTTGCAGCGCTCTAGGTCAACTATTCCACAAAGGCAAGATCGTTCCCTTCTCGCAACTCCGAACTGACCATGGCCTCCCTGAATCGGAACGCATGCGCTACCTTCAGATCCGCCACTGGGCCATACACCCCAACAACCGGGCGCAGGCTTCACTGCTCCTCACCCATTACGAGCGACGGCTCATCACGCGGCCTTCAGATAAGAAACTGATCTCAGATTTATACAAACTGCTCCTATCTAGATACACCCACACTTTTCACGCCGGGCGGGCTTGGTGGGAGAGAGACCTGGGCCGGTATCTTAGCTCCCAGGAATGGGAAGGCGCATGTCATAGATGATGCCACACAGCAACGCATGTAGGTCTGACCGAAACCTTCACCAAACTCGTATACCACTGGTACTA
The DNA here is from genome assembly GCF_964204655.1 of Triturus cristatus. Taxonomy (NCBI): domain Eukaryota; kingdom Metazoa; phylum Chordata; class Amphibia; order Caudata; family Salamandridae; genus Triturus; species Triturus cristatus. The sequence continues at coordinate 896,409,976 of NC_140584.1, read as the reverse complement.
CACCCCAGAGAGGCTTAATCAGGCAGACCCCACCCATAGTCCCCATTGTTGGAGGGGGTGTGGACAGAGGGGCACGTTGGATCACCTTCTTTGGGACTGCACACACATTCAGACCTACTGGTCGCATGTCCTTGACGAGACTGATAAGTATTTGGACACGGAACTCCCCGGGTTTCCCCACATACGTATTGATGGGAGTGCCAAACCCGCTCAACTACCCCCTGAAATCCAAAAGAGGGAAACAGATAGCCATTGCCCTAGGCACAGCCACCCAGAACATACTCATACACTGGAAGACACCCCGGGTCCCCACACACACAGGCTTGTACCAGCGATTATGGCACGTGCTGGGAATGGCAAAGATCTCTCTCACTTTGGCGGGCAAGGGCTCCTCCTTCAATGACCTTTGGCAACCCTTTCTAGCATTGAGAGCCCCAGAATTTAGAGAGTTACACTGCCTCAAGCATCTCCGCCTTCTGCACCTCACCACTCCGGACACTCATGCATGAGGCATCTCAACTTTATTTAGGACGCGCCGTTCTCTGTCTCACCATTCAGAGGCAGGGGACCTAGGGAGGGCGGAGGGTGGTTTTCTTTTTCTGTACTTCCTTCTTTTAGTTTCTTTTCTTTTCTCTATTTGGGTGGGTGGTGGGTGCGCATTTGTGATTTGGAGCCTTCGTATTTCAATGCCTTTATCATTGGATCTAACGGCCCTGCGTGGCTCGATCTTATTGCATTTTTTCTTCATGGTGCTTCGTAATAATAATAAAAAGATTTAAACCTAAAATCCTTCTAACACCTTTCAGAGCCTTCAGAGCATCAGGTCCAAAAAACCTAGTCTCCAAATGTACGCCTTATGTTACCACTCACACGCTCAGATCAGCAAATTTGCAAAAACCTCCCACCTTTAGGTATAAAACAAAAGGAGTAGTTTCTTTTCTGTAACTCCAGTTCTGTAGTAGGGGTATCTCTGTTATAGTCATAATCTAGTGAATAGTCCCGCCCATGTGCGTGGACCCCGGAGGAATAAAAATAATCTCGAAAAGGTGACAAATCATGCAGACCTGCATACACCTTTAAGAGAGAATTTAATTTAAAGACAGATAATGCAGCCTATACCCACAAGCTGCACTGTCCAGTACTTCAACTAGAATTCCACCAACATCCACAAACAGCACTGCCTGTCTAGTTTTTCTCCATATAGGAAAAAACCCTGCCTCTACCAGCAAAAGCCTCTGGAATGATAGAGAGGAAGGAGTGGACAGACAAGCCCCATAGGCTGCCATTATGTGGCTTAGAACAGGATACTGTACCTTTAAGAAAACTTTCCAGATTTCCAGAACTTTCCCCAGTATCCCAGAATGCCCAGCAGGTCCCATTTACTTTCAGTTCTTTTTGAAGGCGTAGCACGCCAGACCTGTAGCATTCTTCACATGAATAAATATCTCTCCACCGGGGAGGAGGGCGGGCGCTTATGACTATAACAGAGATACCCCTACTACAGAACTGGAGTTACAGAAATGAAACTACTCCTTCTGTAGTAGGGGATCTCTGTGTATAGTCATAATCCTGTGAATAGAATGGCAAGCCCATCCCCACAGAACAGCAGCGGTGGAGAACAAACAAGACAAACCCACTACTGTGCGAACAAATTTCGCAGCGAAGCCTGCCCAAACTGAGCATCTGCCCTGGCATCCGAGTCCAGACAATAATGCGCAGCAAAGGTATGGACCGACTTCCAAGTGGCCGCCTTGCAGATTTCCGCAATAGGAACATTACGCAGCAAAGCCGTCGTGGCAGCTTTGCCCCTGGTGGAATGAGCCTTAGGTTTACCCCCTAAGGTCTTATTAGCTTTTTGATAACACAATTGTATGCAGGACACAATCCACCTAGAAATGGACTGCTTAGAGGTCGCAAGACCAGTCCTGACTGATCCATAATTAACAAACAATTGGTCAGACCTACGAATATCCTTGGTCTTATCCAGATAAAATTTCAACACCCTCCGAACATCCAGGGAATGGAGAGACCTTTCCGCTGGTGAAGAGGGATTCTGAAAGAACGTAGGTAAAGTTATGGTCTGGTTGACATGAAAATCAGAGATAACCTTAGGAAGAAATTTAGGGTGAGTACGCATCACAACCTTAGCAGCATGAAATACAGTATAAGGTTCTTGACAACATAATGCCTGAAGTTCACTCACCCTGCGGGCCGATGTAATGGCCACTAGGAACGCCGCCTTCCAGGATAGGTGCTGCAATGAAGCCTTGTGAATGGGTTCAAAAGGCTCCTTCATCAGTCTGGACAGCACCACATTCAAGTCCCAGGAAGGCGAGGGAAGTCTGACGGGAGGAAACACTTTCTTCAAGCCTTCCAAAAAATCCTTGACCACAGGGATCTGAAAGAAGGAAGTCTGTGAAGGGCATTTCCTGTAAGCAGTCAAAGCAGCCATATGAACCTTAATGGAATGGAAATTAAGGCCAGACTGCGCCAGATGTAAAAGGTACGGAAGGATGACATCTTCCTTACATGTTGTCGGGTCAAAGTTCTTGGACTTACACCAGATACAGAACCTCTTCCACTTGTAAGCATACGATGTCCTAGTGGAAGGTCGTTTAGACTCCTTCAGTATGTCCATACAATTGTCTGGTAGATTCAGATGGCCATATTGCACTATTTCAGGAGCCATGCCGCCAAACTCAAAGACGAGAGGTTGGGGTGCACCATCCGCCCCCCGAACTTCGTGAGAAGGTCCGGCCTGCACGGCAACCGCATGTGAGGAAGGAGAGACCGGTGAAGAAGGTCCGTGAACCACCACTGCCTGGGCCACTCTGGGGCGATCAGGATCATCCGCGCCCTGGACTGGGACAGCTTGATGAGCACCGCCGGAATCAGGGGAATGGGTGGAAAAGCGTACAGAAAGCTGTTCGACCAATCGATCCATAGCGCATTCCCCAGCGTCCCCCGCTGGTAGTACCTGGATGCGAAGTCTCGGCATTTGCTGTTTTCGGCGGTGGCGAACAGATCTACGTCTGGAGTCCCCCACCTTGCGAAGACTTCTCCTAGTACTTCGTCGTTTATGACCCATTCGTGGTTTTCCTGCATCAGCCTGCTCAAGGCGTCCGCCTGAGCATTCTGCACCCCTGGCAGATGCGTGGCCGTAATCGTCAGTCCTCGGGCCAGCAGCCAGCGCCAGATCGCCTGCGCCTACTGTGACAGAGTGCGCGATCTCGACCCCCCCTGCTTTTTGAGGTAATACATCGTGGTTGTATTGTCCGTCTGTATCAGCAGCGAGTTGGTCTGGAAGGACGGAAGGAAGGCCTTCAGTGCCAGGAAGACAGATCTGAGTTCCAGGAAATTGATGTGGTACGTCGATTCCAAAGGAGACCACTTTCCTTGAATCTGCAAGTCCCCGGAATGCGCTCCCCAGCCCTGGAGAGAAGCATCCGTCACTACACTCGTCGTGGGAATGTCCTTGTGGAAGGGAACCCCCTTGAGGAGGTTTTCCGCCGAACACCACCACTTCAGAGACTAAAGAGCATGCAGCGACAGTCGTATCTTGTCGTCCCAAGAGCCTGTCCTCTGATTCCACTGATCCTCCAAGCACTCCTGCAGTGGTCTCATGTGTAGCCGTGCGTGAGGCGTGAGGAAGATACAGGAGGCCATCGATCCCAGTAGAGAAGACACCTTCCTCACTGTCGTCGATGGAGCAGTCCCGAGGTCCTGAGCCTTCCGAAGGAGTGATAACCGTCTCTCCTCCGAAGGAGACACGCTTGCTGACCGCGTATCGATGGAGGCCCCCAGGTACTGTATGCACTGGACCGGAGTCGTGACCGATTTGGACATGTTGACGTGTAACCCCAGCTTGTGCAAGAGAGCGCACGTCCATCGGAAGTGATCTTGCGCTTCCGAGAAGGATGAAGCCTTGATCAGCCAATCGTCTAGATACGGGTAGAAAAACACCTTGTTCCTCCGCAGGTGTGCCGCCACCACCGCCATGCACTTCGAGAAGGTCCTGGGCGCAGACTTTAGCCCGAATGGCAGTACTGTGTATTGATAGTGGTTGGCGCCGACTTGGAATCGCAGGAACTTCCTGTGCTTCCGTGCTATGGGCACATGGAAGTACGCATCCTGTAGATCTATGGCACAGAGCCAGTCTCCCCGTTGCAGCTGAGGGTAAATCTGGTGCAACGATAGCATGCGAAACTTCTCTCTGCGAATCCATTTGTTTGCCTGTCGCAAATCCAGAATGGGCCTGAACTCGTTCTTGTCCTTCTTGCGAACGAGGAAGAACCGAGAGTACAGACCTCTTCCCCTTTGAGACAGAGGTACCTCTTCTACCGCCTTTTTTCTCAACAAGATGTCTGCCTCCGCCTGGAGCTCTCTCAGCTGGAATCGAGAGCTGACCGGCAGAATCGCTGGAGGCGGGCTGATAAACCGAAGACTGTATCCATTGCAAACAATATTCAGCACCCACTTGTCCTGAGTAATTTTTCTCCACTCTGCCGGAAAAAATTGAATGCTTCCCCCCACTGGAGTGGGTAACGGTTGAGGGGGAAGTAACCGCTCAGGGCCGAGACCCGGCCGGGCCCTTGGTAGTGGTGGTAGCCTGCTGGCCTCCTCTACCCCTCTGGCGCTTCTGGAAGGGCTTGCGGAACTGCTGCTGTTGTTGCTGCTGCTGTCCCGAACCCTGCCCACGCCCTCTGCCCGAAGACCCGAACCGCCTTTGGAACGGGCGCTTCTTCTTCTCCGCCTTCTCCAACCCGACGGCCGACAGGGTTTCCGCCTCCGCCTTCATGCGGGCCATCTCATCATCCGCATGTTTCCCGAACAGGGTTTCCCCCGAGAAGGGCAGGTTGGCCACTCTTTGCTGCGCTTCTGGCTTGAGGGACGTCAGTCGCAGCCACGAATGCCGCCTCTGGTGGACGCCATGACAGTACGCGTGGGCGGCCAGCAAGGATACATCCGCTGCTGCGCCGATCACCTGATTAGAAACCAGCATGCCTTCGCGCACTGTCTCCAAGAAGTCCTCCTTCTTGTCCCGGGGCAGCAGGTCCGCATACTGCTGCAGGGACTCCCACAGGGCCCGGTCGTAACGGCCCAACAAAGCCCCTGCACTCGCCGCCTTCATGGTGGTGGCGGCGGTCCCACACACCTTCCTGCCCGCAGAGTCCAGCCAGCGGCTTTCCTTGTCCGGCGGGACCGTCGACGAAGGGGCGGTCGCATGGTGCTTCCTCGCCGCCGTCACGATGACCGAATCCGGCTTCGGGTCCACTCTCAAAAAGGTAGGGTCCGACTCCGGGGCCCTATACTTTTTCATGAGCCTGGAGGGTGCGGCCTTCGTCGTCGCGGGAGTGAGGAACAGCTCCAACACGGGTTCCACCAGTCCTGGTACAAGAGGCAGTAGAGGGCGAGACAGATGTTTCTTATGAAGCGTCTCAAATATCACGGACGTCGTGGGTGTTGGAACCGTCACCGTGATACCCAACTTTGCTGCCCCTCTCAACAGCACCTCCTGGAAAGAGACCAAATCGTCCACCGGAGACACCCTAGTCCCCGGTGAGTCCGACAGCGTCGGGGAAAACTCTCTGGTCGAGGAGCGCGTGTGCGACCTGGACCTGTGCCTCCTACGGCGTCGTCCTGAGTCCGACGATGACCGTGACCTTCTCCTCCTGTGAGAGCGGGAGCGCGACCTCTTCGGCTTCGGCCTGTCCGCCGGTCTAGCCGGTCCCGGCGACCGCGGGCGTCGTGGCTTCGGGGTTCCCTGCGGCGGAGTCGGGTACCTCGAAAGGGAAACCGACCGCGGGGGAACCGGCGGCGGTCCCACTGGAGTGCGTGGCAGCGACCGCGGTGGGGGCGGCGGAGGCAGTGTCCACGGCTGTGGAGGCGGTGGCGGTGGAGGTGGCGGTGGTGGAGGTGGAGGTGGAGGCGGCGGCGTTGGAGGAGTCGGAGGCAGTGGGAGGGGAGGCGGTGACGGAGGCAGCCGTGGAGGCGTATACACCACAGAGTACACCGAGTCCGGTGACTCTCTCTTCCTCGACGTCGACCTTCTCCTCGACGTCGACCTTCGCCTCGACGGCGACCTCCGCCTCGACGGCGACCTTCGCCTCGACGGCGACCTCCGCCTCGACGGCGACCTGTGCCCCGACGGCGACCTGTGCCTCGACGGCGACCTGTGTCTCGACGGCGACCTGTGCCTCGACGGCGACCTGTGCCTCGACGGCGACCTGTGCCTCGACGGCGATCTCCTCGACCTCGAGCGTCTCGACGCCGATCTCCTCTTCGGCGGCGACGTCGACCATCTCCTCTTCATCGACGGCGAACGGCGATCTCCCCTCGACGGCGAGCGCCGACGCCGGGTCCGATCTCGACGCCGACTGCTGGACGGCGCCGAGGACGGCGTCGTCGCCGACGATGCCGATGTAGTCGATGGCGGCCTATTCAGGTCCCTCGACGCCGATCATCCGTCGACGCCGCTTCTCCCCAGAGCCCTGGGGGGACGGCGAACAGACGGTGGTCATCCTCCTCGACGTCGCCGTCGACGCCCTCGACGTCGACGGGGAGTGGGAGCGCTTACTGGTCTTCCTGCCCCTGGGGAGCCCCCCAGAGGCCTCAGTATGGGCCAAATCAGCCCCTCCAGACCCACCTGGTGCCTTCAGCCTTCTCTCCTCCAGAACTTGAAGCCTGATTTTCATTCTGTCCCTCAGGGTCCTGGCTGAGAACGAGTGGCAGATGGTACAGTCTTCAGGCACGTGGGACTGGGGAAGGCAACCTATACACACCTTGTGTGGATCAGTTTTAGCCTTCTTTCTACCACATTCCGGGCACTTGTCGAACAAGCCAGGCATGTTGACAGTACCAGCTACTAAGCACTTGAAAAAGTGACAAAAATTCACAAAATCTCCAATAAACCCTTGAAAAAGGGAGAGCTCAATGCTCCAGGGTCCTGCTAGCAGGAGCCGGAAAAAAGAACTGAAAGTAAATGGGACCTGCTGGGCATTCTGGGATACTGGGGAAAGTTCTGGAAATCTGGAAAGTTTTCTTAAAGGCACAGTATCCTGTTCTAAGCCACATAATGGCAGCCTATGGGGCTTGTCTGTCCACTCCTTCCTCTCTATCATTCCAGAGGCTTTTGCTGGTAGAGGCAGGGTTTTTTCCTATGTGGAGAAACACTAGACAGGCAGTGCTGTTTGTGGATGTTGGTGGAATTCTAGTTGAAGTACTGGACAGTGCAGCTTGTGGGTATAGGCTGCATTATCTGTCTTTAAATTAAATTCTCTCTTAAAGGTGTATGCAGGTCTGCATGATTTGTCACCTTTTAGAGATTATTTTTATTGCTCCGGGGTCCACGCACATGGGCGGGACTATTCACTAGATTATGACTATACACAGAGATTCCCTACTACAGAAGGTGGTAAATCACTTGCTGTCCTCAGGACCAGAGTCTGGAATCTCTTTCCTTGCCAACTTAGATAAACTGAAACTTAAAAAAAACCTCAAAACATGGATCTTTACAGATCTACATTTTTCCCTTATCTAAAGTACAGACTTGGTTCATGTATGCTCTGAACTCTATTTTAATCCCGCCTAGCGCCCGGATGCTCCATGCTGAGCTAGAGGCGCTATACAAATACAAAATACCAACAAACATGGAAATGTCACACAAAGGCAGACTGAAAATTTGGTAGGTATGCATGCGCAGGGTCAAGGGTCTCCACACCTCGGGATTGGGGGGTCTTTAGTAGGTCCTGGGTATGTTTGTCCAGCATTGTCCAGGTGACAGCATAGCACATCTCCCCTGACAACAGCTGAAGTGTTTTCATAGTAGGTAGTTCATCCATCCAGCAATAGTCCGGAATGAAACTGAACTGCTTTGCAGTGTTCACAAGCATTCTTCCTGGTGTACAGTAAGCACTCCAGCAGAAATATGAAATAACTAACTGGGAACCCAGGCCAGCAGGATATTTGAAATAAAAAAATATCCCGCTGTGTCACCTTTGAGTACTAACACCAGAAGGCACCGACTGCAACTGCCCGATTATGCGATGCCATTCATTTGTGTTAAACACGCAGACCCACACACAGAGGCTGTTACTTACTTGGGCCGCGGCTGTAGAGTCTGGAGGAGTGTGGCGGTGGCGCTCCAATAAATGCTGAGTCTGAGAAGTTGGCCTGATATATGCTGTCCACTAGTCATAGTGGGCACCTTGTATCAGTCCAAACAACCCCTTATGGTGATAGGTTAAAGACAACCTTTATTGAAAGCTATCCTAGTGGTAGCCATGGAGAGCAGCCTTCAGGCTAAGTCTTGTAGTAATGTAAATCAGCTTGTTTTACCAGTCTCTACTCTCTTGAATGACCAAATGAAAGGACAACCACACCAGGTATATATTTAAAATATATGTATTTAAGATAAAACACACCCCTCTGGTCTCTTCATGAGACTAGAGTTAGAAGTACTTTAGTTACAAGTCAGTATTCAACGTAAAAGCACAATACACATTTGGGCCCTAGGGGCGTACCAAACCATATACCAATAAAGTGGTATAAGAACCAGGACTGAGCTAGACACAAGGCCTAGAGCCTGTAGAAGTGCTTGGACCACAAGGAACCACCCAAGGCAGTTACACAGGGGACCCACGGGGGACACATGCAGTGTGAGAACACAGCCGCGAATCGCCGTTTACTTCTATGGGGAAAGTCGCGGTTGGAAATTTAGAGTTTAAGGACACTTAGAGGATATCTACGAGCGAATCCTTTTGGACTTAGAGGTGTCTAGGGCCAATACCCACGGGAGCACCGGAGTACTCGAGTTACCTCACCAAGGGAAGCCGGGTGCATAGGTGTCAAATGGTGTTGGGTCGCGTCGCTGTTTTCAATGGAAGCTGCTCAAGAAGTGCTGCTGCCGTGAAGAGGAGAAGTGTCCGGAGAGATCCAAGCCCGGATCTAGGATGGAAGGAACCTGAAAGCAGAAGGGACAGAGTCTGGGTCACTTACCAGTGACCAAGGGCACGATACAACAATGCCCACAGATGTTGGGTGCTTCAGGTGGGTTGACGGGTGACTTGACTCTTCAGCCACGAGGTCCAGGAGGCGCCGATAATCACCAGGAGCTGGATTGGAGCTGTCCCACGAAGTCTGCAGTGTCGGCGACCAGATTGGACCCAACAAGCCTTGGCAACGGCAAGTCACTTGGAAACAGAGAAAGGACGTCGGTGCAGACCAGCAAGGTCTGGGGGACTCACCCAGCGAGGGTAAGTCGGGGCATGTCTGGAGCAACCAGGAAAGCCCAATCAGAAGAGGAGTCGCCTTCGTGGGGACCCACTAGCCAACGGGCTAGCGATCGCGAAGGAGCCTCGAGCGGTCGCACTGGAAACTGGCCCACGGGTCACTCGTGGAGTGGAGTCCAGAAATCTTCGGTGCAGGAGGTGCTCAAGGCTGGGGCTAATCGGAGCCCAAAGCACAACTTCGAGGAAGACCAGGAAGATGATGGATCAGCAAAAGATCACGGTGGCCAGGTGTCACGGTTCCAAGTCACCCACGATAGCCACGGGCCTCAGCTTTGCTGTGGACTCAGGGTAGCCTCAGGGAAGTCTGGAAATCTACCTCTGGGGATGCAGAGATTCAGAGTCCGGCGGGAGCTTCGGAATTGCAGACAGGACAGTTGCTTCTTTGGTGCCTGCCAAGCAGGGGAATCACTCCTTGACCCCAAGGGAGATTTCTTCAGTCTTCTAGTTAAAGTAGAATGTCGAAGGTCCAGGATATATGTTGCAGAGTTTCGTCCAGGGTAATCGAAAGTCGCAAGGACTGGGTTCCCATACTTATACTAAGTTTGGAGGTTGGACATACTCTAGGGACCCACCTATGGGAGGGTTTGGAAAGAGGGGTGGTTACACCCATTTCCTTTGTCCAGTTTCGTGCCAGAGCAGGGGCAAGTAGCCCCTGCAACCGGTTGAACTGGACTATGCACAGCGACACCAAGTGTGCCCCCAGTGCAGGACTACAAAGCACCAGAGAGTGCTCCTGCCCAGCCCCAATATACATCTGCCTGTCTGGGGAGGTGGTTACACCTCCATGGGACAGGAAACTTATTGTCCAGGCCTCCCCTGCCGGAGTTTCGGTCAGCAGCAGGAGGCCAGACCCGTGTCTGTGGCAGTGGCATCCATTTGGTGATGCCAGGGCTGTAGAAAGTCTTTACCGGGTTAGACCAGTGTGAACATCTCTCCCTCTAGAAGGGTGAAATGCTACCCCCACCGCCAGAACGGGGGGGAGGGGGTAGTATTACAAAGCGTTTGACACCAAACACAACATGTTTCCGTGCAGCCAGTCCAAAGTTAGCATTTACCTCGAGGTAATAATGCACTTAAGAGTATATGGTCAGGCTGCACCACAAACAGCATCAGAGGAGGTAGTCTGAATGCTGCAGAGGGGCTCTGCTCATGCAGGGGCACCCTCTCACATAAAAACCAAGCACTCTGCCTTCAGGATTGTTAAGGCCTGCCATAGGAGTGACTTATAGGTTTTATATGTGTGTGCAATGGTAGTGATATAGGTAGCCTATACAACTGTAAGGGGTGCAAGCACCACCTTACCCTGGGTGCAGTAGCAGACCTGTGGTGTCATTTTGGAGTGCTTCCCAGGGGTAGCATAATACATGTTTCAGCCCCTGGTAGGCCTCTGAGGTACCTATGCCCTAGGTACATAGTATACCATATACTAGGGTCTTACAAGGCACTCCAGAATCCAATTAGAAATGTACCTGAGAGAAAGCAGCTAGGCTGGGGTCCTGATTAGCAGGGCCACAGCCAGACTAAGGTCGAAAAACAGTGAAACACCAGCAAAAAGTGGGGGTACCCATGTGAAGCAGATCCTACTCTCCTACACTGAGGCAGCTACTCTCCGCAAGGCAGTGGCTGCAGGCTCACTCAGGCCTTGAGCCACCGGCAGCCGTGGCAATTCGGGTTTGCCGGCACGCCACAGTCATAGTCGTCCTCCAGGCTGTCCATTGACACACAGACTCTGTCCAGCTGTCTGCTGCAACCAAGGTCACTCACTCCACTCCGTCTCCCTCAGCTCCGGGCTGTGACTTTATTGAATTTGGGGGTAAACAAAAAAGCCAACAGCACGTGACGACCCAAGTGTGGCTGGTGCAAGCTGCCAGCAGCAGGCAGCGTGACGCTGCGATTGCCATGAGTGAATTCATTTGCAGCAGACGCCCGCAAACCACTAGCCAGCTGACGCCTTCCTTTACAAACTTCCCGCTCTGGCAGCGGGATGTGACGTTCCCCTGTGGCGCCAGCATATGGCACACAAACTGACTGGGCCTGGTTGTCTCGGTAGTAGTCATTGGACACTACCAAAATTATGTCAGACTGACAGTCAGTGAGAGCTGCACCCCAGGAAATCACAATGATTCATTGTAGCAATGCGAGTGTGAACCTGTCAGCAACCTTAATAGCTCAGCTGCGAGCTCCAGTGCCACCCCAATCCCCATCAAAAGCATATCTCCACTGGTGTCACAGGACTCCCAATTTGTCAATAGGGCTTCCCAGAACCCTGGATAGGACTTCACTGATCCTATCCCACTACTTCGCTGGATATTCCCACACAATGTGATAAAGTGAGCAGGGGTCCCCGAACAGCATCAACATGCTGGTGACTCCAGCACTCCTGCGCGCCAAAGCCTCTCTGGTGTTTTGTAGGTTATTTGGAGCAACATTATCCGTAGTTGTAAGGAGAAAACCTGCACTCTAGGTTCTATGCAAGCATCCCTCCAGACATAATACTCCAGGGGCCCCACCTAATGTTCCCATTAGGCACTGAGGGGGCACAAACAAGTTCAGGGAGTGAACTATAAGGGGTTTATTCTAACAGGATAATCCCCTTGTGGGAGGGCAGGCCGGATAAACAGACGCGGAGGCTAGATATATTTCTTAATGGTGATACTTTTATTGGGTCTCTCAAGTTCACAGCCCAGTTATATGTGAAACTCCTTGATGTAACTCGGGTCTTCCTCCTCCTTCCAGTGGTCTGGTTTCCTCCGTCCGACCTTCTCCTGGTTATGTGTTTTCCCCAGAGGCCCGGAAATGAGGAAGAGAATGGAGCAATCAGTAAATGGACTTAAAAGGGAAAGAGAGACGCACACCCTTCACCTCACCCGTTCGGTGTAGCAGGGAAAGGAATGTGTTTTTTTTTTTTTAAAGAAAGTAGAAAGAAAAGAATAATTACGGAATGCTTCTTCCTGGGTTGTATCCTACGTACTGTATAACTCCTTCCTTTAAAACAAGGAACACTAATTATTTTCAAAAGGTTGATGGCGTTAACTTCTTGTGTCCCGTCTTCATCTTCCTACTACGTGCCTTGGATCAGGGTTGTGAGGGATCTCTCGGGACGTGCCTAGCGAGGGTATTAAACAAATAGTGTCAAGTGCTGGTTCTTTCATTCTCCCCCTCTCCAGTTCCTTGCCGACGTGCTTGTTCCCAAACAGCTACCCACCCGTCCTGTCAGCACTTACCCGCTCCGCCGCAACTCTCCTGAACTTCGGCAGCACTTGCATATCCTCCGATAGACACCACCACTCCTCGCCCCACCGCTAAACTTCGTCCTCGGCTTCCTCTCGTGGTCCTTCTTCAGATTTTCTCTGGAAGTCAGTTCGGTCACGTTTTCTCTGTCTCCTCCTCTCGATTCCGGGTCTTCTCTTGTTATCTCCGGCTCAACCTTTTTATCTCTCTCCACAAGTCCCCTCCTCTCGATTCCGGGTTATCTCCGGTTCAACCTTTTTCTCTCTCTCCACAAGTCTTTCCAGGGTCAGCTCCGCCTCCTGGTGCAGGGTGCAACCAACGCCTCTCATCCAGCGGTGACACATGACACGAAGGGGTAATTTTCCGATACTAGATGGGTTCTTTATTTTGGCTCAAGGTCACATCCTGCCTCCGGTCTTCCGACCACGAACCTTTTCCCGGGTGTGCAGGTATGTTTTGGGGACCGGAATGGATTTCCTCACACCCCTTCTCTGCAACGTGTCCCATAAGAATCTAGAACTCCTGGGAGCTACACTCAGGAACATTCCCAGGGAGTTGCGATGTTAATCTAGGGCGTGGCACAACTGTAGGTATCTAAAAAACTGAGATCTGTGTAGGTCAAACTCTTCGTGCAGCACCTGATAGGAACTTAAGGTGTTTGCCCTGCCAGATGTCCCCCACCTTAGATATCCCATTCTTGTCCCACCCACCGAACCCTTTTAAGGAGAAGACGTGAGGTAATAGAGGGGGCTCGCAAGTCCATTGGTGTGCCATGCCCTGGCCCAAAAACCACCCTCATGAGCTTTGGGAAATGAGGTCATTGCTAGAAATGATCTATCAAACGCCCAAGACTCGCCCTGGTCAATACTACCTCCAGAAAGGCCCAACTAAAAGTCATAGTGCCAAATGGAGTCTGCAGAGACAGTGCCTAGTACTCCTACGGGGCATAAAGTTGCATTGATAAGGGTGGACCAGCTGTAAAAGAACCGTTAGCAGCTGGTACGCCACCATTTTTGTGAAGATTTTTACCTCAGAGTTAATAAACAAAATCGGGCAATACAATGCACATCGATCTACAGGTTGGCCGGGCTTGGGTAAGACCACAATAGTCACGAAGTCAAGCGAGGGAGAAATCTGTGCTTTGAGGACCGCCTCTCAATAAATGCTAAGAAGGTGAGGCATCAAGTGGGTCTGGAAGTGTTTGCAGTATTCCATGGATATCCCATCCTGGAGCAGAGTTTTCTCTGTGTTCATGTCACTGAGGGCTAGCACCATATCCTCCGCCTTGAGTCTGCTCTGTCACTCATAGACACTGTGGGCACTGGGATGTCAAACACTAAGGGATGGCCGGTTCCCTCACAGACCTCTACCTGGGGCGTTTAAATCATTATAATATGCTACAAACACAGCTGCTAAATCCTCAGCTGTTTCCACTACCACCCCACTTCGGACTGAATAGAGGAGACAATCCGGGAGGCCAGCTCCTGCGTTGCCAACCAATATAAGAGCATACCTGACTTGTCTCCCTCTCACAGAACCTGCGTGTCAAGGTCATCCAGCATTGGCGAGCCTCTTTAAGTGCTAGCTGTTGGAGCGATCTCGCTTCACAGCCAGTTGGTGTGAATCCGCCCCATCACTATTAGCGTAGCCTTTGCACTACAACTCAAGGATTCTGGAATCTAGTTCGGCGATCTGTTGCCAGTGATCCTGCTCTTGCCCCCTCGGGTACGTTCTCGATGCCCCTCTCAAAACAGTCGGACCCAGGGTTCCTGGAGAGTCCACAGTACCCCGTTTAAGGTCAAAGTAGCCCCTCACCTCTTGGGCAAGAAATTCCCAACATTCCTGGTACTGCAGAAACCAAGCTTTAAGTATCTACATTGGGCGGGCCCCACAGTTGGCTGCCAAAAGAGTGAGTCAGGGGGCATGATCTGAGATACCCAGGGGCAGAATGAGAGAACCAGAGGTGCATATAAGATCTGTCGCAGGAAGAAAGATTAATTCAATACAGGATAAGAAGTTATGAGCAGCAGAGAGGTGAGTATAAACTTAAGTCCCAGGGTTCCACAACGTCCAGGTATCACAAAGGCCGAGTCACTCTCACCAACTGTGTAAGCCCCTACTCTCCCTCTCTATGGCTGTGCCCAACCCCAGTGAGCCCTCGCTGCTGACCATTATAGCGTTACCATCCCCACCAATGAAGGTGGTTCCGTGAGGGAGCTGGAGAATCTGCGACCTCAGGTCCTCCATTGTATTGTGCACCAAGGCAAGAGGAACATATACACTAATGAAATGGTGTATGCGCCCGTTCAGCATACCCTCTACCACAAAATACCTCCCCAAGGGATCCACATGGGCCGAAGAGACTACTAATGGTAAACTTTTGTAGAGGAGCACTGCCCTTCCCCTGGATTGCTTAGTGTGTCCAGAGTGGAAGACTCTATCAAACCCATAGCGGGCCAGGAAGGAGTCACTGGTGCCGAGCATGTGAGTCTCCTTCAACAGCAGGACTGCAGGCGCTCCTGCTTTGCAAAATGGAGCACGCCTCTCATTTAATCATTAAGAGCGTTGACTTTCCACGTCATAAACATGTAGGTGGCTATCACCTGCAGTAAGGGTTATCACAGCCAGTATTGTCCTAATTGGGTGTGTGTACAAGAAGTAACTCGGGTAGGAGTTAAGTAAGAATATAGTGTGCCTGTGGTACCCCCTTGTCACTGAACAAAAGACAATCAACCTGAAACAACAAAACAAACATTACCCACTCCCCAACAACCCCCCACTCCACACTTCCCCCCAGAAGCATCTGTCGCCCGCACCAACAAACAAGAGCCCAAACTCGTTTGTTGGGGCGGGCGACAGATGCGTGAAAGTCCCGAAGTATGCCCCCTACATGGTTTTGCACCATCCCAACATAATTAAGGTGAAATTGATACTGAAAGAGATATGAAAGAAAAGAGTTGGGAAGGATGTCCACTGAGTCTGCCAATAAGTCACGAGCCAACACCTGAGAAGGCTGTTGCTGAGAACACACCAGTCCGTGTGAGCCATGTGGCCTCGACCTCAAGCCGTGGTCTCTCACCTCAGAGTCAAAGTCTGCCTCAGATCCTCAGTGGCCTGCCTCTATTTCTCCAACGGTGAGCCTGGAGCCCGATCCCCCGGCCTCCAGAGCGCCCCGGCCGTGTGGGCCCACCCTGCCCCATTCTAGCACTGGATTCATTATCAGAGCTCGCTGTTCCGTCGCCCATTCCCAGGCCGCTTCTTGTGTATCAAAGAAAACTGTTTTAGAGTTGTGAATGGCCTGTTAGAGTGACAAGAACATCAGCATGTATTTTAGATTTAAGTCTCGGAGTTTCACCTTTACCACATCATCGAATTTCTGGGCCAGCTGCAATTGGCAAGCATAGTCCGGGAAAATCATGATCTGTTGTACGCCGTGAACTCTGTTCCCAGCCCAGCAGGCCACCTGTAGGCTGTGTTCCTAGTCCCTGTAGTGGAGTACTTTTGCTATAATCAGGTGAGGCGGGCTCCCGGGGCAGCCTAGATGCCAAGGACCTGTGCGTCGGTTCGATCACAGAACAGGAGGACAGCTGGTCGGAGGGCACCCAATTTGAAATCCAGTTCTTAAGAAATTGCTCTGATGTCGCCCCCCTCTACTCCCTCTGCAAACCCCACAACCCGTAAATCACAAAGCCAAGCAGGATTCTCTGCATTTTCAGCCCGTTCCTCTAGGTGTTGTGTTGTGCCCACTAACCTCGAGACCGTAGCCTGTGCCTACGGCTCACCTATGTCCTCCACCACTGAGACTCGTCCTGCGGCCTCCATCACCCTGTCCACTACCCACAGTAGATCTTGTCGCAAAAGGGATACTTCCCCTGCTATTTCACCAATGTTGCACTCTAGCGACAACCAGGGCGACTGAGTTGCCAACAAGATGACACCAGAATCTTCAGCCCAGAACGTGTGACTGGCAGTGGCAGCTGGGTCTTTGGCCCCATGCATATCCATTGAGGGGGCCATGAAGCAGTCAATTTTGGATTGGTTCTGGGCCACTGCCGGTTTGCCTCATCCCATAGTGAAAGTGGCTCCTCCAGGCCTCGGACCAGTGACAGGGTCTCAGCAGAATGTGTCACAAGAAAGAAAGTCCAGGGCAAGGGCCATCCACAGCTATATGCTTGCAGGTTCAAGGTGGGCAGCACATCCAGCCAAAGCCCACCTCTGCCACCCACACCAGTCTAATCAGGGCCACCTGCACCCTGCGCCAGGGGGAGGAGCCCCCGTCAATCAAGTATGGATACCCAAAAGTCAAAGTGCGTCCCCTATGTGGAAAGGCCCTTCACCTCACCACGGCCATTCAGGGCCACCCCAATCAACATCCCCACACCTGATCAGGCGGTCCGCCAGCTCCTCGGGGCATCACCAGTCCACAATTTACAGAGCGAGGAGAGGGAAAAAAAGAGGGGGAAAAGTGATCCTCCTCCACAGCCCTACCGGCCGTACAGGCCCCTCTGGGTGTTTCTGGAAGTCCAGGCCTGCTTCACAGCTCATGCGGCCCAGTTCCAAGTATGCCCCGGTTGCTTGCAGCTTGTAAAGGGGGGCTGGCGCCTCGACCACAAGGCCTGCGAGGCCTGCTGCTGATGTGCAAAAAGTGGTAGAGGGTGGAATAAAAGGGGAGGGAGCCCAACCTTAGGCGCCCACCGCTCACTTCAGCCCCGTTCACCTGCATCAATTGTGGCGTTAGGGTGCCGCCATGTTTGGGCCACTGAGCCTTGGTCACGGTCACCTCAAATGCAGCAAGATCAGCTTTGCGGATGCCGCACGCGCCGCAAACTGTTCAGCACACCTGGGAGCTAATGGTGGCGGGCTTCGGCCATCCACCAGGCATGTCAGCACCAGGATGCCATAGAATACGGCACGACTGGTGGGAGCTCTAGCACAGAGGGGCTGCCATCTTGGCCCATCAGGCTATGCTGGAGCGGAGTTTTCAGTTTGAAAATTCAGTGGCTTTTGAAGCTCTGGCATGTCTATTCGTTGTACTAATTTATTAATAATTAATAATTAATTATTTGTCTTGTGCAAGAGTGTTTATATTAATCAATCCGTTTGTCTTAACAAGAGAGAGAGTTACACGAGGGTACGCATAAACGTGCTGATTAATTATAATGTGCGTGTTTTCATGTTTAAACGTTGTTATGTGCTGTTTATTTTTGAGCACAAAACGCTTTCCGAATTAATGCTTTTCTATGTTGCAAGAGCTAGATAAATACATACACATAAGGGTATTAGTGGGGTTAACACTGTTTAATCACTATGCTGTAGTAACGATTGTTTTTGTCTCTTTAATTAAGATGGTCTATTGAGGCCTATGATGGCCTAGAAAAGATGGCCGATTTGTAAGCCTGGCTGTGATTTATAATATGAAAACTGTGACGAGGGAGACCCCTGCTGGAAATGGTCCTGAAGCTAACTGACCATGGTCCTTGCTTGCTTGTTTGAAAACTTTCCATGAGGACAGCAGCAGTTTTGGGAGATCTCCAAGTGAAATGAAAATGTCCTTGGCAGCCTTGGGAAACAAAGGAGCCTTAGAGAAAAACTCTGAACTGTGGCTCGATTGCCGAGGAGAAGTAGAACTAACAAGATACATTTTTTATTTCTTGGTTCCTGTTCCGTAGTCTTATTTTGTGAACTTTTCCTGAGCGGAGATTTTCAAATGTAGCGATGTTACATCCTTTCCTTCTCGCTCTGCTCAGCAGGTCCGGCGGACATTACAGCTTTTTCTATGTTTCCAATGTATCTTTCCATTGTTTAAGACACTATAAAAAATGTTAGCCTAGAGAGGGTTTTTTTTGCCACTTGCCATTTTGCCTTTGCCGCGTACCGAATCTGCGTTGCTGAGGATCGATGCTGAAGGGACTTCGTCTTGAGAGACATTTACCGAGAGACTTGTCCAGACCCGTTCTGACATTTAGCTAGAATAGGTAACTATGAGAAAATGATTTACTCTGATTGATTTCCTTTGACTAATTTTAGATAAAGCAATATAATTTTAAACATGGTGTTGGATATTCTTTCTTGTCAATTATTGGGTTTACATTTTTGATCATTGCTGTATATGTTGTATAGATTATGTTTAAGGACAGTCACAAAAACCAGGTCTTATCGACCTCGATATAGATGCAGGGTGATTAGGAGTTTTCTTTCCACAGGTTTATTGCTGGTAGAGTATTTGAGCGTATGTTAGTGTAGTGAAATTGGCCCTAGCGTATGATGTATGCATGTGCGTGTAACTGTGAGATTACTCTATCCGTGGTAGTGGGAATATTATACACACCCTGATCTCTATCAATTTCCTGGTAGCAGAGTAGGATGGTTTTTGATGATTGTCTTGATCTGATAAGATTGCTTGTACATTAGTTTATTGATTATTGATTATTGGTTCATGTTGGTATATGTACTAATACTATATGTTGGAGTCGTAATGTTGAGTTATATGTAGTGCTTCTGGAACTTGGAAGCTGGTAGCAGTTTCGTAGTAGGGCAGAGGGAAGTATATGCTGCTCTCGGGAAAGACGGAATTGTGAGGAATAACGTGTGACAATTGAAGTTGCGCGTCACATTGTCTGGGTTCGGAATCAGTGACATTGTCGTATGTTACTATTAGAATATATTTCTAGTATATAAGGAGTGTGTATGATAGTGAAGGTTATCTGTGAAACTCTGGTCTTAAGTCCCAGGGATCCGTAAGGATTTCCGTTAAAGCTTATCGCGGGAGGAGTAATAGGTATTCTCTGAGCTTGTTTGAAGAACTGGGCAAAGAAAGCTTGCTTAGTTGATGTATGTTATAATTCTGTAGTGGGACAGATTGTGCGCTGTTCTCGGGAAGCAGGATTCTGTGTGCATGTACTATATTTTCTTGTATGAATGTGCGTGGATGCATATACATTTATTGACTGTAAG